>NW_015090810.1:1018647-1135797 GCF_001431845.1 Calidris pugnax
CCGCAAAAAAAAGCCCCAAACAAACCAAAACCAAACCAGAACCAAAAGAACCCAACCAAACCCACCAACCCCAGAACAAGACTAATCTTAGATGTAGCTGTATAAGGATGACAGTAACAGAAATAAATCTGGAAAGTTTATTTTAGTTTTGGATACTATCTATATCAAAAATGGAAGACATAGCTAGAATCTCTGATCTCTGACAGAGGTAAAATGTTACAAACACAAACAAACATAGAAAGCGTAAGTCTCAAGATGACCAAGGTTTTCTACCAGCAAGCAGTAACTGTTACGTAACCAATAATTAAGGAAATATCTTTAATACTATGAGAGTATAGGGGAGCTTCTGTGACATGACATGGTATATGAAGGATGCAAGCATCATTGTATTTTTTTTTGACCATGTACCTTTGTCAAAGATAGTTTATAAATTTGTAATCCTTTGCACCATTAATACTACTGTTAGGACATAGGTTTCAAAACCTCTATATAGAAATCAATCACAAACTTTAGACACATCTTAAACCATCCTTTCATGCCAAGACTGTATCTTTGGATTGGTTCTAGTATATCAGTACATTAAGATATGATATTTTTCCTAAGAGGGACTTTAACAGCTGAGGAGGCCATACTATCAAGCTCACAAAATATATCACTTCTTCAGCTAAGTTTTTGACATTTACTCCAATGTATTTTATATTCTTCTCTAAGACAGTAAAAACTGTTTTAAAAGGCTAAATTCCTATTATTTTAAAATATTTTTTCTTCATTTAAATTTATTTCTTATTTTCAAATGTCACTTGCCTATCTCAGCTTCCAGATGTCTCTCCTGTGTTGTCTTATAGAGATACAAATTGCATTTTTGGAAATAAATGAAGTAAAAAAAGTGCTTCTCAATATGTGATGTAAAGTACTGTCTGTTGAAATTTAAGCTCATTACTACTAACCTTTCAGAAGCACTCAGTGAAATAACGTTCTAGTCAAAGTCTATAAACTGCAGTTTCCAAAAATATTTTGAGGGATTATTCCTTAATCTGAAATAACTGTAAAGATTTTTTGATGGGTGGGAATAGTTGAATTTTTAGTACTAACGCCACAGCAGAAACTTATTTTGTCGTAGGAGTGGATTTGAATGATTGATGGTTCATAGCTCTAATGTTAATGTGTTTCTCCAAAGATCCCATGTCTCTTGGGATTCTTAAAGCTTTTTGGAAGTCACAGTGACAGGAGGACACTTCTGCTTCACATTCAGAGATTCAGGTAAACATCTCTGAACTTTTTCTGTCTTCCTTCATTCTTTCAATCTCATTTCCTCTCCTAGGAGTAATTTTCACTTGTGGAATGATCTGGGAGACAATAAGCCAAGTGGCTTGCAAAAGCTGTCATGATCAAAACCAACATCTTAAATGGAGAAACAAGGAAAGCTATTCCATAATTCTTCTCATGTTGCAGAGAAAAATCATAGAAAAAAACAACAACCCAAAAACATTTGTCACTAAATCATAGAATCATAGATTAGTTTGGGTTGGAAGGGACCTTTAAAGGCCATCTAGTCTGACCTTCCCTGCAATGAGCAAGGACATCTTTAACTAGATCAGGTTGCATGTATATACATGAGTATATACAGAGTCCTGTCCAAACCGACCTTGGATGTTTCCAGGGATGGGGCATCTACCACCTCCCTGGTGAACTTGTTCCAGTGTTTCACCACCCTCATTGTAAAAAATGTCTTTCTTATATCTAGTCTAAATCTCTACTCTTTTAGTTTAAAGCTATTATGCTTTGTCCTATCATGACAGGCCCTGCTAAAAGGTTTGTCCCCACCTTTCCTATAGGGTCCCTTTAAATATGGAAAGGCTGCAATAAGGTCTCCTGGGAACCTTCTCTTCTCCAGGCTGAACAACCCCAACTCTCTCAGCCTGTCCTCATAGGACACATGCTCCAGCCCTCTGATCATCTTTGTGGCTTTCTTCTGGACTCAGTTCAACAGTCTAATGTCTTTACTTTTCTGAGGGCTCCAGGTGGGGTCTCATAAGAGTGGAGTAGAGGGGTAGAATCACCTTGCTCGACCTGCTGGTCATGCTTCTTTTGATGCAGCCCAGGATATGGTTGGCTTTCTGGCCTGCAAGCACATATTGCCAGCTCATGTCCAGCTTTTCATCCACCAGTATCCCTAAGTCCTTCTCCTCAGTGCTGCTCTCAAGCCCTTCATCCCCAGCCTATATTGATATCAAGAGGTGAGAAGGAAGTTGTGGGGAGTTAGGAATCGTGGAGACGCGCTGCTGAGCAAGAGCTCTGCAGGTGTTCTTGCAGTGATGGGAAGGAAGCCTTGGGAACAGTAAACAATATTATATGGTAATTGGAAGGCAACAAAATAGATAGCAAGCTAGCAAATAGATAACAATACCAAAACAAATAACAATGACTAATTAGCATAGGAGCGTGAACACTTATATGTAGCCAACTGTATTGCGCACAACAGCATGTGGACAGGCCCCCACAACCTATCTCTGTAGAGAGCACAGCGTGTGATCAAAAGAGAGAAACTATATATGCTGTAAAAATCAAACATTAAACGTCTTTGCTTCAACACTTGTCGGAGTCATTATATGGTAATTGGAAGGCAACAAAATAGATAGCAAGCTAGCAAATAGATAACAATACCAAAACAAATAACAATGACTAATTAGCATAGGAGCGTGAACACTTATATGTAGCCAACTGTATTGCGCACAACAGCATGTGGACAGGCCCCCACAACCTATCTCTGTAGAGAGCACAGCGTGTGATCAAAAGAGAGAAACTATATATGCTGTAAAAATCAAACATTAAACGTCTTTGCTTCAACACTTGTCGGAGTCCGTGCCCTTGAGGTTCTGGCAGGAACAGCATTGCCCCCCTGCAAGGACATCTATACTTTAACTGTCAAAGCAGTTTAAAACCTCAGTCCTCTTATCTGACCATGGTCTATTGAAGACATCTGAATAGTAGTATTAACCAAAAATCACCTTTCCATTTTCATTGACTGTGGCATATCTCCACCATACCCTCCTCTTGCCTCCCAGTCCTGATCTTAAGTTATTTACAGCTTTTAAGATGGATTGCTGCAGTACAACTAGGAACGGGACTGAGTCTGCAAAAAAAAAAAAAAAAAGCTGAGAAAAACTCCAGCATCAGAATTAAGAGTTCAATGACAGTATGTCAGTCTCCTTTTTCAGTTTTTATGCAGGCTCCACAGGTAATTGCAAAATGCCTTTTTCCTCTGCAAAGAAAGCCTTTGTACAGACCAGGTAGTGTTAAACCCTTCAAAATCATGAGGGCATTATCATACCATTACTGTTGAAATATAACTCATTTAAATTTAGAAATTCTGTTTACAGGATAAAACATAATCACAGAAAGCTTTCTCAGTGCTGAAAGGAAGGATTTAATAATAACCCTACATCATTCCCAAGGCTGAACCAGGCTTGAGGCTGAGCATGTAGATAATATATTGCAAGCCTCTATCCCATTTAAGAAGATTCAGTGTTTTCAGACAGCAATGAGCAGGTGAACCTAGAGAAAAGAAAAAAAAGGCTCAAAGGAACAGGTTTAGTTACTTTCCTCTGTCCGTCTCCCTCTTGCCCTCTAAATCCATGTGTGAATATGCATGTGTGAACACATACACACACACACACAAGATCACTTCAGTGCATATCCTACCACTATACGATACAGTACAGCTGATGACATATATTAGGTGAAAACCCTCTTAAATCTCTACTTTAGCCTGGAAGTGATTAATATGATCCATTACTTTGCACATAAAAATACTTAGCAAAGCAGTTATGTCTCTTTTACAGATGTGGCAAACCATTTACCATTCCCATCTCCCCAGCTGCAATAGCATCTGTAAAAAGCAATGCATCTTCTAGATCGTGGGATATAAATCTTTTTGTGATAAGAAATTCTATAGCTTATGGGACACTGCAAGTGTAGTACATCTTTTGTGCCTTAAAACATCTTTAGGACTGAGTTGGTTCTTCCTGTAATGAAAGTTGCAAGTATTTCAGCAGGCCTTGATTTACAAAGAACTGATGAACCTTTCCTTTATCAGCAGAGCATAACTAACAAAATTTCTACTCTGTGTTAGAGCTGAGAGCTGTCTCACAGTTTCTGTCTGGCCTTTATGACAGACACCAGCTGAGTTGTACCCACAATTGTCTACCTTGTCATGTTCCTCATGTTGACAATATTTACTGACTATGTTAAATTTTATAACACTGTTGACTATGGAAAGTATGAAAACAGAAGTCAGACAGGATGTTTTTAGGTTTCATAACTTGTTGACTAGCTGGACCTTCTCTTAATAACAAAACAAAATCTTATATAATTTAATTTTAATTAATTAATCTAATAGACTGTTCTGAAGAATGAATCTTTTATTGCATTCATGTGTTCATTTTAATTCTTCTAAAACTACACAATAAGGCTGTTATAACACCATTATCAATTTATGCCTTGTAAAGTCACCAGTAAAGTCAAGCTAGGTTCTTCCAACATACTCAGGCATGTGTAAAACATGCTGACAAGATTTACCCAACTGTAAGATGATCTAGGTATGATGTTATCCAGTAGAACACTCTTGTAACCAATTGACACAATTGTCAAGTGTGAATCAAATTAGATAGTTTGAGGTGGGGGAACAAAATGTTTGAGGGTTTTGATTGGATGAAGTAGTCATTAACAAAAAGTAGTAAAATAATTAATAAAAAAAGTATTTAATAAAAAAGCTACCCATAACACTTCTTGTTGCTCTTGCTTCTGTTGAACTCAGAGGATTATGAACAGTTCGATTGTTTCATTTAGGCAATGAAAGGGAGATGAATGGTTTGTAGTAAATACCCCAACCCTTCTTTACTTTTAGGACAGATACTCTTAACAAACAAACTCAGTCATTGCTCACTCTGGTGCCTCCTTAAGAAGTTGAATCATGGAATCATAGACTTTTCTAGGTTTGAAGAGACCTTTCAGTTCATTGAGTCCAACCATCAACCTAGTACTGACAAAATCATCATTAAGCCATGTTGCTAAGCGCTATGTCTACCTGTCTTTTAAATACTTCCAGGGATGATGATTCCCTGGCAGCCTTATTCCAGCTTTTGACAACCTTTTTTGCATACGAATAAGCCACAGATTTGTTCATCTGCCTTTTTTTTCCCATGTCTCCTGTTAGTCAAAACCACCCTTTTTTACCCGTGTATCTTTTTTGCCAATCAAATGGCCAGTATAGGCAGCACAAATGCTGCAGCTCTTCAGCTTCCAGAAATATTTAACCTGGATCTCTTGGGCCCCAAAAAACTTCCAATGATAATCAACGAAACACAATGCCTCTGCTCTCAGTAATTTGTATAAGTGTAGGTGTGTTCTAGAAAGTTTAGTATACTGGTTGGAGCTATAGCGTTACCAAAATCAGAATGCCAAAATATGAGCCCTTTTGACAGTTTAATGTACTGTAAAATTCCTTGGTAAAAATATGAAAGAAATTCTGCAGTTTTAGAGATTTAGATACTAAATTACCTTCCCTGTTAATCTTCCCCAAATGTCAGTTGTTATGGCTTCATAATATTTTCCCATAAGACACTAAAGGTATGTGATAAGCCAGCAGTAAAAACTGGCATATTGTTTTTGGGGAGAAAAAAGTTGATTTAAACAGGGTCAGTTTGCACATATTTTTAATCTGAGGGTGACATGGAATGTCTTTTCATCCCTGCATCCCTGCTTAATTTTCTCAGGACACAAGATTAACAGTCCTTTCATTGAGGAATAAATGGAGGCAGATGTTTAATTAAAATGTAATGTACTGGAAATAACATTACAACTGCCAATAGTTGGGTTCCTAAGCACTAATTGTTTCTGCTGGCCATTACCAACAGTTCTGAATCAACAATTGCAATATTTAAAAGGTAAGTCCACACTGTCTTGGAGTGAAAGTGTAGGGAAACAAATGCAAAGAGGTGCCAGGATCTCATCACTGTCAGAGGAACATATGGAGGCAGATTTTTCTGCACTTCTTGGCTTCCTTCCTGCCTATCAGAGAGATCTGCACCTTTCTTTTTTTTAATGCATTCTTTTGTCCTACTAGTATTTCAAAGGCATAGACTTTTCATATAGACAAAGAGAACAAATAAAGACATCAAAATTTGTACTTTATACTAGCATTTTAAATAATCACATAAACTTCATTACAGACCTGTTTAAATGAAAGTGGGAAATTGTTCAGTAAGGGTTTGCATTTGGATTTTAAGGAAAAAAGAATGTAAACAGACCTTGTGTAAAATGGAGTTATAGTGAGTCATAGACCTAAATTAATCTGACACCTCTTTCAACATATTCCCTGCATTCAGAGAACCTCAGTAACTGTCTGGACTTCATGGCTCAATTAAGAAGATATCCGAAGATTACATGTCTTTTGATTTTAACAGTTTTTCCACAAAAGACCATTTCACTATATGAAAAGCTAGGGAAACCATCATTCTCCATAAAAGTTGGAGCCTGTCACTTAAATCCATCTTCCAGGTTCTGTATTTCATCCTTTGAGCAAGTCTCTTTCACAGCATTCTTAAGGAATAGTCTTCAAGTTGCCATCAATTTAGACATCATCCTTCACCTTCATTCTTTATTGCTGGTATGAAGAACATTAAAGGCATAGGTTAGGAAAAGACAAGAAAAGCAAATGGAAGTCTGGAGAACATGCATAGGGAAGAGAATAGTTAAGGAGTTTGAATAATGCTTTTTGGAGGCACAATATAAACAGTGTTTGGAAAAATAAGCAGGGTTGTCAGCAAAAGACAGTTTCAGGGAGCACGCCTCAGAATAAGATTCTTCGGGTAATTGGCTTAAGCAGTCATAAGGCAATTTTTTTTTAGGTTTTTTTTCTCTTACTTGGTTGTTTTTTTCAATTTAGTTTAAAATTCAGTTTAAAAGACTACTGGGGCCACCTGCCTCTTTGAATTTCTTTACTGCTCCTAACAGAAATCTTGATCTTTAGAGATGTCCCGGTTTGAAGTGAAACCAGATCAATTTTGTGTTCTGTAGCTTTACATTTTAGCTAGGCCTCTTCTAACTCTCTGAAATTAATGGCATACTGTGGAGAAAACTGCTCGTTCTCACAGCGATAAGACCAATGTTTGTGCTAAATGCCAGGGAATGGTGTGCAGAGAGGCCCTTGCTTATACTTATAATACCCAAGGTCAGCCAATTTTCGTTATTTGCCCCTTAGAGGGTCGGAAACCGAAAAACGTAGAGGGGACGCATCTATGGGGAGGAACGGACAAGACAGGTGACCCAAACCTGACCAACAGGGGTATTCCATCCCATCTGCCCCATGCTCAGTATAAAAGCTGAGGGATCAAAGGGCCAACTTTCTTCCTGCAATGGCCGACGTCCATTGATACCGACCCATGTGTTCCTGACTCCAGAGATGGAATCCAGTTCCCATCCGTCACTGGGACTTCCCCAGTGCCTGCTGGTGACGGGATTGTCATCCTGGGAGCTTGATATGGTTTTGTATATATTGTATCTATTTCATTATTTTTTTCTCTCTTTTTTTATTTTAATATTAATTTTCCATTAAGAGAGTAAACTGAGATATGTACAATAAATGAAGAAAAATGTGCTGCACTGCAACCGCAGTTCCGCTACTGTGAGAGAAAATGGAATTAAATAGTGTGTCCCCTTCTTGGATTAATGTTATCTTTCATATTGTTTGTTCTGAATACAGTACAAATTTACATCTGGTTCACTTATGTCAGCTAGTGTGTTGTATCCATACACATTCATGAAATGACAATACCCATACTACAACATGAAGAAAATAGGTTTTGTCAAGCATACAGTCAACTAAACAAAAATCTGAAAAATAGAAATAAAGGATTGTATTTTGGAGGCAACTTGTGGGGAGAAAGAACATACTTTCTTTGAACAAGCACGACTGAAAGATCTTCTGCTTGAATTAATATTGTATTATATCAGATAAATCACACTTAAAATGGTTACTACGGTTTTACATATTTATAACTAAATTCCATTGATTTAGCAGATAGATTTTATGAAGGCTGTGTCTTTACTAGTGTCTTTATTGCCTTGCTTTCTATGAGGATTAACATTATCTGCCAATAGTGTTTGTCAGAAGTGTTGCCTGAGAAATAATTTATTATAACTGTTCCTGTGACACTGCTAGGCATCAAATGCATACCATGACAGTTAGTATCACGAACAGGAATTTTGACTTCAGCTGCTATCACTTTTTAAATCATTTGATTAATTCAACATCTCTTGTCAGGGACCTGAACAGAAGAGTTAATTACAGACCACCATTCAACCTCAAGGTATTGCAGTTAAAGCTCATAGGAGTTTAGTTCCTGTCTAATGCTGTTATCTGTTAGGCACTTCAGTTTATGAATCCCTTCTTCAGCTGTGTGTTATAGGTATGCTATATGAAGAAATTATTATTGTGCAATACTTGCAATGAAGAAAAAAAAATGAAAATAGCATAACTGTTTGATCAAAGACATCTTTTTATATTTATTATTGTTGTGTGTTCTATGAGATTTTTTTAATGTGATGTTTTGCTTTAAAGGAAGTACATATAGCATAGCTTCCCTGAGCTATGAGGAATAAACCACCTTCTTTGCTTAAAGTTGCTTTCAGCCACCACTTTACCTTAAAAGCTCCTATGTTTTCTTCATGAGGTCATAATAGAACAGATACTTCTCTGATTGGTGCTGGTGCTGCCTTCTCTGTTGTGTCTGGGATGGGTCTGTTGTCTTTGGCACATGCAACTGCCTTGGAGATTATCAAACCCTTTATGTCTGCATCCATCCTCTAAGAAAAGTCCTGCAGAACACAGGGCTCACAATTCTAGTCCTGTCTCCTCCAGGGCTTGGTTTTGGCCAAGGTTTTCTTCTGTTTTACATATCTGTATTTCATAAGGAAGTTTAACTCCTTTTCACAAGTGACATGTAACTCCCACTATTTCCAGCCAGGTTTCACTTCACTCCTGACAATGCATTAAGGAGTAAGCCAACTCTGCACAGCAGATCTTCCTCTCAAGACGTTGGCAGGCCATGCTGATTGTGCAAGAAACCCTAAGTCTCTCCTAATAATCAGGAATAAATCTGTAAAGAAGGATAAGGATCCAGCACAGAGCTTTTTTGCTTCCCTCTGGACTGTCTTTTTATTCCTACCACCAGCAATTGAAATAGTTTGCAGTAAAAAAATTTTGGGTCTTCTGTAAGAAGGTATCAGTAATTACTTATGGAAAAATTTATAAGGTTTATTTATCGAGTTTTCTGTGCACAATTGGCCTATGTGGATAATATTGATATATTTTGATTATATTTTATACTTCAGCACAAATATTCAGTTCTTTCAAGCTTACTTGAGTCAAGCTATGAGAATTTCCACCATTTGAAGATGTGTTCCTGGGTGACCCTAGAGAGCTGGTATCTAATTACTTGAAAGTTTAAGAAATGCTTTACTCAGATATGAAAGAATGAAAAGCACTGACTTTTTTTTTTTTTAATATCTCCACGTGATTTTTTTCTACTTCCACTAAGTCAAAGTTTTTTGAGGACAATATGTAAACCAAATGAAGTTCAAGTACAAGTGAAAAGAAGAAAAACCAAACCTAGCAGGCTTTCCAGAATCAATTTATAGATGCATTGTGGATAGAAAAATGACACCCAAATCTTGTGTCTTAAAAGTGAGAATTTATACAAAAATGCATAAAAGCTGTAACTTTGCTACATATGATGAGACATTTTAAATGTTATTTTCTTACTTAAAAATCCTACTTTCTCCTCTGAGCTATGGCTGCAGTTATTCCAGATGGATACTATATAAGTAAGTTTCCTGTCTCTGTAAAAGCTTTTTTCTTACAGCTGTTAGACTGTTATTTTTCTATGACACATTGTAGATGGTCTCTTTTTCCTTAGTCAGTGTGTAAATCTGCCCTCCTGATAGTCAATAAAGCTCAGCAAGAATAACTGCTATTTTTATCCATTTTTCACTATTATATCTTTCTGGGGTATTCCCCGCTGTCGGCAATTCATTTTCAATCCTCTCAGTCTGTTGTTGGCATTTCCGTAATATTAATAATCCACTGATTTTTCCACTAGCATCAGCAAGAGTCACATATTTAATTGTGTAAATGTTGGGTGAACACACCCAGTTATATCAGGCTGCTGAGTCATAATTGGTGATGCTGTAATATTCCACAAAAATTTTTACATTTGGAAATTGAATAACATAATGAGTCTGAAACTAGTCATTGAGAAACAGAAAATGAACATGCTGTTTAGCGCTGGATAAGGCTGTCTACCTTGAATTGCCATACTGAAATTCTTCAGACAGGGTTATGTTGTTTAACAAAAAACAATATTTAACTGTATCAAATCTGAAAATAAGCAAGATGATACCTCTAATTTAAAACTTACAGTACAGAAGCTATGTGTTGTTTCATGCTTATAATTCTTACTGAAAAAGTTTCTCATTTTTCCATAGATAGTATATTCTGAAGTATAGTTTCAAAAGAGATATTGAGCATATTTACTTTTCTTGGTATATAAATTGCTCACACTCAGTGTGGTCCAGTTTAAATCAGAAATTAATACTTGCTTGGAACAAGTGCTTTCCTAATGGCCTCAGTGTATTAGAAATGTACTTTTAACATCAGAAAAAGATAATCTTCTTGAAATTATTCATTTGGTACACTCTAACTTCAGCAGAGATTGCTGCTAATTTTCCTGTGGTGACTGTGTTAAATATTTTAGGAATATCCTTTATTAAATTAAGAGTTTAGGGCATGAAATTCAGGTGCCCATTTTTGAAATATGAGTTGTTACATTGTTTTTTTCTATGCTGAACTTTTACTACCAGCAAACAAGTTTTCTTTTTCTTGAATCAACTTCTCAGCATGAATTTGAGAATTCTGTAGCTTACCTCATGTCCACGCTGTTTACAAAATTAGTCATTTTACAGTAAGATTGCCTGCTTGTTCCAGTTTTCCAGAGTTGGCCACTAAACCCAGGAATAAAGGGAATGGCATGTACAGCTGTGTTAGACCAATGGTGGACACCATAGGGCAGTCCATACTACAGAATGATGTGTTTTTATACTAAAAGGCAGAAAAAACCCAAATCCCTGGATAATCCATCACACGTACAGAAAAATACTGACCATAATGTTGTGAGTGACAGAATAATATTCCATTCTCTGTGTTCCCTTGAGCCTTGTCATGTTTGTGTTGCTCCTGGTAACACTGGGAACCAGAGTGGACAAAGGGTTAGGAAATATCAGAGATGATTCAATTACGAAATATACAAAACTGCTCCTGTGGTAGGATCTAGACAGGGTTTGCTTTCCCCCATCCTTTTCCTTTAGATAAGGATGGATGTTTTAGCTTAACTCAATGATGCCTTGCAGTTCTGATTTCTCTAGCAGCAGTCATAAAGGTTTCAAGATATAAAAGTGGTGCTCTAGCACGGTCCATTGGTCAAATTGAAGTACATCCACCCTGAAAAGATTTTATATGATGCTTTCAGTGATTGCTCATTTCTGATCAAGAACACACTCAGTCATAGGGCAGGAAGAAGTCTTTCTGATTGAATGAGCTTGGGGATTTGAAAGTTAACAGGATCTGAACAAAAAAGGCTCATGAAATTCTGCAGAATTATTATTAGGATACAAAAATTGTGGTGCCTGTAGTGTGAATTGAGTGATTGAAAACTGGGTTTGTGAGAAAAGTTAGTGCTGTAAATAGACCTTTCTTCTTCCTTTGTTTGCACAGACAGAAGTCACCTGCTATATATGTCTCAGACTGATTACAGGTACGTGTGGAAGACGGTTTAGCTCTTTAGTGTCCTGTACTGTGAATAACAGACCAGACAAATACAGACTGATTACTTTTTCTCCAAGATCAAGGACTAAGAAAAAGGGTAAAAAGTCATGTACCTCATGATTTTTTGATTTACATTCAGTGTTTTGATTTAAATGCAATTGCTCTGATTTATGACAAATGGGTCTGGTACCAAGTTTATTCCTCTGTTGCTCCCTCTTTTTTGTTTTAAATACTGCCATAATAAAATAAAACCAAGTTATTTATACACCATAAAACAATTCAGAATTATTTTGCCTACAGAAATGAGAAATTGGTCTGACCTTTGAATGTTAAAAGTTTTACATGAGTTGTCTACAGTGAGGTTTTGTTCCTGTATAAAGTAGTAAGGGGCATAAGAGGTTGAGAACCAATTCTGTGTAATGTACAATGTGTGTTCATGATATTTATGGTGCTGTGAGTGAAAATTTATAATGGAAGTGTTATTCAGGAGGTCTAGTTTATACAAAAGTAGCTTTGGGTAGCTATTTCTGTCAATTTTCTTGGTTATGTAAGATTAAACAAATAAATATGCATGGTGGAATCATCAGAGAATTCATTAGTATTTTAATCTCTGTATTTTCTCTTAAAACCAATATTCAGAATCTACCATTCTTACCATTTCTTATTGCTTCTTCCTCAAACAAACAAGCTCAATGATGCACAAGAGAGCACTTTTATAAGCTCAGTAGAGAATAATTGGGTAAAGATGACAGAATGTTACTCAGAGGATGTTTTTTTACCCTTAACTTACTTTCAGAATGCTTCATGCAATTATTCACATCCCATTATACACATTCCCAAAAATGGGCAAACTGGGGCAACACAAGCAAAAAAGGTAATATTTTAAAACAGGTTTCCCTGAAGTTATGATGGGCAATACATCCATTTTTTTGCAAGTCCTTGGTAAGCTAGTTCTCTGTAATCTACTGCTGTAATTTTTTTGTTTTGTTTTGTTTTCGGCAAAGAAGAAACTCTAGTACGGTGAAATCTGCACATGAAACAGATTATAATGCTTTTTTTTTTAATTTTACAAAAATAATGTTTAGAATGTCTTCAAGTTTTCTAATTTGCTAGTATATGTCTTTCTTTTGTGGTCCTCTCACTATTAATTGAGATATAAGATATTTCTCCTGATGTTCCTACTATTTCTATAAATAAGTCCTCACTACCAACTTGGAAAAAGAGAATTCAGACATAGACCTGTCTTAACCAGTCTGTCAGAATTACAGAAATTGATGAGTTAGGGCCTAAGCCATGGAAAACAGCTGTCCTGACATTCAGAGAGACCTGGACAGGCTGGAGTAATGGGCAGAAGGGAGTCTCCTGAAGTTCAATAAAGGGAAGGGCACAGTCCTGCATCTGCAGGGGAGTAACCCCAAACATCAGTGCATGCTGGGGGCTGTGCAGCCGGAAAACTTTTCAGAGGAGCTGAGGATCCTGATGAACAAGTTGAGCATGAGTCAGCAATGTGCCCTTAACACAAAGAAGTCCAGCAGCATCTTCAGCTCCATTAGGAAGAACGTTGCCAGCACATCACGACCGTTGTTCCTTCCTGTTCTCCTCAGTGTTAATAAGACACATCAGGAGTGCTGGGTCCTGTTCCAGGCTCCCCAATACAAGAAAGATAGGGACTTGAGCAAGTCCAGCAAACAACAGCAAAGATGACAAGGGACTGGAACACCTTTCATATGAGGAAATGTTGAGAGCTGGAGAAGTCTCAGGGTGGATCCTATCAATGTGCATAAATACCCAATTAGAAGGAATAACGATGAGAGAACCAGATTCTTCTCTGACCACTGACAGAATAAGAGGCAATAGGCACAAATTAACACACGTGAAATTTAATCTAAACAAAACACAAAACACTTTTTTATTGTGAGGATGGTCAAACACTGGAACAGGTTGCCCAAAGAGATTGTGGAGTCTCCTATTTGATAATATTCAAGACAGAACAGAGAATTATACTCAAGCAAGTTATTTTGCCCAATAACTATAGGTTAGTACATTTGAAGGAAACAGCAATAGATTCATATGTTGTTCTTGGACAGAGCCTAGAAGATTATTTCCATATAATAATGAGAAAATGACCACAAAACAATATTTCCTTGTTCCCATATATTCCTGACAAGAACTGGATTGAGAATACATGAAACTGTAAAGTAAATATTTTAAATAAACTTCTTCTTCCTCTGTCCTCCTATGATACATTGTGATGTGCCCCAATGAGCCTCAATTGCTTGCAAATTCATAGCTCTGCCACAAATAATAATAAAAACCAAACCAAAACAAAAAACCCCAAAACCATTTACTCCACTTTTTTTTAACCTCTTTGCTAACAGGGGATAAAACACAACTTTGCCATTTCGCCTTTTGTTGACACATTATTTGCACAGCTTTGCTGTTTCTAACTATCTGACCATGACCTTCACAAAATGTGTGATGATTGCAGCAGTTAATTCTATAATCAGACTCCATTGATTTGGCAGAATAGAAGGCTGGATAAATTCTCAGCATAAAAAAAAATAAAGCTTCATCTACATTTGTTGTTAATATCACCTACAAATTCTCTTGTGTGACCAGAGATTTCACTGAATGTCACATACCCTGAGTGACTGAAGAACAGTTTTGTAGAGGAAATGGTCAATGCTCTCTGACCTTGGCTGTGTCAAATATTGAAACAAATGTACATTAGTAATAATAATTGTCTACTCATTTCACCTTGCCAAATGTCACTTGAATTATTACTCTGGTCCTCAAAGTAAAGAATTTTAACTTGATGTTTCCTAGGGGAAAAAAAATGATCTATTCTTTGTTCAGCCTCCACAAATAGAAGACTGGCATTTGTCTTTTCATTGGTAACATTAAGTCTGTCTGATCTGGGTGATAAAAAGCAGAGATTATCTATTCCTGTCTGTCATTTTTGGCAAACTTTTGAACTTTTCATAAAAACAGAAAGATAAATCACAGGAGCTATTATTGTCTTTGTCTTAATCTTTCTAATGGATCAGTGTAATTTTTGGTATGCTCTAGTAGGTCATGGAGGTCATCGCTGTAGGAGAACAGCCTTGCCTACTTACTGAATGCTAAATACTGGTCTACTACACAAATCCAGATAAAGACTTTGCACAGGGGATTAAGCCACTGGAAAAGGAGAGGAGTCCTGTGGATCAACTCAGATGTTTCTAACAGACTTCTCTGACATTTAACAGTCCTTCCAAGGTGGGCATTGAAGTTAATTGGTCCATATAGCTTATGGAGAACACTCCTCTTCCTAATTCTAAAAGTACTACATGTGAATTTATGAATACTTAACCACAAAAATGAAATGCAAACACTAAAACTGAAACATCTCACCACCATACTGCCTGTAGTCTCTGATAGATATAGGCCGGAGAATGTGATCATAATGGTGGATGAAGTTAAAATTTTACTGCAGAGAACAACAGGTAGGACAGAACAGGAAACAGTCATTATTTAAGAATTAGTTGTGCAATCTGTGACAATTTTTTTTCCTCCTTTCAAATGCAAAAAAAAAAAAACAAAAAAAAAACAAAAAAAAAGAGAAAAGCTTTCTCTAGGAAAAGCTAATTATTTCGGTATAGCAATGAACCATTACTTAAATAACTGACAAATGCAGATAAAACCATTGAAAAATACTGAAGATTGCACAGAACAAAAGGGAGAGAAAGACTGATGTCCTTAATTGTTAAACTGCTAGAGTAATACTTATTAATAAATCAAAATTTGTTTCCAGTGTCAGTGATTAGAGAAAGGTCCAAACCAAAACCCTGAAGAACTTAAATTTCCAGGAGCTTCTCATTTAAGCAGGAAGAACATGGAACATCTCTTTCCTCTCAAAATGATAAAGTTTTTGACCTAAAGGCACAAAAAGTGCAGAGGTAGAATAAAGACAGAGGGAGAAATGGTGGAATATTTATGAAGACTGCTATAAAGGAAAACTGGTTATTTTGAAAAAAAAAGGAAAGGAACAAACCACAGAATTAAAATTCTGGCACATTGCTACTAACTGGTACGACCAGCTGTCTTTAATTCTGTCATTTCTATCTCTCTTTTTTTTTTTTTTACTTCCTTTCTTTCCTCCTCCTTCCCCTCTCCCCCCCCCAGCCAGAGTATCTCAGCTTCTTTCCCTTTGCATCTGCTCTGGACATCTTGAAGACAACCATTATCCTCCAAACTCTTTTCTCACAAAGCCTTTTCTTTGCATTTCCTCATAACAAGAAATCTATCACACTCTTTATTCCATACGCATGTCATTCTGTCTAAGCAAAATCTCTCTCAGATGGATTTAATGTAAGACATTATAAACATCAGATGGAGGAATAGGAAGCTATTTTAGTCTGACCTTTCAGACCAAATATGATCACATTGCAATGTGACAGAATAAGTTTTAATCAGCTTCACCAGTGTTGAAATTTATGTTCTTGTATAATTGAATATCATTTCAGATGAGATAAAAAAACCCAACCAAACAAACAAACCAGAAAAAGAATATGCTCATGTTGACAATGAATGTTCTTTTTTTAATTTGTTGCTAGTCCATAGGAACTTGAAAGGAAAAAGCCACACTGTAGACCTTTACACTATTTGCAGTGCATAGTGTTTGTCTACAGTACTAAATAGAAAAAACACGCTTAAGCAAGAAATATTAAAATAATTTTCTGTTCAGATGCAAATATTTATTAGATACATACACACTGGAAAAGGTAAACAGGCAAACAGAATACTTAGCACTAAACTTTCAAACATACAGTTACACATTTCCACAATTGCCTAAACAATGCATGTTATTTATATGGTTCCTAAATCTAAAAAGAAACACAGTGTGTATAACTAGAGTCTGCATACGTATAGTTTGTTTGAGTATTGTTTGATGGATGACTCTGACAGAGCTGCTTATCAAAATGGATTCTAAAAAAAATAAAAATAGTTCTTTAGGCACAATTTTATATTTTCATGTTATTGTATACACTTTGTATTTCAAGGAAGTCCAAATCTCTTGACTTTAATAACAATATCTCCTGTTCACTTTCATAAATTAAGTAGATTTTTTTGCTTTTTGAAACAATCAGCTGGAGGGTCATATTACTGTGAAAAGTGCTGGGTAAAAGACCCAATGTTTTTCTTCCCTTCCCCTCCCTCCCCATTTTCCTATTCTGCAGTACACTTCTCAAGAAGGCAGCTTCAGCTTTATTTCTAGAAAAAAACAAAAGAAGAAGATAATTCCATTATTTGATTTAACAATCTAGTCAATTTCCTCAAGATTTTTTAGTTCAGGACTGAAAATCAGAAATTGATTTGTCTTAAAAATCGACTACTGAAGAGTAAAGGACTGAAATGGACATCCTAATTATGGGATCTCAATTCCTGCAGTTGCAGTTAGCCTTTTCGGCAGACTGATTCTAAGTCATAAACTATGCAAAGGTATGCTATGTAGCTGTAGGAATTTTAATCTACTTCTTTCTTCTTGTGGGGTTTTATCTATAATTAAAGTGTGAGTTTTCCAAGACAGGAATAGTGCTCATATCTAATTTTGCAGCAATGCACTCAGTATTTGGGAAAATATCAACATCTATTAATCATGCTAAATTTCAAGTATACATTATGTTTAAAATATTAAATAAAAATATGAATGTGAAATTGCATGCAGAAAGAAAAGAATCAGAGTTTGTAAATAAAAATGGGTTCACAATTTTCAGCAATACTTTTTTGTTACTGGTGGATTTGGTTATTTCATCTGGAGGCTGGACTGTGACTAAGCATGGATATTAAAACTGAAGACAAGTAGAAGGATGCACCTTTGCATCTGAAGTGGTGGGTAAGCACACAGAAGCCTGGTACTCTGAAGTGCAGTGAACATACCTTTAAATCCTAGTGACCTAGCTGGGATGGTAGGCTGAGGACCGAATAATTCATTGCTCTGTCCCTTTACACTAGCCAGAAGGGTAATTTTTCCTCTCCTTTTTTACTGACACGTGCTGCATCTCTAGAAAGAGCTACCATGCCAGAATACATTTCTCATGGACAAGTTACTCCAGGAAAATCCCTTTCTTTATCCTCACTACCTGTTTACTGCCTCTCGTGCAGCCATTAGGTCAAAAAGCCTGCTGTAATCTTTTGTGTTGAGGATGAATCTCCCAATTAAGAAAATATCTACAAAGTCTGAAGTTGACCTTTTTGTTTTCTAACCCTCTTTCCTAACATAAGCAGGAGACTGCTATCAAGTGTCAGTTTTTGCTTTTCTGTTAGAAAAAGATAGTGGTGCAGAGTGGGGAGCAATGGGAAGATTTTTCTGAAGTTCATATAGTAAAATCATCATCAAACAGTACATTTATGTGGTCACAGCAGGACTGGATTTTTTAAACACTAATTAATGGTAATTGAAGCCCATTCAAAGTAGAAGAAATGGTGGTGTTTGCGATTTGCCTTGGTCATATTACATCCCTGTCATTTTTCATCAAACATAAATGGATTGGAAGTGTTTTAATAATATGAAATATTCGATGTTTGCACTGCTGAAAAACAAATAAACCTTTGTTTTCATGCCCAGGAAACTAAAATGAAATCAAACAATGTCAAGCCAGATTTGACTCACCTAATCCCTCCACAAGTAAGTAACTTTTGGCCTCTGACTTTCTCAGTAGACTGAATATATTTGTGTTGACCAAGTTGAAGGAAGTCTGTTGTATACATATAAATTCAAAGGAGCTATATTTTCCTTCTTCATGTTCTCCCTGAAATGCTTGTCTTTGCAGTGGAACAGCAAACGGGCAGATGAAGACCTGATAGTGATTGCAATACCGATTTCGTAGTTCAAAATTTGCATGAAAACTGCACTCATGCTCTAGTCGAAACTCAGAACTAAAACCAGAATTACAATGGATTCCTAAAATACAATGTCATCAATTTAATTTACCAACTCCCTGTTTCCTCTTTGAAACTCTCTACAGACCACTTCACTCTCCACCTTTCACTCTATTCCTAAAAGTAACAGCTAAACTTTAAGTTGTAAAGATATTTTATGTAAGGCATTTCTTCAAAAGTATCCTCTGCAAAACAGTGTTTGTGCTGCAAATCAGATTTGAGTTCAGACTGCTACCGCTATTCAGAACTGCTGCCAGATAGCTTCATCTCTCTGTACTTCACTCATCAAACATAAAAAGCAGACAATAATACTTTTCGTCACTCAGACAACTGTTGAGGATCCATGCATTTATGCTTGAGAATTGTTGCACTAAATTCACTTGGGTTTATTTTGAAGTGTAAAATAGCTGAGAGAATAGACAGAGGGAATGAGAATCTAAGTTCCTTACATTTTTCTAAAACGAAAATAAAAAACATAGAATGGCTGGAACTGGGTTTACTCTTAAGTCAGACTCTATAAAAATGTTGTCCTTTTTCTGGACATGGAAAACTACCATGTAACTATGTAAAGCAATAGTGGTCATACTTAAGCTTTTCAAAAAAGACATACTTATCAGCCATGCTTTCCTTCTGTCTCCAGGTGTGCAGGTGAATTCAACGTGGCACAATATCAAAAATATTAATGTTTATTGTCCAGGTTTCATCTGGGATAGAGTTATTTTTCTTTCTAGTAGCCGGCATAGTGCTGTGTTTTGGATTTAGTATAATAATGTTGATAACATAGTGATGTTTTAGATGTTGTTAAGTAGTGCTTACACTACTTAACAAAAAGTGTCAAGGACTTTTCACCTTCCGATGCCCTGCCAGCTAGAAGGCTGGAGGTGCTCAAGAAGCTGGGAGGGGGCGCAACCAGGACAGCTGACTCGAACCGGCCAAAGTGATATTCCATACCATATGATGTCATGCTCAGCATATAAACTGGCGGGAGTTGGCCAGGGAGAGGGATGTTACTTGGGAACAGGTTGGGTACCAGTCAGTTGGTAGTGAGAAATTGTTTTTCATTTCCATCACTTCTCATTTATTGGGTTTTATTTTTCTTGTCTTGTTGTTGTTATTTCATTTTTCATTACAATATTATTATTTTTAATTGTTGTTGATGTTGTTATTGTTATTTCAATGATTAAACTCTTATCTCAACCCATGAGTTTTCTCACTTTCACTCTTTTCACTGGAGAGCAGTGGGGAGAGCAGGGGGAGAGTGAGTGAAGAGCTGTGTGGTGCTTAGCGGGCTGGCTAGGGCTAAACCACAACAGTAACAAAAATGTAACTGGCTGCTTTAATTGAATGGACCGTTCATTCTCATTTCTTTTCAAAGCATTCTTATTTCAGTCTCACTCTTGCTCCATCCCAATGTTAAGATCGGGCTGAACTGCACAGTCTTTTGTGATCTTGCTGGGCTCATCCATTCAATGAGAACTGCTCCTTTGGCTATAGATACCCTGAGTTTTAATTTGAAAAACAGCTACCACTAGGAAGATTGCAAAAGGATCTTTTAACTTGACAATTGGACAATTGCACAGTTCTCTTCTAGCAGAAATTTGTCCTAAGCTAGTGTTTTTGCTGTGTCTGTATATTTTTTATTTTAATATGTGTTAAAATCAACGATGACAGAAACAGAGGCCAGCATGACTAGTTCTCCTTTTCACTTTCTCTGAATCTCCCTTGCAAAGTAGTCCTACATTTGCAGAACAGTTTCTGTTCTTAATATTTCACATCTATCTGATGCTGGAAGGTAAGCATGGCTTGTAGTTTTCATTTATTCTATGATGGGAAAAAGAAGGAAGGAAAATAATATATTTTGAGCCTCTACTATTAATTTGTAATTACTAATTGCACTAATGAAAACTAGAGCAAAAGTGCAGTAAAATGGCAGACAGGTGCCATAAATCGATGACTCTCACTTACTGTCATGGTTAAAGCTTTGTCCCATCTGTTCAACAGAAATTAAATTCAGAATAATGCTAGTGAGTATAGTGATGATATCCAAAATTTGAATTAAAAAATCTCTGAAATGGAAATGTTACTAAAATAACATTTTGTGTCTTTAATCTGAGAATGATCTAATTTGTAAGATAACACAGGAGTTTCTTTTTACTATACTTCTGTGTAAAAATTTATTGTAATGTGCAACATTCTCTTTCCTAAAAATCAGCCACTTCACAGCACTTCTGACACATTACTTTTCATTCATGCCCAAGATACTCTGTGCTGAATAAAAAAAAGTATCAACTGGATTTTTAACCACTTGGATTTTTAACAATTTCCACACAGAAGAACTAATATAAGATCTACCAATTTACTTGAGTGACTGACTATCTAGAGATGCTTTTCCAGAATCCTCCTCTCTCTTATTTCTTTTTTATATTCTGTTTTATTCTATTAAAAAATGAGTGTATTAATATGAAATACTAAGGCAACTGAACATAACAAAATGGCACAAAGAGTTTAGCTTACTGAGAAGTAAATACTACTTTCAAATGAGAATAAGAGTGAGGATTTGTGCAGAGCTTCTTTGAATGTAAAACTAAGAGTCATACTTAATGTCAACATGAGTAGAGGCAGGAAAGTTGTTCATTGACTTCAGGATTTTCATGTTAGTGGAGGTATTTTGGAGTTGCATTGAAAATCATCAATGCTGATGAACAAAATTAAAGGTATTTATTTCCATCAATAGTTTTTGCTCTTCAAGACTGCAACATATGTAGAAAAGCGAGAAAAATCCAATAGATTCTTTAATACATAGCACATTATTCCTCCAACACAAGGATCTTAAAGAGTTTTCTGACTGTTATTTTTTTCTTTATCTTTATCTAACACATGCCTAGATCCTTCAAAGACTAACAGAAAATTCAGTGAAGAAAGTCAATCACATAATCACTAACACTTAACTTCTGTTTCAGCCATCACCTCTTTCTAGCTGGGAGTGCTGATGAACTTATTTATATTTGGGACAGAGCCTCACAAATAATTTACATGCAATAAAGGATAAATTGGTAGCAGTAGTCTCAACGTGTCATCCCCTCCCCCTGAAAAATATATCCTACATGACTACATTTACAGGAAGGAAAAAAAAAACACCAAACCAGAACAACCCAAACCTTTCCTCAAATCTGTCTACAAACATGTTTTCATCTCAAACCTGGAAATACTGCAGACATAGAAATGACATTTTGTAAGTTAAATGTCAATAGCAATTATATGGCACCATGCCAGTACAGATGGTCACTACCCCAAAAAACTTAAATCCACGTAACCCCTTATGCACTATCTGCACTTTGTACTCACATGCCAACTCCATGTTACTTCTGCAATGTACTACACTCTCAGTGCAAGAATGAAGTTTGATGAACATGATAAAGTACAAGTTAAAAAAAATAAAACAAAAACCACACCAAAACCAGGAATGCAGTCCCCTTAGCCTCTTCCATTTGTGTGAGTGGTTTTGACCTGTAGTACATCTTTCATAGCCAATTGGACATTCTGAAAACCAGAAAGTAAAAAAAGAGTTGTATAGATTAGGTTAACTATAGGTATATTGGTTTTCCATTCTTTCTTGGAAATAAGCCAGCCTCACTAGTGTCAACCAGATTTTTCATGCAGGTTATGTAGTTTATGAAGATCAAGGATAAGTCTTACTTATGGTGTATGCATATATGGGATATGCACATGTTTACATACATGTATGTATAGACTTCTCCAGTTTTAGAGCCAGTAAAGATTTCAAAGATACTCAAACATAAAAGTAATCTTGTTGATTTCAGAAGTGGTATTGGCTTACAAAAAGAATGGGCTATACAGACATAGCTATCTAATATAAATATTTTTTTTTGTGTTATTTTCCTCTGTGGTCAATGAGTTACTATCAAATAGTATTTGTCTGTGCAGTATTATCAAGTATGATGAAATTGCTCTTCAAAGCCGAACCTTTAATCAAGATTAATTTTCTTTTCCTCACCCTTCAGTACTTCCAACAGTTTTACTGATGGAGAATGAAAAAAACACAACAGTGGAGCAACTACCCTAGTGTTCAGCTGAATAACAATCTGAAAAAGCTTAATTGTCTGGGTATTAATTTTCCTAAATACAACTAGATCACATGTTTCTTCTGCCTCTAAACTAACCAGCAAAAAGCCACTTAGAACTCAGCTGGAATGAAATAGGAGTGTTTGAAAGATGAAAAAAACACAACAAAACAAAGCAAAATGGCTGATTCATTTTCAAATAGCTCACCCTCTTTACTCACAGATGAGAGCAAATTAAATCCATTTTGTTTTTTAGCAAAGAGTCCTCTTTATTTTCTTACCTGACACGATAAAGCAAACATTTCCTATAAGCTGCATAGCCCTTTTTAGATTGGTCATTTCTTCCCCATTCTATAGTTCAGTTATATGGCTATACAATAAAGAAATTGTAGAAATTCGTGTAACAGGTAAAGTCTTTGCAATATTAAAACCACTGAAATAGTTAACCCATAAACATTTCCTATAATAATGAAATAAAGTCTCCTTCTTTCTTTCAAAACAGTTGTGGATATTTGGCCACATTCTCCTTTAGGAAAATAAAATAAAGAAAAAATAAAGCCAGTGAGAAAAATTTAAAATCTTGCTGCCTAAATTGCAGTTGAAAATCTTGTGTTTGCATATAAAGTACTACAATAATAATAATTGACAAAAAATGGAACATCAAAATGGACATTTATTTGTGTGATTACGCATTTGATACCTACAAATACCTGTCCTTCTATATATGCACAGATGTAACCCACTTACCAGTGTGTTTTAATTTCCCCCTACTCCACTGGATATTAGAACTGCTGTCAATTTTAGAGCTTTGTTCTTTAGCACAAGCTGCAGTGACTCCTGTAAGCAGTCATCACACAAATCTGAATACCAAGATCAACCTGTGTCTTTGTCAGTCTTGCAGGTGCAAATTAGAAGGTTTTGAAAATATAAATTTGTATGTGAAGCTATAAAGCAATATAAATCTCCCAGCCATCTTGTAGGCATTTCAGGATCTCCTGTTTCAGTGTTACTTTCAATAATTCTCCCCTATTTGAGCAGTATATCATAGTAAAATTTCTGAATTTTAAGGTAATTTTCAGTTTTTCTAAATCTCTGTTGGCTCAACAGTCTTAGAAACATTTTTTTTTTGCTAAAATGTGTAATACCTTTATACTCAAAACGTAGGGGTTTTTTTTCTGTGTTAAGAGATCTGCTGTGAAGAACTTAATTATATTTCTTTCTTCCTCCTTTATATATACTGATTTTTGTGTTATTATATTGTTATTAGCTATATACTTTGGTAGATCTGTAAGAAATCTCTTAAACCTTGATTGTATAAGCATATGAATATCCTGGCTTACAAACTTCCCATACTTGTTCTCTGTTTTTGTCATTTAGGTTATAATTAGAATTTTTCCTTGAGAAGTTTTTAATCCTTTTTATTCTCAGAACACTTGTTTATTCTGAGCACTAACTACAATATACCTCTCTCAGTAAGCTCACATGTACTGATAGACAACCCATAGAATTTTTTCGGTATTTTAAACTGTATTTTCTTAATTGTCATAACTAAAAATTCTGTGATCATTCAAAACTTCTCAGGGTCAGGATGGTTTTCTATTGAGACACATTTTCTCCCAAATTTTTAGCAGGATTTTAATGTAAGGCTTTTTCTTTCCCCAAAATAAGATTTATTAAGTCTGCTTTAGTATGCTGGAACTGCTTTTTTCAAAATCCTAATATTCCCATTGATGCTATTTTCTTTGCCCTGAAGGCCAAGTAGGTTTTGAAGCAGAACCTGAGGAACATGCATTTGATGGGGTTTCATAAACCTACAGGTAGATGGCTTACAGCTGCCATCAGCTATTTGTAGTGAAGTTTTATTCCATCACTTCTTTGCATTCAGTGAGATATCCTTGTTTTGGGCCATATTGCTCAACATAGCTTGTTGGATATTTGATTCTTAAGACAGAAAGCAAGAATACAAATAAAAAAGTCTTTCTGTGTCACATATCAATACGTTGCCTTTTGGTTGCTTTGGAGTTCACATCTGCATATTTTTAACATCTAGCTACATTGCCTCTATTTCATTAGTTTACTTGAAAATGCCTATTTTTAAGCGTGTATATACACATCTGATTTAGATTCTGCTTAATGCAGAAATACCTCAAGAACAAAAAAGTATTAGGAGGAACAGTACGACTATATGTACAATATATTTAAGTTTTTATGGACCATTGGTTTCTAATGTGGTTCATTAACCTTTAAGTTACAGTCTGTACAATTGACATAGGTAGGTGAGATACCAAAATATAATTTCAAGCTGGCTTGCATCCTTGGCTGCGTAAATAACTGAAACAAATGTATTTTTTTAACTGTAAAACTGTTTTTGCTAACAACAAAAAGTAAGATATCATGACTACTAAGTTCCTAGCATGACTACTAGGTATCTTAACAAGTGCTTAGTAGATTATTAACATCAGATATTGAAAATTAATATCTTGTGATTTTTATAGTATACAAGTGTATTTTAATTTTTCAATTTATTTTTATTTAAAAACCAGTACAAACTCAGTAATACATAACAAATATAACTTACTCCTTCTTTCACTTTTACTGCATTCTCATAGCAGAAAACACAAGTGTGACAAGCCTTGAAGATAACTGTAGACAGAATTGAGAGCAGTATTAAAATGGGATAACAGACACTTAGAATGATCAGTGGACTAACTCACAAATGTCTTTTGTTATGAGAACAATAGAGGAAACAGAATAACAATATTATTAATAAAGTATAAACAAAATTCATATTAATAAAACCCAAGAAGATTATTACTTCATAGCATGGAACAGCATGTAAGAGAATAAAGTCTGTTTTCTTCCAGTATGCCTGTGGTTTTTCTTCCATATTTCTTTCAATCTATGAAATTTGCATAATATCAGATCGCAGTCAGAGAATTCACAAATAATGCAAGTCTTATTCCAGGGTGAGAGAAATACAGTTGCTTAGGTATTAGCCCTCTGGAAAAGGTTCCAGTAATGTAGTTTCAAATATTCTCTTTCCCTCAAATTATGAAGTATATATCTGCAAAAATAGACTATAGTACATTAAGTTCTGCATGGCTGCATGACTTGACTTCAGAATTCCTTAAGGTCAGGTTTCAAAAAGATACTAGAATACAACTACTTTAGGTAAACAAGGTATTTCACTTTATTCTTGAAGGCTTTGATGAATTTATATTAGCATTTGCATTAGCAGTATTATTAGACTGAAGAGAAAAAGCGACTTCACCTACTACTAATCCAATACAATGGCTGGAGGCCACTAGTCTTCTTTGAACTCAGAGCTCATGGACAAGACAGAGGCACAGATTATTAGTGTTTCTGACTAGTGCTCTAATGAGGAGTCCCTTGAGTTAATTTTCAAGGCCTGCTCTATCTATATCCTTGGATTTAGTCTGCAGTAAAACTTAACTGTGCATATATCTGAGAATCGCCTGGAGAATTAGCCACCATTAATGTAAAAGGAGAATGACAAAATACTTCATTAAGATTTAGCCAGGGTTACTAGATGACACCAGACACCCTGAGAAAGAAAACTTTGTTGTGCTATCCGAAAACAAGTGGAACAATATTTCATTTATATTGTCATAAGTTTTCAGCACTGAAGCTGCTGCTATGTACCTGTCTTACTATTACTGTGCTAGAAAATGACTTTCAGTCACCTGTTTCACATAGATTGACAGAACAGAGAGAGAAAGCAAGTTGTAGCAATAGCACGTTTAGTTCCTGGATTTCTCATATTATGATCTTTTCTCCTTGCTAAGTAGGCTTCTAGGACTGCATCGAGACTATGGCAGCTGACTGCAGAAAATGGAGAATGAAGCAAAAATTAAGCAGTCTGAAGACATCAGTTTGAGAGGTGATACATGAGGAGCTCTAGGTTTGGATCTATACTCAACAAACAAGGCATTTGCTGCTTTTCTCCTGAAGAAAGTTGTCACAGTGCCAGGCACACCTGTCATCGATTTTCATTTCGGAAAGAACCATAATCTTGGCCTCCATGTGTGTAAAGCCATCAAATCACAGACAGAAGTTTGAGAAGCATTTGTTATATTATATACATAGAACTCCTATTTGAACCTCAGGAAGTAGCTTGTACTTTATATCACTATGCATACAAATAAACACAGCTTAAAAGAATGAATGTGCCCCAAACATCTACAAACCTATACAATCACTTATTTGCTCATAGAGAAGATATTTAGCTACATAACGGAAGTTTTCATGCTTCAGTAAAAACTCTGAATAAAACTTGATTCTGAACAGGTGGCATAACATTTCTGTTCCTGAGACCAACTCGGTTTTAACATGATCCAAGTGGAAGAAACTATCAGCTTCAGTAGCTTTGAATCGATTTACCATTGTTGTAAATACAAGTGAGATACTTTATTAAAAAATATTGGGGGGAAATGAAGTGTGTGTTTCAACAGTTGTGACCTATGGGAAGGCTGACCACTTCTAACCCTTCAGATTGGCAAGACATGCAAATGATTGTAGACCTGTGATAACGGGGTTACAGAGAGAGGGAGCAATAGTAACTATCCTTGGATCAACCTCTGGTCTAAAAAACAAGGAGACTGGAGAAGCCAACTACTCCAATATGTGATGAGATGTACTCTCATAATTCTGATGAGATGTTAAGAAAAACTTTCATAATTTAGGTGTTCAAACACTGTGGAAGGTTGTCCAGAGATGTTATATTCAGAAATCAACTAAACACCATCCTCAGAAAGGTAATCTAAACTGAACATGCTTGTTGCTGAAGCAGACAACATCTATCATTTCCTCCCAACATAAACTACTCTATAACCTCTCTGAAACATGTGAGACTCTAACATTTTATTTTTTTTTCCAATATAGCTTAAAACAGAGTCTATTTTAGGAAAAATCTTATGACTGTAATTCAGTTTTTTCTGAGTTCCTGCATGGTGTCTTTTGAAAAACAAAATGTATTAACGGCTTATTTAGAAAGCATTGCAAACAAGTTATTATATTGAAATGTGAAAAGGACATTTGAATATGCATTAAGCTCAATTAAGTGTTTAAAGAGTATGATTCTTACACTCATGAATGTCAGTTTTGGGGCACATAGCATTAATTGGAACAGTCACTCTAAGGAATATAGAGAGCTTGCTGTCTGAGTATCTCAGCTGCTTGGAGCTATTTTTTTTTTTTTTTCTTTTGAATATCTCACCATCATTGACCGAGACAAATTACATAAAAATTGACCACTGGATTCAAGTAAGGAACTTTGAGAGACACTTTCACAGCTTTTACAATCAAAATGGACCTTTAGTATCATCTAGTCAGCTTAATTGCCTATTACGTGCTGCAGCAACTTATCTAGCAATTTCTGTATGAAGGTCATCATTGTTTTAAGCTGTAGCTCATGAAATAGTCTCTAAAAAATCTACAGTATGTTCTAGGGAAGTTGTTCAAGTGGTTAATTGTTCTGTCTGCCAAAAATTTCCACTTTATGTCTATTTGTATGGCATTTTACTTCCATTTCCAACCTGTCAACGACACAGGGACTCTACCCTGTGTCATCTACCTCTACAGGTCATCTACCATCAGAAACTTTTACCCAGTGTATCTCTAGGGGCCATGATCAAACTAGGTTTGATTGTGAAACTATTGGGTTCAAAAAAGGAGCTGGGCTCCTTTATTCTCTCATTTTCATACACGTTGCACTGTAATATTTGGCATCTTGGCTACAGAGTGGATACTGGTGAGACGATTACAGTAACAGTCTCACTCATGCATAGGTAGTACAGTTCTACTGCTTTGACTTCCTATTCCTTTGTTGATACAACATGCTTAGAACTCATGCTTATTTTTCATGACATCAAAACAGTTAACCGTTTATGCCTAAGGGTATGACATTATATTTACATCTTCTCAAGCGTTAAAACTCTTGTTGAAGTGAGCCCGTCTAATTAAATATCTTAAACTACTCAGATAATGATGTCTCACAGTTACAGTTCCATCTTTTTTAGCAGCCACAATCCCTTACTTTCTTCCAGATTATTGAGAAAAATATAAAATACAAACAATACATTTCTAAGTAATACTGAAATACTAAATTAGATGTGATCCATCAGTCACTTTGTAGCTAAAGCGCTTTGTAGTACTACTTCCAACAGAAGCTATACTGATAAACCAAACAGTTTACAGAAGTATAAGAGTATTTCACCAATATGATTGCCTTCATCCAAACTTCCCAATTCAATGTATAATATGAAATTTGTGTAACAAGACTGGCATTTCTTTATGTCTGATATTGGTTCTACTACCATCCTTCTCAAATCATCTTAGGGATTTAGTGCACAAGTCTTGCATTATAGCCTGTTTGATATCCTTCCCATGCCCAAACACTCAAGGCTTCTGAAGTTCATGGATACCTCAGGTTTTTTATGCTAACTTTCAGAGGCACTTACAATTCTCCTGCTGGGCATACTCAGAAAAGTACCAGGCTTAACAGTGATGAGCCACATCATATGTATAACCCTCCTGTGTAT
The DNA here is from genome assembly GCF_001431845.1 of Calidris pugnax. Lineage (NCBI taxonomy): Eukaryota > Metazoa > Chordata > Aves > Charadriiformes > Scolopacidae > Calidris > Calidris pugnax. Next base: position 1,048,092 of record NW_015090810.1, read on the forward strand.
TCCCACACTGTGCATTCTTTTTGTACCACAGGGATTTGACGCTGTCAACATGCTAAGAACGGCTACCATGTTTGACATTAGGAGCATTCAGTAGCAAATGCTCTCTTGAAAACAAAAAGAGAGGTGGTGAGAGGCAGTCATATCATTCCAGCCTTATCAGTTTGACAGTTAGCAAGTATAACTATAAAACTGTATCTAGAATATACATAGCTATACTGCTAAAACAGACATTGCTGATCTAACTCACTCATGAGTAGACAGTCATCTCATCAGTTTTTGCCACAATCATGAAAGTAGTTACCTCAAACTAATTCCACACTGACCAAAAAAAGTCAGGCCTAAAAAAGTTCCAAAACACAGTGAGAGCCTCCCTTCCTGAAGTCTGAACAGCATGGAGGATGTCAGTCCCTTGCAGAGGACATCACAGTTGGCCATCTGCACTGAAAAGCCACTGCTGTTTGTTTCTGATGCATGACATTGTGTTTGCTCTACAGGGTTGTGATCTCCTGTGCCCAAAAACTTCCATTATTAAAGGCCTGTGATGAATTTCAAATAAGACAGCTTTTCAACCAATGCTATTGTCCGTACCCACTATTTGGGTAGCAATATTGCCAAAATCCTGCAGTTCCTAGGAAGAAGTCGACTCGCCACCTGCTCTGCTGTGCATCGTAGCTACTGGCCTGCCCAGCTTCACTCTAAAGGAGGCCTATGAGGAGGCCGGAGGTATCATCAGAAGATGTCTCTGTCACAAATATTAGCAGCAAATGTAGAGATGACAAAAATGACAGAAGTACCAGCACCAGTCTGCTACAAGAGGAACCAAATGGGGCAGGACCTTCCTTGTGGATCCTGACTGTCATCTGCATGGTACACGAAAGCTGCACATGATGTAACCTTGTGTCTATATAGATACAAAGCCTGAGTGACATCCATTGAGCCATAAATGTAGCCAGTCTGTTTTGGAGGACAGGGAGGTGAAAAAGATCTTGTAGATGTGAGTTCAAGCCATGCATTGTGCATTGGGAGCCAGGCATGCTTTTTTTAGCCTATTTTATTAAGCAGTATAGGCCTAGCCAAAGTTCACTTTGCTGGAAACAGTCAACAAATGCATCCTTCCATAAGGAATAAACCTTTATAATTACTGTGGAAATTACTCTGAGGCCAAGCTGCTTGTCTGATCTTTACATAAAATAAAAACAGGCCAACCGGACAATGAGAAGAGTGAAATGACAAAAAATGGTATTTTAATGGTTAGGTCATCCACCAAAAAGGAGAGGACTCTTAATACAAGTTTCTCTCCCTAAGGTATTTGTAACTTTTACACAAAACTGTCATTAAATGAAACAAGCACATGGTTTGGGAAGTAGTCATATATCACCACCTAACTCTTATTGTAGTTAGTTCTTCTCCAAGCATGATTTAAAGTTGAAACTCCTCTTTGCTGGGTCTTGAGAAATATGTCAAAAAATACCCCAAAGTCCACATGCACTATTTTAGTGAAATTTGAGGCGTTTCACGATAGTGTTGGATGGAATGTTGATGTGCCTGAGGATTTAAGGCACATTGCTGAGAAACAGTTCCTAGTGGCTAATTTTAGGCAGTTAATCATCCAGACGTAAGGCTTTTCTAATTTCTGTTCTGAAGTCACTGAACTGTGCTTTTGTTTTAAACAGAGAGACAGTTGCCTTATTCAGCACTACCAGAGTCACAATGTGACTCAGGTGTCTACATAATGGATAGAGACCTATGTCCCATTTTTTTAATATTACTCTGGATCAACTTGATCAGTTTTTAGGCATCACACCTTTTAAAACACTGACAGCTTTTCCTTTTCTGTATTTTTTAAAATACAAAAACAGAATACTTCTGTATATTTCTACAATTTCTGCATTTTTCTTAGTCATGATAGTACTTTTTGTTAGTTTCAGCTTTTCCTATTGCAGATTATACTTTTTTTTTTCTGAGTAAATTTATAAAAATCGTTCTTTATATTCTAAATTTTAAATGGCACAGGCTGTGGTGCCACTATATTGTTCCTAAGTAATTGTCTTTTTCTGGATTTTTTTGTTCTCTTTTGTGTGCTTCTCCATTTTCTGTGTATTCCATGTTGAAGTTTTGAAAAATTATTTTATTGCCATTTTCACATCTCCTTTTAACTGAAATGATTATTTTACTGAAGTAGTCTTTCATGAGTATAAAATTGCGGGAGGTTTTGACATTTGATAAAGTATTCTTAAATAATTCCCAATCATAATTCATGTTTTTATGTTTCAGTATTTCCTCCCACTTGAATTTTCCCATAACTGTTTTCAACTGTGTAAAATTGTCCTTTTCAAAGAATTGGGTCTATATTTTAACTAGTCAGGATATTGCCTTGCTACTATTCATTTTCAGTCTGAACTCAATCTATTGTCTCAAAAAATTGCCCTTTAGCAGAGATCGAAGCTGTAGAAAGTGAGCAAGTACTCTTTAGAATGATGTAATGTGTAATATTTCATATGCTGTGATCATAGTGCAAGGCAGTTCTTAGGGGCATATTCGTTCAATCACCACAGAATAGTATTGCACGCAGTCATCAGTTAACAATTTGTTTGGGATAACTATATTGGCAAAAGGCATAGATTTTGAATATGTAAATGTAAAGTATACAGTTTGGAGGCGTTTGTATTTAACTGATGTCTAACTCATACAAGTGATTAATGGGCTTTAATTAGGAAATCCTGGACACCTTGCATTGACCCTATGAAACTTAATAACTTCATTTATTTTAAATCCACAGTGTACTGAGGTTTTAGAGAGAGCCTAGGAAGTGGGAAGTCTGTGTGCATAAGACAAAATTTAAATAACTCATTCATGCAAATATTTAAATTTCTTTTGCCTAAGGTGCTTTCTGCTTTAAAAATCTCACCTTATGGCTCTGTCTATACAGTTAAAGTAAGAAATAATTTGAGTATCTGACCTCTTTATCTCCATTCACCTCATGCTCTTTTGGTTCTTGAATAGTGCTAACGCAGTCTGAACCCTTCTGTTTCAGACAAAAAAAAAAGTAAATGCTGCTCTAAGTTCCTGGAGACACACAGTAAGACACCCTGCACTCTGCTGGGCCCTGCACCTTAAGATAAATAATTAGCACATACCTGATTAACAGAAGGCTAAAAGATTTTGTAGTACTTTTCTGGTCCTTTCAGGAGATAGACAAGCAGCTGGCTGCTGGTGGTTAAAGTATGGTGAAGCAGTGATACTTCAGGTGTAGAGATGAAGGTAGTGATGTTCCTGAAGACCAGGGAAAATAATAAGATGTCAGAGTTTGTCTGTCTCTCCTGTAGCTGTATGCAGACTGATTATTTTATTGGCTATGTTATGATATGGTATTCAGCTAGAAGTCCAGTTTTAATCCTCAAACTTAGCAGGAAACAAAGTTTCTAAGAGGAAGCCACCATGTAAATTGCCTGTTCATTTGTTTAGATTTCTTTCCTTATAACTTTCTTGAGAAACCATTCCAAATTACAGGTCCACCTACTTTAAGTAGCATCTTTGTCTCCAGACACAGATCAAGGCATTAGTCTCAGTCCTTAACCATCCTCTCTTACCCTTCCATAAGCAAGGTGCACCAGTGGCACAACTCTGGTGTGGTGTCTCTCAGATCACCGAATTTCTGCATCAGCAGATACTTCTGGAAGGTGGCAATGGTGCTACAGGTGTCACAAAAGCACAAGACAGTCCCATTGACAGGTCCTTCATCCTCCTCCTCTTAGCTTCTGTGATGGCCATTTCTGCGGAGGACCTAACTCTCCCACTGTCTCTGCATATGGATCATCAAGGACAATTTTGTTGTCAAAGGTCCAGGTACCACGAGCCTTTTCCCCTCTTTTCCTCCATTTCAACGACTGAACAATTCTAAGATTTCTCCATCAACCACAATGCACAGGGGACAAATGGCTTGGCAGGCTGAGACTTGGCAGCCATTTAGGCAGGACCTTGAAGGAAGTTAAAAGAAGTTATTGATATCTTTTAGGGGTGGAATGAGGGGAGGAAAAAATGAGAATTGAAAGAAATCCAAGATTTTGTTATTGTACAGAATACCTTAATTGTATTGTATTTAACTTTATTGCAACACAGCTGTACCATTGTGTAAAATGCTGCATGCATATTTTGCTCATAGGCTTTGTCCAGCAGGTAGAGGATGGCATCCTGGACACAGGCAATTTTCCAGGTGCTGTGGCAGCTGGAAGAGGATAAGTGGAGCTATGAGGAAGGAACAAGGCACACAGTTACAAAGAGTTTGTCACTAGTATTGCTCTTTTGAAGCTCACCCACATCAGCTGAAAACCCGATACAAAGATAATTACACTATTAAAAAAACAACATTTGCATTTAATACCTTGTTGGCTTTTTTTCTTCTCTAAACCAGCAAGAGCTGTACAGGCATTGATAAATGTACCTCATTAAACCTGGACAACACATACACAAGAATTGCTTATGCTGACAAGGGTTGGTTTATAGAGCAGATTCGCTCATATAATCTAATCTCAACTTCACAGAATTATTTAAATTAGGCATGTATTGCTACATGCCTTTGTAAAAAGTCCCTCTCCAGCTTTCTTGTAGCCCCCCTTCAGATACTGGAAGGGTGCTATAAGGTCTTCCTGGAACTTTCTCTTCTCCAGGCTGAACAATCCCAACTCTTTCAGCCTGTCACCATAGGAGAGGTGCTCCAGCTCTCTCATCATCTTTGTGACCCTCCTCTGGACCCAATCCAGCAGGTCCATGTTCTTCTGAAGACTCCAAAGAGTCAGAGTTTGATCAGAACTGAATACTGATGTTTTCCTTTAAAAATCATAAGTCCTTTTGAAAGATGAATGACGTATGTATTTTAGAGATACATGAGTTGGAAGTTTGATATGAATAATGTCAAACAAAGAAAAACATCCATCACACACTAATCAGAATGGCTACAAATGAGTTTGATTCCATGACAGCAATTGAAATGAAAAGGTGGAAAGAAAGAGTAGATAGAGAAAGATGTTTTCTGAAGCTGATCCTAATTGAAGTTGTAGCAGTAGGCTTTTGTACAAAGGTATTACAATAAGTGAACGCCACTGAACTGTATAGGAAATGAAACTATGAAATAATTGTTTTGCTTGTTAAAATGTTGATTAAAATGTTAATGTAGAGTTACATGTTGATTGTTTCAGTAATGTCAAATCTTGACATTATGTTTTGTGTATACATGACAAATAAATAAAAGCTAGTTCCAAAATCTGAGCCTAGAATTCTAATTCAAAATAGGCTATTGTTAGCTAATTGAACACACCAAGAATGGTGGAATTAAATCAACATATGTTGGCAATGCATGAACTGGTAAAGACCATTATTCTCCTACTGTTCCGAAGTACTAAAAGATAATGAAAACGGTAAACACATATTTGTACCACTAAAGGAGTATGGCAGGATATGTATATGAATAGCTTAATTGACTAGAAAAATCCCATTTTATATAGCCACAACTTGAGAGTTTAATTCTTGCTCTTTTGAATTAAATAGTTTCTCGCCATAAATTATTTACAAGCATACAATTCAGCAGACCTGGAAACAGGAATCATGATTTGTCTTCCTTTGTAGATTATTAGTATTTATTATAAGCAAAAGAAGTCTTCTATTGGAAAAATAAACCATCCTCTCCATTCCAAATAAGTTTGGACATATTTGTTTGCATGTTTCTGATACATCCACCCCTCAGTTCTCATTGGTTTGATTCAGAGTGCTTCGTGCTTGAAATTTATGTACCGTGATGAATAACTATGCTCATATATGGAACAGCATCGGGTCTGTGAAATAGTTCTTGGGTTACAGCTAATGAGACTCAGAATGGAGTTTACATGTTTGTATTCTACCGTGGTCTAAGAGGCAGACTTCACAGGAAAAAAAAGGAATCCAAATAGCAGTTTTCTTCTCAATACTCTGCACCTAAGTTATCAGAGTCTATTGAATAAAGGCTATCCTGGACTTGTGGCAGCCCAGCCAGAAGAGCCAATTGCTCCAGTTTTACCTAACCCTATCTGGGAGGGAGACAAATGGCTTGCTTAAAGTGAAAACCATCCAGTTTGAAAAGACAGCTGAGGTAAAAGAGATCTTACATTTTCTTGACCATGAACTAATGACATGTAGCAGACTCTTAAACTGATTAGCAGGGCCCACAATGCACCCTACAACTTGATGGTTATCAGAGACATACCAATCTGCTCTTTTCTGTGGGAAATTGTTCCTGGTATTCCACCAAAGTAATTTGATGGGCAGGAACTAGAGCCAAAGTAGCACCAGATGGGTGAAACAGTTCTTATAAGTAGCACTAGCTTGCAGGGGACTTTTATTGGGTCTGGTGAATGAGATACATATTGACAGCTCTTATTTTTAAGAGATATATATATGTAAGGGTATGTAGATGCACACATATATGTAGGGTAAGGGTATGTAGATGCACACATATATGTATGTAGGCACAGAGTATGGTTTGCTTTGGTCTTTTTCTCCTTTTTTTCTCCAGTAGAGGTATGGGAAACAAAGAAGAAAGGAAAAGCGTCTAGTAAGTGTAGAGGTACAGTCCCTTAAATGTGGCAGTTGGATCTCACATACTTTGGATTGTGGCTTTACTGCTGCCACCGATGCAGTGCAGTGGAATTCCAGTTTTATTACAGTAGAAAGAAACATAATTTTTAGATTCGGAACCAACTTCCTGAAAGGACCCCAACCCAGCCCCTCAAAGTAGATGTGCACTGTGTTTCTATTTTATTAATTTGCAAATAGAAAACAGTCAGAGATGTAAGAAAATGGCCACTGGTGACCAATACAAGCCATAAGTACTCTATAATCTCCACAGAACTAAGATAGAAATAAAGCTTATTCTTTTACACAAAAATTATAGAAAAAACATTAGGCTAATTCAAGGCCAATGAAAATGCCAATTTTTGAAAACTTGGCCTAAGTTATACTAGGAAAAATTCAATCTGTTTCCAGTAGTTCTCACAGTAATCAGACTATATATTCTGTTTTTAGGGAGAAAGTGAACCCTTCATAGAATGCTGAAAGAAAAGTGAAAGAAAAGAAAAAAAAAAAAAAATCAAACAGCAAGGACAGAAGAGCTTCAGAAATTTTTTTTTATTATAAACAGAGAATTAATATAGACATTCCATAGATCAAATATATGCCTAATGACATTTGGGAGAGTTCTTTTGAAGAGCTCTTCCTCTGCTTGTTTTACAACACCAACATGTTAAAGTATGTAGTTCTTCTCTAACTTGTACCTGTCCTTTAGTCATACACAAAAATATTAGGAACATCGAATTCATTCTTTATCCCTGGAGAGCTACGTCAGGTAAAATGATAGAGACACAAACAATGTTGAGGCATTGAGTGTCTTTGAATTTAAATTAGGTTTTTTTGGTTGTTCTTTGTTTGTGGCTTAATGTTTATATTGCACTATACTTTCTCAACACACTCCACAAACAAAGCTCAAGTCAATAACCTTCACAACACAGAAAGCAGAGGTTTCTGAGTATTTCATGTAAAGACAGGAAAATAAATTCTTCTTCCCTTCCCTTCTCACTTACAGCCACTTTTTTTTTTCTCATCCTAACATGTTGTTATAAACATCTGTGAAGATGTTTAAAAAATTCCTAAAAAGAACCTCCACGTGAACTCTGATAAACGAAAAAAATCATGTATTTTTTCACAAAAAACTTGCACAATTCAAAATTTGCTTCTTTGGGGTGAATCCACTTAACAGAAATATGTTTTCTCAGTTCTTCATCTTTCTTCTCCCTTGTGCCATAGTGCATGGATCAACAACAACACCTTTCCTTTTGAATGGTGCCAATTGCAGTATTGCTTTAAGATATAATCTTGCAGGAACAAAGATATAACACTCTACAAGCTTATATAATAACATTACCAAATAGTCATACAATTAAGAATCTTTCTTAAGGAGATGTCATGTTTACAGAAACACTTGGCAATAATTCCAACAGTGTTATGCACTCTCCTGCAACAGCAATGCAGGAGAACAAGGAAAGAGCAGTTATTTGTTTTGCTGCTAAAAGCTAGTCAGCCATAGTGAATAGTTACTAGCAGTAAGATAATAATCATATTAACTTCATATATTATGCTTGAGGGGTTCATCATCATCTTCTGTGGTAGGAGTGTAAACTTGATCTTAATGTAGACAACCATATATACACAAAAACTCATGAAAGGTACCAACTGCATGACTTTAATGCCATGTTTCAAGAATAGATCTGATCTTTTATTGCTCTTATATCTTCTGTATTCTTGGTATTTTCCTGGTGAAGAAATATTTGCAACATGCAACTTTAGACACTCTCGTGGTTTCAGCCAGGGTAGAGTTGACTTTCCTGCTGGCAGCTGGTGTGGTGGTGTGTTTTGGGATGGGAGTGGTGTTGAAGTCACACTGATTTTTTTGGTTGTTGCTAAGCTGTCAGGGCCTTTTCTCCTCCTCACACCACCCTGCCAGCAAGCAGGCTGGGAGGGGACGCAGCCGAGAGAGCTGACACCAACTGACCAAAGGGATATTCCATACCACATGACATCATGCTCAGTATATAAAGCTGGGGGAAAAAGAGGAAGGGTGGGATGTCCAGAGTTATGGCATTTGTCTTACCAAGTAACCATTACGTGTGATGGAGCCCTGCTTTCCTGGAGATATAGGAATATACAGTCTAAGAGGTTCCTCCAGAGTATTGATGATAACTTCTTAACCCAGCTGGTGGAAGAGCCAACAAGGGCAGAGGCACTACTGGACCTAGTACTGACGAACAAAGAGGGACTGCTGGAGGACATCAAGGTTGAGGGCAACCTCGGCTGCAGTGACCATGGAAAGATAGAGTTCAGGATTGTGAATAACAAACAAAAAACAACAAGTAGGACTGAAACCTTGGATTTCAAGAGGGCTAACTTTGTCCTTTTCAGGAAACTGCTAGGTGAAACCCCATGGGCTAGGGCCCTGGAAGGCAAGGGGGCTCAAGAGAGCTGGGCAATATTCAAACATTGACTTCTCCAAGCTCAGGACCAGTGCATTCCCAAGAGCAAGAAATTGAGCAAGAGAAGCAGGAGACCTGGGTGGTTGAGCAGGAACCTTCTGAAAAAAACAAAGTGGAAGAAGGAGGTTTACACCGAATGGAAGAAGGGACTGACCACTTGGGAGGATTACAGAGAAGCTGTTAGACTATGTAGGGAAGAAACAAGGAAAGCCAAGGCCTCCTTGGAATTAAAATTGGCAAGAGATGTCAAAGACAACAAGAAGGGGTTCTTCAATTATATTGGAGGCAAAAAGAAAACTAAAGAAAATGTGGGCCCGCTGTTGAATGAGTCAGGTGTCACGATAACAGAGGATGCAGGGAAGGCTGAGTTGCTGAATGCCTTCTTTGCCTCAGTCTTTACTGCTCAGACCAACCTGTGGGAGCCATGGGCTCCGGATGAATCAGAGAAAGTCTGGACTAAGGAAGATCTTCCCTTTGTGGAGGAGGACCAAGTTAGAGATCAGTTAAGAAGGCTGGACGTCCACAAGTCCATGGGTCCGGATGGGATACACCCGAGAGTGCTGAGGGAGCTGGCAGAAGTCATTGCAGGGCCACTCTCCATCATCTTTGAGAGGTCCTGGAGAACAGGTGAGGTGCCCAAAGACTGGAGAAAGGCCAATGTCATGCCGGTCTTCAAAAAGGGCAAGAAGGAGGACCCGGGAAATTACAGACTGGTCAGCCTCAATTCCATCCCTCCATTCACAAAATGTGAATATATTAAATTTCTTTCCTAAGGAAAACAAATGAGAGAGAAAGACAGGAAGAAGGGGAGAGGGAAAGGAAGACAGTGGGAGAGGGAGAAAGAAAGGGAGAGGGAGACAGCTGGTGATGTGATGCACTACTAGATGTTGGAGTCTATTTGATAAAACACAGAACACCAGGCATACATCCTGGAAGCTTTCCAGTTGCCCAGAGGCCACACATCCTAATTTATACATTCAGGCATCAGCGTGTTCACTTCATTACTATCATGGTCTGATTATTTAGATGGAAAACATTATAGTGCTAATGACTTTTCTTCAGTTGGTATGCAGTACAAAAATGCTTTCAAAATTGATGGGGTTTGAATTTTCATGTACAACCGATGTTTGAATTGCCTGATTCTTTGGAATGCAAGCTGAATTTGTGTAAGCAGGCCATTTTTTTAGGGGGTAGATACTCAGAATCTTTTTTTAATTCTTTAGAAATATACATTAAAAAATACAGATACGTCTCAAGTAAGGCATTTCAAAACTAAGACTCATTAGTATTTCTGGGGGGAAATGGAACTTTGTTACTTCAAAGACCATTATGATGTTTGAACAAAATTGCAGTTTTGAATGAGACCTTTATTTACAACCTGTAGGAACTTCTTAGTCATTTACAACCTCTCAGAAGTGTATAAGGATGAGTGGTTTGATGTCAACCCTTCATGTGTAAGTAATTAATTTAGCATTTAATTTTCTGCATTCCACAGTTCATGCTCAGGAACAGATATCTTTCTCTACTCTTAATGCTAATTTGCCAACAAACTTTAATAATAGCAGTTCATGCCATTCTTTTACTTCTCTTATGAAGGCTTTTGATAAGAGAAGGGCAAGAGGAGATTTATTCACTCAGCCAGCTCCTAAAATATATTTAAAACAACAATTTATATTCTCTGAAGACACAAAACCATTAATAAATGCAATCCATTTCTTTTTGGGAAACTATAAAGGTCAATTTAAAATATATAATGAACTTCTTTAGGTAAGTGAGGGAAGTCAAAATCAAGTTTCCAGGTGATTACAGACAATCAAAGATTCCCACTCTAGATTCTTGAAGAGCAATGAAGATAAAGTGTTCTGTAAAACATGCCACCAGAGCTTTCCTGTTAGGAGGATGATCACGAAGCTCTTCCTTTTAACCACAGAAAGCAGTCAGAGAAATACCACAGAAGACTTTGACCCAGGCTTCGGAACGATATGTTGCTCTTACTACGCACAAGATCTCTGACCCACAGCCAGACACCACGGGACTAATGGATATAAATCATAATAAGCCCTACTCTGTGCACTTTTAATGCATTTTGAGGATGGCAATAATAATAATAAAAATAATCTGTAAGCATTGTGTCTGGACATTAGAAGAATCACCATTTGAGGCAATGAATTTGTATTCAGGAGTCCAAAATAAAAACAAAAAAATCAACCAACCAACCAAACAAACAAAAAAACCCCAAAACCCTACTTTCTGTCACTATTAAGTTTCCTTCAATGTGGTACAGCTCCCAGCCCTAACAACATGGAGGGACTATTTAGTGGGAGGAACTATTAAACATAACACCTGCAAGCTATTTCAGATGGGGCTATTATTTATATTCTAGCAAATATAGATCAATTATGGTTTCCCTGTCCAAGCTCTTTCTTCTTTCCAATCCTGGAATGACATTGTCCAATACAGCGATCACAGGGAAAATTCTTCCTGCTTGCTAGAAGCTCTTCTGGTATCTCCCACTCCTGGAAAGCTTGTAAAGACCACTTGACTTTTCTGTGATACTATGCTTTCCATGAGTATTTGCACAGAAGTGTCAAACATGCTTCTTACTCTCCCATGTTCTCCCATGCACCAGCCCTGGCCTGTCTGTAAGGACACCTGCAAACTTCTAGACAGCTGTGGGACCTTCAGTTAGTGGTGCAATTCTGCTTTTCTCAGACTTCCTACAAAGGTTGTACTGAGCAGCACATACCGTACTGAGCTACCCTCGCCTTGTGCTTTCTCCCTCTAGTTCTCTAGGGGTATTTCTTCATCTTGGCATTAAGCTCCCAGCTAATAGAACCCTGATGGTGTCCTTCTCTCCTTTACCTCCCTGCACCTTTCAGTGCATAAAGACTCATCTGTGTCTTTGACTCCTTGCTTAGGAGTCCTACAGTTTTCAGGTAAAAAAAAAAAAAAGCCCACCCTCATGATTCACTTGAATGTTATCTCATCTGCTGCCTATCTTCTATGACCCAAAGGGGAAGAGTACTACTGGCGATAAACAGTGATTGATGACTTTTGACATGCCTCGTTCACCCTTTTCCCTTAACTAGGGAAGGCAATCTATTAACTCCCAGCTGCAGTGTTTGAGTACGTCATTTGACCATCATTCTGTTGGATAAGTTCTTTAAATATGTTAAAGAGATCATTTTAAAAAACTGAAATTGTTCCATGGCGTTGTTTTTATCTTTGCCTCTGAGACTGATAAGACAGTTCTCTTGACACAGGAATCCTTTTGGAAACACAATTATATTCCCCAGCTCAAAAAATTGGATTGAAAATATGGATCTAATTTATCGGGTTTTACAATTATTATTCATCTGGGAAAAAAAATCAAATTAAAAATAAGGAAAGAAAGGCAATTAAAAGGAAGAAGATAAAAACGTTTTACAAACAACAGACTTCAAAGCCCTCATGTTTACTGAAAACCTTGCTGTCCTAGTGCTTAGTCAATAAAGATAATTAGCTAGAATATCTGCACTCCCAGTCATCTTCCCGCCTTCACCTTCCCTCTTCAAACTGTTATTGATGAAACTCTTAGAGAACGGGAATTTTGTATACACTCACTTTCCAAAACTTATTGACCAATATGAAGCCTTGCTTGAGATAAGCATCTCATTTTTCAATTGGTATGAAAAGGCTGAGCATAGTATTTACTGACAGTCAGCCAACTGCAAATTGTAAGTAAATTCATGCACTTGGAACTAAATTCTTTGATAGTAAATGACTTTAGGAACCATATGGGGTCAAGACTAAATAAAATTATTAGAAAAGAGTTTTCGATTCTGGTAGAAGAAGCTTACTTCATGTAACATTTATCTAAAAAAAAAAAAAGTACTATTGAAATCCACCCCCTAGGGATAGCTAATAAAGAGACATTTTGTTTTTCTTTGCATATGTCCATTCTTTCTGTGCTACAATTTTTAATCAAGAAAATGGTTAATGCAGCATAACCTATGAGAAAAGGGAGCTCATGATAGAATTTTCCCCTGCAAATTCTGGAGCAATGGTTGGGTTTTGACATAGAATGTTTTTAAGTTGATGGGCTATTTTTTCTCAAGGGGTTTTATCTAATTTGAAACGTATTTCATACGACAAACTTTACTACATTAATTTATAACACAATTTCAAGCTATTTATAAATTATCAGAACTTCAGAAGAAATGGAAACATGTATGAAAGGCTGGGGAATCCTCAGTTTAACTCATCAAAAGAAATGGAAGCCACTAGCTAGTGACTGTTTCAAAAACATAATTTCAAAACAGCAGAAGTAATATCCAAGTGCAAATGCAGTCATTTAGATGAAAATATGTTCATTTATTAAAAAAAAAACTAATGAAACACTGTTTAATATTTAAATAAGTTCCCATGGTTCTGCTTACCATGTCTACTAGTGGGAAATGTTTTGCATTTCTTAGCTTTCATATAAGTATTTGCATGAAAAATAATTAAAAAAATTAAATGAAAATTTTCTAAATACCATTAATTGAAAAGTAATAACAACGAAGCATAATTTTCAAAAGAGTTCAACTTAATTTTCCCCCTCTCCCCTTATTTTGAGATATTTAAGGTTTAATTATATTCAAAATCCCACATGAATCCACCTAAAAGAAGAAATTAAGTACAGCATTTTAGACCAAAAAATGTCAGATAAAAGCAAACAGCTTTATTTTCCATTAATTATTCCTGAGAATTTTTGGCACAGAGCTGTTCATTTTGGATTTAGAAAGCAATAGAGCAATCCTGCCCATGTTTCTAAGCTCTGTTGTGTTTTCATCTTTGTCATGTACGGTCAAATTGCTTCGGTGTTTCCATGAATCTCATTGTTTGTCTCCCCATAACTCAACAGCACTCTTTTGCTTCTGGTAAGGTTACCCACAGGTTTATCTTGCCCCATAAAATGCTGGGCCTGAAGGTGTTTCCTCACAGTCACTCATCCAGCTGTCCTTTCCCTGAATCAAGCCCAGGCAATCTGCAAGAATTTGCAAGTAAGAGGAGGGCCAGAGAGGGCCAGAGAGTGCACTGTACATAGGGTGTACATAAGGCACCATACAGAGGGTGCCTTAGGCAGGTAGCCTTCTCTCTACATCTTTGGGGTGTATTCAGGGTATCCTTGGGGTGTATGAACTCCGCTTTAAATTTTTATTTACTTATATCAAGGACTCATAGGAAATGATCAAGACAACTCTTTGGAAAAAGGTCAATAAAACACACACTTTCATAGGGGGTTCTTCCTACCAGCTGTGAATTGTAATATACATTAGTGGAAGCACTTTCATTTGATTGTGTGTTTGTTTCACAGGGACACATTAAGTGAAATTTTAGCCTCATTTAAGTTTTCTTTTAAATTTCAATGACTACTGAAGACAAAGACTTTGACCTGTTACATTTGGTCACAACTTTAAGATGTGATGTGTACAGCTCAGTAGAGGAGAAAACCCAATATAGAGTCTTGTGATTATCTACACAGAGACCTACTCACATCCATTTTCAGAAGCAGGGTCCAAAAAGAAAATGAAAATATGTTTTGATTAACAAAAAGCATCAAGTGCAGGATGTCTTTTTGACAATTTTTTTGTAAGTTCAGGCTGTATGACAGTATGGCTTAGTATGTCTTGGGCATAGCACTTTAAATATTTTCAATTTACTATAGATATATTCTTATATCTTCATAGTATTTACATGCATATTGCAAAAAGGGGAGAAGATAAACAGATAAACAAACATTAAGTTCCACTGATATATAACTATTCAAAAGCAGCAAAGGAAATTTTATTGTTTTTTATTTTCCCACAGTAATTTTCAACTTGGTATAGTCAAAGTATCCGTTTGTATTATTTTACATTCCTATCCTTACTGAAAACAGACTTAGACAATCATTCCACTTAAGCAACTAATCATTTAAAGTATCACTTATGAATACTACCACTAAATAATTTTGAGAAGTAAGTCTGCTCTAAGTCATATCTAATTGGTTATTTGAGTTGAAACATTTACTGATTTATGGTACAGGCCATTCAACATCCCCTGTACATTTATGTAAATTACTTTATAGATGTAAAATTTGGCATGGCAGTAAAAGATGCTTTTAAAAATACTTTCAAAAGGTAAACACTATCTTTATGTCCAAGTTTATGAACAAAGCTGAATATATCTAAGCCTGAGAAATCAATGGAATAGTACGAAGTGTCACCTGCATTAAGGATAAAAAGCTCTGGCGCTGGCTCAGTAGTTAGCAACGAGTTGAATTGTACAGGATGATGGATTTGTGTGCAGCTGGGGTGGATAACCACCATTTGCCATCTTCTTGCTTGAGTCTTAGCGGAGCTGCACTTGTTAGTAGTAATCCAAGAACTGTTAGATAGCAGCAAAGAGATACAACAGCAACCATCCAAAAGAAAGCATCACAGAGATGCAATTACAGGACTTGCAAAAAAAGGACCTGTTTATGAGACGTGTATCAAGGTTTGTCAAAGGTTGAAGGAGGGATAGCCACATAAGCTAAAGGAAGAAGAGATGTCACAGCTAATGAGAACCACCTTCACTGCCATGCCACTAGGAAAAAGAAAAGAGCAATACTATAAGGTTTTCAATTCAGGATTCTTTTCTTTTTCTGATTGTACAATATCTATTGGCAACTACCAAAATACAAATGAGAAAAATCTCCTGCCTACCTTAAGAAGCTGGGTTCATATTGAAAACAGCAATTGCTTCCCAGGTCAGATAAGACAGCAGATCATGTAGTTGAACAGACAGTATCCTTAAGAACCGTTTCATATCTGAGAATCTTGGTTCATTTAAAATAAAACAAATACTCTCAAATACCCCTCTAAGCCTCATTTTAGAGAAATTTTTGCAAGTATGAATCAATTTACACTAAAGATTGAAAAGTAAGAAGGCAAATATCTATTTTTTTAAAGGCAAGCTGGAAAAAAAAAAGTACTCTAATTTTGTTAATTCACTCCTCTGTTGTTTAGGAGATCTGGCTCACAAACACTGAATACTTGACAGTACAGTATATTGTATGTCAACCAAACTTTTTCATATAGGTATTGAAATGCACCTATCAAGAGGGAGAGGAAAGACAATTAGAAATTATTTACTGTCTTTTTAAAGGTGCTCTTGACTAGAGTCATATAAACCAGCAAAGAGTTGAAAGACTGATCAAAATTACCACAACATAATTGTAGGACGAAGTGGTATTTTTTAGAAGAAACTGTTAATTTAAGAGCTGAAAAAGAAAAAAAAAAATACATTTGTCACAAACAACAGTAATCAGAGGAAAATAGAGCAAAGGAACAAAAGATCTGAGCATGGTTAATATCTGTGCAGTGTACATCTTACAATGCCCATTAAATATAAAATACCCCATGACAGGAACATTCTGTAGGAATTCCCATAGATGATTAAAACATGCTATATTTTCTACAGATTATTTGTAAACTAGAGCCAAGACAACGTTTTTTAAAGTGAGTCTTTGACAATAGCTTATAATTCAAACCAAGCTATTAATATTTGTTTTAATATAATTATATATATTTGATATAGTAATACTTGTTATTAATAATTGTTTTACTTGTAAAAGTGGAAGAAATCATTTTATCATGTAAAACTTAAACGAAGGAATACAGAGTTGCTATGAATAAACACAGAAAGCTCTATCACCCCAGATTTTTAAAAGCACGTAATTCTGGTATATTTCATCTAAAAAGTATTTGTTGAATAAAAATCTGTCATCTTTCAGATCCTAGATTAGTGCTCAGACATTACAAAGCTAGTTTCAATGTTCTAGGGAAAGATCTAATAGATCTCAATGCTTCTACTAACTTTACTAATCAGATTTGCATTTTGTGTAAAGAGTTTTCATGTTTAACTGTATAAATGTGTTTTTCCTATATTACAGACCCTTTCCTCTGCTTTCTAAACTTCTGCTGAGACCTGTGGGCAACTTTCAACGTTTAAAAACACTCTTAATCACACTTTTCCACTTAAGTCACGGCCCTTAACAATTAGCTCGGTGAAGGAGGTTGAGAATACTCCAATGAATGGTACAGGATGAATCAAATTTGAGTTGTAAGAAGAGATAAAAGACAACACAGTTAACTGGCCAGATGTGGTGAATCCTGTCAGTTTCTCAGTAACTGCTCATATACTGACTTTTACCTGGTAACATTTTCCTGGTAATTCTTCCTGCTTCTGAAATCTGAAGAGACAATATCGACATTGTAATATCCACAGTGTGGATATTACGTATATACATATACACATACACAAAATTCATTGGCTACTAAGGAAGACCTGCACCTGGACCAAAGGTTCCCAAGTGGCAGAGGTGTTACTTTGGGGTCTTTCCTGGCTTGTTCAGTGCACTTCTCATACCTCATGTTTTAATAACAAAGCAAAACTCAACTCTCACCATTACCAGGGTCTATGACATGCTCTGGCTGGATTAGGATGTTGTACTTACAGCGTGAAGCATGCATTGTCAACTGTCCTGGTTTGAGGTAAAGCAGAACTAATTTTCTGTTCAGTAATTTTACTTTTTTAGCTGGGCCTCTTCTAACTAAACTATGAAACTAACAGCATATTGTGAAGAAACTGTTCTCTCACACAGTGATAAGACTTGATTATACCAAGACACAGTATGCAGAGAGGCCCTTGCTTATACTTATTGCTATAACGACCAAGGTCAGGTGCTTTTGTTATTTGCCCCGTTGGAGGGTCGGAAGCGGAAAAGCGTAGAGGGGTCACACCTGTAGGGAGGAGCGGACAGAACAGGTGACCCAAAACACAGTATGCAGAGAGGCCCTTGCTTATACTTATTGCTATAACGACCAAGGTCGGGTGCTTTTGTTATTTGCCCCGTTGGAGGGTCGGAAGCGGAAAAGCGTAGAGGGGTCACACCTGTAGGGAGGAGGGGACAGAACAGGTGACCCAAAACTGACCAACAGGGTATTCCATCCCATCTGCATCATGCTCAGTATAAAAGCTGATGGATCAAAGGGTCACCTCTCTTCCTTCAGTGGCCGATGTCCAAGGAGGACTCTGTCTGTTCATCTGCCTTTGATCCCAATCTGAGCATTCCTGACTCCAGATCTGGAATCCAGCTCCTGTCCATCACCGAGTCCAGTCTGGGACTTTTCCCTGTGCTTGCTGGTGATGTGATAGTCCTCCTGGGAGCTTGATACAGTTTTGTGTCTACTGTATTATTTTTTATTTTATTTTTTCTTATAATTTATTATTTCATTATTTATTAATATTAATATTAAAGTAGTTTAGTTTTTTTTCTAAACTCATAAATCCCTTTATCTCTTCCTCTCCTCTCTTTTTCTTAGAGGGGGAAGGGAGGGGCCATCTGTCATTCTCATGGTCAATCTGGTCAAAACCATGACATCAACCTTGTCTACAATTGTAGTATGTCTGTGTTTGCCATAGCCTTGTTATGACAGTAAAAATGAATGCCCATTTTACACCACCTGTAATAGTGCTATCAATACAGGGGAAAAGGAAAGGAAAATGTGATGATTTCCATACTAACCTAACAAGCCTTGCAGCCACAGCTCTTTTACTGAGTCCCGCTGATGGGTCTGACAGGACTTGACAAGTATGGAAAAAACACTTCCTTTGTCAGTATCAGCATCCTGCATGCAAAATTTACATACGTCTTGGGTATGTAAATGGTACTATTTCTGCTTGAGGATTTCTTTTTCTTCTGTTGTAATCAATGGCCAAAATACCTAGACCTGTGTCTAGCCCTGTATATGTCTAGTCCTGTGCCCAGCTTTATTTCTAGGTGAGTCAGTTGACTCTGAGACCTCTATCTTCTTCTTCTGCTAACAAGGTTTGCATCTTCTAGCTGTGGCACAAAAGTTGTCCTGCGTTGTTCCTGCTCTGCTGTTCCCACTTGGCAAATACTAATTCATACAGGTAAGTTTTCTGCAGTAGTGCATTGTTGCCCACTCCAGGAGTGAGCTACTCTTTTTGAATGCTATGCAGGCAATTGAGCAGCCTTTTTGGCCTGGGTCTTATTGAAGAAATACCCTTAAAGGTTAATCCCTAATACATTCATAATTTTAGAACCAGCAGGTTAAACACCAATCTGTTGCTGCGTTTTGTAAGCTGTGCTCCTGGACCATAAGTCTGAGGCATTAACACAGCTGAATGAAACAAATAACTTGTAGAACACAACTGTGAGTCAATTTGTAATTTACTGAAGCTCCCTGGGGGCAGAACAGGTGGATAAGCATCCTAAATCCCCTGTGCTCTTTTTTAGGCCACAGTTCTAACTAGGAGACTCACTACCCCTCAGTTGGTAACACCCTGAATGGATCATGTAGCCAAATTACTCATTATTTTTTGATGTGCTTTTTTTTCCAAGCTTGATACTGCTTTTTCTTTCTGCACAGAAAGATGAAGTTTTTAATGCTCCTTGAGTAAACTGTGGATGTATTAAAAATAGTGGATATAGTGGAATATAGTGGATATAGTGGAATTTCCACTCAAATATGAGGAAGAACTTCTTTACAGTGAGGGTGACAGAGCACTGGAACAGGCTGCTGAGAGACGTCATGGAGTCCCCTTCTCTGGAGATTTTCAAGACCCTTGATGCAGTCCTGAGTGATGTGCTCTGGGCAATCTTGCTTTAGCAGGAGAGTTGGACTAGATGATCTCTAGAGGTCCCTTCCAACTCTGTCGAATCCGTGAATCCGTGAATAAACATGTTGTACCCTGTGTCCTCTGGAAGAGCGTTGTCTGGTTCCGAAAGTCAAACTGGTTAGGCAGTGGCTATATCTTAGCAGACATCTGTCTTGAGGGTGGCAATTTTCCCTTGCCCTCTTCATCATGAATGGCTCTGCTTGCCCTTTATTTCTGCCACCATTTGAGGATAAATGCACATTCCTCTGCATCTGGCATAGCAGTAGATAAATGTATAGAGGGTTCTGAAGACACAGTCTTCTATGAAAAATGTAGTTTATATAGATATTATATATATTATATGGTTATAGATATATGAAGGGCATGAGTCTTTTCCCCAGGCTGTTATTTTGTGAAGAGTTCCTGATCTTTACTGCAGTTTTTAGTCCATGCTTATAATTGTGTAACACTAGTCCTTAGCACCAGCCATCCCTTATCCAAATCTTTTATTGTCATTCTATGATTCTATGTTCCTGAAAAACATATTGTAGTCCTGTTCTGAACATATATTTCAAAAACACTCATGTTTTACTGTCAATACTGTGTGAAAGCTGAAAGCAGTCAGCAAATTGTGGAGGGAACCAGCCTGCTACATGACCTCAATTCGGGAACAATTTCTCCTTAACAGCAACTGCACAGGGCTTTTTCTCCCCCAGCAGTGAAAGCATTTATATATTGTCCCTGCTCCAATTCCTGCCTTTACAGGACTTGGTTATGTGGT
This sequence comes from Calidris pugnax, assembly GCF_001431845.1. Lineage (NCBI taxonomy): Eukaryota > Metazoa > Chordata > Aves > Charadriiformes > Scolopacidae > Calidris > Calidris pugnax. The sequence goes on from NW_015090810.1 coordinate 1,068,597, forward strand.
GACACAGAAGCCAGGATCTGCCTTCATTAATACCTCCCAGGCTGTGCATCTTCAGGGCATGGGAGTGAGGAAGAAGCCCATGTCTGACAGCACACAATGTCTGTGAGCCACAAACTGCTCATCCATCTCCGTGTCTCCATTAAATAGCTATTGCTTCCACAACATCATGTGCTGTGAATCTTCAGTTTCTTCTTAACCCCTATCTGTGACCCCACAGGTATAACTGCCACCGTCCAACACCAAGGGAGAAAGAAAAATCTTTCTTTTAAGGAAAAATGGCAAATACAATCAGGTTGGCCCAGATGCTTTAAACCAGAAATTCTGAGCTTTGTTTGCAGTCAGTGCTACGAGTCCACAGCTACATTTTTTCAATGACCTTAATAGTAGACAAAGACTTCTATATTTTTGAAATAAAACAGTTAAATAAAAATAATTAAATAAAATAGCTTATACTGCTTTTAGTTATTACTTTCTTTTCCTCATCTTCTACCATGTCTCCATGGTTTAATGGCATCTGCATATAACCATCTTGACAAACTGTCCTCTCACCTTAATGCATAAAATCTCCAATGACTTCCAGTTACTGCCTGCCAGAGAAGAATGAGAGTAAGAGTACAATATGAGCAAAAAAGAGTACAATATGGGGGCAGGAAAAAAAAAAGGCAAAACATCACAAGTGAAAAAATCTAAAAAATCTAACTTAAGTGGCAAAGATTGCTTGCACAAGAAATTCAGGCAATATTGTTAGAGTCTATTTTAAAACCTCCAACAACTAATTAATTAAAATTTTCAGTCTCATGTCTTTAAATTGACAGGTTTATGGATGTATAATTATATAGTCTGTCTTCGAGTCCCACAATTTATTGCAAAAGTTGATTTTTTTTTTTCTTAGATTTTGACACTTTCCCTCCATAAGGCAGAGCCAATACACGTCCTGCTTAATGAAGTTCTTGGTCCCCAAACAATCCCAAATTATGAGTACAGCATACCTCAAATGAGCCTTCATTTTCCAGCAAGAAGTTTTTAATCAATGCATCAATTGTACAATGAATTCAAAATTTCTCAGCAGGCTCAGTAAGGATTTTCATATTAAATTAATAGAGCAGAAAAAAAAAAAACCAACATATTTAAATGTAATAAGTTGTGACAACAGAAGAAAAGTTATGAAAAGACACAGTTAAATATTATTATCAAACTCAAGCTATTTATTTTAAATTATTTCTTTTTTTTTAACAAAAGCAAAGGGGAAAAAAAAAAACCATTTCTTTCTCTTTTGTAAAGCAGTACTGAATTGTTAGTTTTATTTCTGAGTAACTTGATATAGAAAACTAAAGCCAATTGCTTTTCTTAGCTCAAACCTAGCCAAATTCCTATTAATGCAATACACCTTCATTTTAAAAGGTTAACATGCTTAAACGCAAAAAGTAAAATAATGAAGGTGGATATCAAAGTAACAAGTGACATCTTGCTTGTTGCATATACTATTGTACTTATTCTGCCATTGAAAAAGGACTTGCAGAGAGAGAAAAAAACCACCATACATTTCCCTTTCTGTCTTTTTTTTGTTTTTATTTCTTGAAGTAATATTCAAAATAAACAGTCATTAAGCAAAGAGGGGCTCTTCTTCTTTTCAGTTATCACTATCTTCTCACAGTGAAGTGTTTAATTTCAGCTCTCCAGGTATCCTGCAAATGCAAAAATCCACAGTATGTATTTTCAAAAAATAAAGTCCCAAAGACAAAATGTAAAAATTTTTAACCTTTCTAAATACCCTCAGCTGAAAACAGAATAATGGCAGAGACTTAGGCTAAGAAACCTGTGGAAATGGCATGGGAGAAGAGTTTTAAATGCTATTTCGTTCCATGTAGTGAAGCTACCAAGTTGTTTTCTGCACCCACTGTTAAACTTCTGTGAGTATCACAACAAACATTGTAATTGAAGGAAAATAAAACTTACAGCTTTTGATGTATCCTCCCATATTAAAAGAAATTGCTATAACTGGTAGGACGAACTAGGCTTTTTTAAACAAATTTTAAATGGTTTACATTTGCTTTCGCCTGATATTTTAACGTCCCCTCTACTGAATTTCAAAAGGAATAATTCTGAGAACTAGTTAATTGCAATGCTTTGGTTACAGAATAATCCCCCTTTTAAAATGGCTTTTTTGTTGCAAATAAAAATACTATTAAAATTCCTTTCTCCTCAAAGAGGTGCATCATTCTAAACTTCTTGAGTGATTATTTATTTATGTATTATTTTCAGAGGGAGTGAGTGATTGCTGTGTGAATAACCTCTGAGACCCCAAAATATCATGTGACAATGATAGCATATTTCATAAACAACTAATGGCAACTGCAGGACCATAAACCAGGCAGGCTAGTGAGTCTCAAAAGCAGAGCCTTCATCATGTATTTAACAGTAGTGTATCTAAACGGGATCTGAAAAAGGGATGGTCAGAATCCACCTGAAATTAGTATGATTACTGTGTGATTAAATATGAGAAATCTGATTGTTCTCTCACATTAAATACGTTATATAATTTCTCAAATTGCCTGTGCAGAAGGGTTCAATGAGCACTACATAATGCACAGACATTTGGAAATGGAAAAATAAAAGTTTAAGTGTACACAAAAGTTGCTCAGGAAATCCTATGCCAAAAAAAAAAACCCACAAAACAATCAACTCCCCAATGCCACACACAAATGTTAATACACAGAATTAATGCTCTAGCAAGAAGCATTTCTGGTTATGACATACTGTTTTGATATCTACAGCAACCCTCAAAATAACCTTTCCACATTTCTCCAAGAGGCTTGAAACAAAATATATTTGAAGATGGTTTGACAGATCATCATGATAGTGTCTACACACTCCCAGGGTAAGAACTACCACAGCATTTCAGGGTAAAAGAGGTTTTGAAACTACACACAAATATTCATGGCATCAGAAGCTGCTGAGATTGCTTCAGCTTTGGTGATGATGATGAAGCACAGAGACTAAGATACGGTAGCTTCTCACAGAGATCTGTAGCTTAGATCTGCCATTCAGGGCTGTCCCTCACCACAAGTTGCAGATTTATCTTTTCCTCATTTGCAGGGCTATTGTACTACTTGAACGTGAAGAAAATAAGAAGATACCAGTGAGAAATGATGTGAGCTTTTCTGAAGGATTTTAGCTCACAGTCATTGTCCACCCTTTGCACAATATATAGCAATTGATATAGCCAGTTAAGACATGTTAACAAAGATACTTTAATAAGGTTCCCTGTATCTGCACAGCTCTGGGGATACATTAGTCATAAAAATAGAAAGATCTATCTATCTTACAGCTGCTCCAATTCAAAGCTAGAGCTGAGAATGGTTTCTCTCTTAAAAGTTATTTTCTCATGAAGTGGTTGGCCCATGAAACCCAGTGTCATTATTAACGCAGAGACACTTATTTGTTTTGTAGTGTGTCAGTAACTAGTGAGAAAAGTTTCTGCAGTATGTATAACTGCCAGTGTTTAAGAGGCCACCCTTTGTTCTCAAATTATTTCTTCCTATCAGTGTTCATTTTTCTTGAACTTGTAGCATTTTGAGCTTAGTTATTAATTCAGTAAAATCAAGTAAATTACTTTGCTGCAGTTGAGTTCATAATAGTTGCAATTACTTTTTTATATAATGGTTATCTAACAGTATTTCTTTCATAAAAAAAAGAAAATTGTGATATTCATCATTAGAACAAGCACACTTTCAACTCCTGTCTATACTGCACCGTGCACAACTAGATAAGAACTGCTTATTTCTTTCATAAGAACTGCTCTGTAGGAGCCAGATTTCAGGTCTATTAAGACTGTGAAGACATACATACCATCTTCAGGACTGAGAAGCCCATGGACAAAAATTAACACCTCCTTGAGAGAAAGTAAAAATTTTGAGAAATATGGGAGACAGAATTTGTCTGTTACTTTGTCATGTCTGGACAGAGTTTACTAGTTGCCAGTATTTGTGCTGGTGAGCAATGTGATCCAGGGTTCCCAAGAGGTAAGGCTCAAGTCTGCAAGATTTAAGTCTGATTCAAGACCTCACAACTTGAATGCAGTTCACCTGCTAAATGACAAGACAGAAAGGCAATCAAAATTATCACGTATGGGCAACACCTTTGGTCTACCTAAGTCCTAATCTGCCTTGTGCCTAACACCGTTGTACAATGGGCCTGCTGCATGGGACAGGGGCGCAGTGCAGGCTGTGCTGGATGCAGAGCGCAGCTGTAACATCCCAGTGGCGCAAGGGAGGTGTAATGATGGCGGAGGAAAGCTGGGGTGAGGCAGGACAGCACTAAGCACTGGAACGGAGTGGGGAGAAGATATTGCTGGTCACTAAAGCTTACCGGTCCCCATCAGGAGGGTCCTCTGCAAAAATCATCCCCACAGAAGTTCTGATGTGTGTCCCAGACATGTCTGGGACGTGTGTCACTGGATTTTAGCACTTTCACGTCACTTGAGACTGAAGACACAATAAACTGCCTTGAAAATCAAGCATTATCTATTTAGATGAATGCTTTATGCATTTTGCCTATATCTAATATCTGTTATAATTCCTGGCATTATAAATAAAAGAGGAAAGAGGAAAATCTTGCATAGGCACCTGACTTCTACTTGCTGATTTTTTTCTATACAATATGTCATTTAATCTTTTTTATGGATATCTGGAACTCCAAAGAACTTCACCCATCATACAATACTACATATATCATATTGCATTGCAAAATTCAGTTAAGCATTTCTAGCAGCCAGAAAATTACTTGTATTTGTCTTTGGGTACAAATAAATAAAAATGCAGTATGTCAAATTCCAGCGGAAGGTGTACTGGAGAAAAATACCAATGGCTGCAGTTTCCCAGTTCTGTGCTTTTGGAATTCAATATGCCACGGTAGCTGGACTTTAGCTGATACTTATGAACTTCAGGGGTACCAAGTTTTCCCAAAGATTGACAGCAGTAATTGTTGTTACCTGATTTAATTACAGACATTGTTTTAAACTCTGCAAAACAATAATGCCAAAAAGAAAGCAAGTTTGAATCCTGATTTTTGTGCCAGCAGCATTACATAATGAGATAAACATTGGTAATTGTGTTTAGTTCAATAACACTTTTAATTATAGTTGAGATCTCCTTTAGAGTGTATGGATTTTACTGACGCAAAGTAAACAGCTGAAAGCCAAATCAAGGCAGTCTCATAGATTTCTATTGTCTAATTAAAGTACAGAAAGATTGCTTAACCAATTCAGGCATTTAGAGGGAAAGAAAAAAAAGAAGAGCTGTTTGCACGTCTGATACACATTTTAATTATTGCAAGATCTCAGGTAATAAAGTTTGGTTTACAACAAAACAAAATATCTGTAGTCTGGGAATTTAACCTCTCTTTCTTGCTAAGCAGGGCAAACACATCACGCAGAGTCTACTGTATTTATTTAAAGACAGATAAGCAAGGAGGTCCCATTGCATCCCCTGTGGCCCTGGTTCAAAACTATACTAATGCACATTCTTAAACTTTAATCGTGTGAGCAGTCATACTAAACTGTAAAAAATCTACCTACACACATTTTTTCTTAAATTAAGGTTTTACTTCTGATAACCAGACTGCTGAAGGGAGGCAGAATTCTCATCTTCTAATTCTGTGTGTGAAATTTCATGTAGCTCCTTTGCTACGGAGAGGAGATTCTGCAGCAATCTGCATGCTTATCATGCAGAATTACCATGCCTGGCACCATACACCATTTTTGCAGCAAACAGGGCCTCAAAATGACTAATCGCTGATAAAAACATTATAAGGCTTTTACACAAAGGGCAAACGTCATATCCAAGGTATTCATTAGCATAACGAATATCCACAAAAACACATTTTAAATTCAAACCAACTCTTGTTTTCAGCAAGTTAGAAAACATTTAATCCATGATGCCATATTATTTGTCTCACCAGGACCATCGTGTGTCAGTAACAAAGAATATCAAGTATTCAGAGAATTACAGATGATCAACCTCTTCCTAAACTAGTAAATAAAACAGTGTCCATTTGTCCAATTGCTATTAGAAAAGCAATTGTCTCTAAATTTAAATGGTTAGAACAATCACTATCCCTACTTTGATGTAACTGAATGCTCCAAAACAACTCCCAGCCATATGCCAAAGAATATTTTCATTTAGATTCCTAGCTATTAGAAAAGCAATTGTCTCTAAATTTAAATGGTTAGAACAATCACTATCCCTACTTTGATGTAACTGAATGCTCCAAAACAACTCCCAGCCATATGCCAAAGAATATTTTCATTTAGCAGTTTAGCTAATGCTGTACCTGTTTGCATGCCTCCTCTGGCCCAGTCCCATAACATTAAGCCAGCAGTCTCAAGTCAATTTACCCCTTCATCTCTTTCCATCCTATGGCTGGCACTACCTGATGCCATGGTAAGAAAAAGGCCATTATTGGGGCTGCAGAGGCCTCTTCATTTGACAGTAGGATGAGGTATCACACATTTGCTTCAAGAAGAAATGAAGAGCTTCTCCTCATAACCTGAAAGAGACTTGGCCAGGAGCTAGGAAGATTTGGGGGATCATAAATTCAGCTTAATGTGACAGAACATGTCATATTCAGACAGAACATGTAGAGCTTATAAAATGGGAAAACTTATAAAAAGACAAAGTGTTATGAAAAGGTTTTCACTCTAATGTGGCTCTAAGCAGTCACACAAGTCAGTTTTCACCATCTCCCAATATTCAAGGCTGTAGCTGAGTCATTAAATTTTTGTGTTTTGGTCAGTGTCTGCTCCCTAAGCTTTTTATGTTCTCAGTATGGTGGTCTGCTATGGATGGCTTCACGACAGTTGTTTTTAGTTACCAGTCTTTTTGAAATGGTTTTTGAAGTAAATTGCTCTTTGTCTATCACGTCTTTGTCCTTTCCAGGATGCCTTTGGTGGATGTAGCCTGAATCTGTCTGCCTGAATCAATATTTGTCCTAGCTCTGTCTAAATTTCATCACTGTATTCTTTTCAGTGGAGCTTCAATCTGGTTGAATGGAAACCCTTGCTATTGGTAATGATGGCCATGATGCTGCTGGAGCTAAAAATGCAATCTTTTTCCCTCTTACTGCTTTGCATATAATTGCATATAGACTGCTGTGCTGTTCCATAGATACAGTCAAGGACAGACAGGAACAATCAAAGGATCAAACTACATTGCAGTTTCTGTTGCACTATAAATATCTAGACTACAGAAGAATGAATTCCACGTTTTCATTATTGCTGGTTGTAATGCCAAAGTCAGACAGCTATTTTTAAGAATAATGTTAGGATTGTTAAAAGGTGGAGTTATAAAGAGAGCCTGATTCCACGCTGGATTCACAAAGGAGCTCTTAATCAGCAGTGGCACACTGAGAAATATAAAACAACTTGGGGGATGGAAAATGAAGGAGTAGTGAGAAAGGAATAAACCTCAGGGAAACTGAAGCTGTGTTAGAGGAAACTGGGATTCCCAGTGAAACAGGAGATATTTATGATTTATTGGGCAAACCACTGAGGGGCTAATCTAAACACAGGACTGGTTTTGAAAGCATTCAGGGTACCTCTACAAACAGAAAAATATCTTTATCTCAGGAAAGAGAAGTAGCTGAAAGATAAACTACAGTGAGCAGATACCTCTGGCCATTCAGACACCCTATCAACCTCTGAAGTGACCAGAGACCTAGGATCTAGATCAATTTTGCTGTCAGTAACTATTGCAATAGTCCCCTGACCAGCTTCTCAAGCTGCTTTTATATTTTTGTGTGTTCCTGCAGTCAGTTTACTGTAAAAAGAATAGGGTCAAGGGTGGAGCCAATATTTATCAGTCAAGCATTTTTAAAATTATAATTCTGAAGACACTATCAAAATAAATATCAGTGATTACCAGTGATCAGTGGTCAGTAATCCACAAGTGATTAATAATCCTACACATGATTATTGTACTCACTAAAACCAAATTTCAGAACGAAACACGGGCCAAATATGTCAAGATGTGGAATTTTAATTTTGCACCTTTTTGTACAAAAAAAAATCTAGGTTTTTTATTTATTTTTTTTATTAGATTAAAGGGGTTGCTTTGGTGTTGTATTTCAAATTAGGAAACAACCTCAGAGAACACTATTATCAATTGAAAGAACTAAATAAATATTTCAAGAACTTCATGTTTCCTTCATGTTCAAGAGGTATCAGGCACAAATTTGAACATAAGAAGTTCCATATAAACATGAGGAGGACGTTCAGGGTGCCAGAGCACTGGAACAGGCTGCCCAGAGAGGTGGTGGAGTCTCCGTTTCTGGAGACATTCAAAACCTGCCTGGGCATGTTCCTGTGCAATCTACTCTAGGTGGGCCAGCTTTGGCAGGGGTGATTGGACTAGATGATCTCCAGGGGTCCCTTCTAACCCTGTATCATTCTGTGATTCTGTGCTTTAGCTGTTTTCAGGAAATGTAAGTAGCTTGGAGCAACCAAACTGACACATGAAAGACTTACAGTCATATTCAGTTCTCTTCAGGACTGTGTATCTTCATCTACAACAGAGGAAAATTTGATTGCTGGACTCTCACTTTGTCTCATTCTAGAGTGAAAAAAAAAACCCTGAAGATAGGCCTACAGCAGAGTTGTTTAAAACAAACCAAGAATATAGTAATTTGCCTTCATCCTTAAAAATTGAAGTCAGATGTTTTCATTACTCCGGTAATCCCAGCTGGTATATTCCATTACTTTCTTTTCAAGGACTGTATTTTTCTTTGGCAGTTTCCTCTGCCGTGTCCAGAAAAGTGCAATGCAAACTTCAGAAATAGGCTTTGTAATGCCAAAACAATAATGTGACTGTTGAAGCTAGAAATTACAACAGTGAAGTACCATGCATACCAATGTGAAGGAAAGGAAAGCCCAGACAGGCTGCTTCCCATGTTTGCTAAATCTTTTTGGTGTATGATTCCACTGCTGATGTAAGAAAAAGCGTTCAGATCGTCAAGCTTAAATCTGAGGATGACTAAGAAACTGGTGAAATGTCTTGGAAGGGAAACTCGCCTGTTACTTAAAGGAGGCAAAGAAATAGTATGAGTATTTCAGAAAAACCTCTGTTAACCATCTCAGACCTCAGTGGCAGAATAATTAGAAGAATTATAGAAATGTATAGGAACCTTCTGTATGCAGCATGCATCTTAGGTTTTTTGCCTCCTTCTTGAGAGAAGACAAAAAAAATAATAATTTTAAATTCTAGCAATAAACAGGAAACCTTGAAATATTGTGAAAGCTATTCAGCTGCAGGAGGGAGAATCCTAGAAGAATCCTGCTGTGTTGAGATAATTAGGACATTAATCAACTCCCTGGATAGGGTGAAGCTAACATTCATAAATCCCTAATGCTGTTTCTCACTTCTTTTTGCTTTAACGCTAATAAAGGCATACCATGGTCATGCTTTTACCTCCTCCCCCAACTTGGCTACCACCTACAGCGTCAATGTACCCACAGTACAAAGACTGATGGGCATAAAAGGTTAAGCAATCCCAAGCTGTTGAGAAGACACATTGAGGCTTGGAGCTTGAAGAATGGCTGAGTGCACAGCTCAGCTCCAGCAGACGATGCCAGTGCTCATGATTTATTGTTGTTTGCTGCTCTCTTAGTGCCCCATGTCTAACCTAACAGCTTCGTCTGGAACTAGTTTGATTCAAATCCCTCTGCCATCCTCAGCTGCCCCATACTGTTTCAGGTCTCCGTCTTGGCAGAGGAGAAATGATCTGGTTCCAGACGGCAGTGAAGCAGGTGTCCTGCTCTCACTGTGCTCACTCTCTAATGGGAACACACTGTGCTCAACCCACAGGTGCCTCCTTTCAGGAAGAGTAATTAAGGACCATCTCCCTCCACCTTTTCCTATTAGTCTCAACAGATTATTTATCTTATGGACCATACTGCCTCCCATACCTTTATTCTTTCTGCAGTCTGTGCTGGTTTCACCTTGGCCCTCATCACGAGTGTTGCAAGGTGCAGCCCTAAAATTCAAGGGGGTTTGTGTTATGAAAATAAACTCATCCATGTCTGAAGGGGTAAAAACATGTCCCTGGTACTGTTTTCTGGTGTTTGCTTAAAGTTGCAGGCTAATATGCCAGGTGAGTGCAGTTAGGGCAAAGGAAGAGAGGGAATTCTGAACTGAGGAATTAATCTCTAGAGAGAAGAAAGTGCAGCCGGTCACCTGAGCCTGGAAGTCTCCTGGGGAAGAGATGTAACGCACTGCTGTTCTCACGAAAGATGTCAATGTACTTCTTGACAGAGTCACAGGTAATTAAAGAATAAGATCATGTGTCACTGAGCTCGCTGGCAAGTGTGAAAGAAGAAAAAGGGTCCTGACACTAATAGAGTCCTGTAGAGCAGTGCCCTGTGAGGCATGGAGGGTGTTCTACTGGCAGCATACTTAAACAAAGGCACTTGTGTAGGGGAGGTGTGTCTTGAAAAGTGAGAAGAAATTGAAAGGAAAGAGGAAAGTTGGTGTCTGAATAAAAGGCAACGGCCCCAAGCCACAGCGTGGTATATAGAATGATGCGATGAAGGGAGGTGGCTGTTGAAGGCTGTGAAGGGAGTAAGCAGAGGCAAAGTGGTAGTAATAGTGACTATCTATGAGGAAAAGCACTCTTGACCTTCTTCTGGGGGAAAGAGAAGAAGGGAAAGAGTCAGAATTCCTGAATTTAGGAGAATAATTTTTTGAAATAATTTTATTTTTCCTATAGTTCAGGAATTCTAATCTGACATTTTTAATTTAAGCACCACTGCTTTATCTCGGTAAAGGAAGTATGAATGCACACCCTACGCATACCAGTTTCCATCCAGTTACCACCAGCCACTGACTAAGGTTATGACAAATTGGGCATGTAGTTGCTGCAGACTTCATTCCTTGCTATTCCAGTGTGGCTAGTAAGGCTCATCCCTGCAGAGACCATAAGGAAGAGCAGCCTTCAATTATCTTGTGTGGGTTGGGTACACTTGGATTCAAGTCTTTAGTATAATCTCTCTTATTTTCCACAGTCATAGCTAAGTGTGTATTCCAACTCTATACCACAAGGGGAAAAGGCACAGTCAAACCATTCGCAGGTTGTAAGACCTGACACAGAGGGAAAGCAACATCTCCCATTTTCTGGCCTGCACTCCAGAAATTATCCTGTATTTCCTGAAAAGAGAGAGGGTGCCTATCTCCTCTACAATTGGAGAGCCCTGAGTTCTAAAATCTGTTTCAAGACTGCCCAGAAAGTCCCGTACTGCTCTGTGATGACACCTGACAGGCAGTCCTGGGAGGCAGAAGAGTAATAGCAGCCATGGAACAGGTCCTAGATGGGGGAGCAACAGTGTCCTCTGCCCTCTGCCTGCCATGCCTCGATGACCCAGAAAGCATCAGCTCTCAGAAGAAAGCCTGGAGGTGACCCTCGCGCCGTACAGAGGGGTGTCCCAGCTCAGGGACCCCCGCTCACAGCCCCAGCCGGAACCCGGAAGTCCGCGGCAGCCAATCAGGGGCGGAGCGGCCGCGGAGATTTAAACGCGGTCAGAGCAGACACTCGGTCGGTTGGCGAGGCGGCGGCAGCAGCACCGGCAGTCCCGCGGCGAGAACTAAGGTGAGCTGGCGGGGAGGGTCGGATCGCGCTGTACGGAGGGGTTTCCGAGCTCAGGGACCCCCGCTCACAGCCCGAACCCCAGCCGGAACCGGAAGTCCGCGGCAGCCAATCAGACGTGGAGGGGACGCGGCCGCGGAGATTTAAACGCGGTCAGAGCAGACAGTCGGTCGGCGAGGCGGCGGCAGCAGCACCGGCAGTACCGGCGACGACGAGAACTAAGGCGAGCTGGCGGGGAAGGTTGGATCGCGCTGTACAGAGGGGTTTCCGAGCTCAGGTACCCCCGCTCACAGCCCGAACCCCAGCCGGAACCGGAAGTCCGAGGCAGCCAATCAGACGTGGAGGGGACGCGGCCGCGGAAATTTAAACGCGGTCAGAGCAGACGGCTGGCGAGGCGGCGGCAGCACCGGCAGTACCGGCGACGACGAGCACTAAGGTGAGCTGGCGGGGAAGGTCGGATCGCGCTGTACAGAGGGGTTTCCAAGCTCAGGGACCCCCACCCACAGCCGGAGCCCCAGCCGGAACCCGGAAGCCCGCGGCAGCCAATCAGGCGCGGAGGGGAAGCGGCCGCGGAGATTTAAATGCGGTCAGAGCAGACGCTCGGTCTGTCGGCGAGGCGGAGGCAGCAGCACCCGCAGCAGCACCGGCGACAACAACAACCAAGGCGAGCTGGCGGGGAGGGTCGGATGGCGCTGTACAGAGGGGTTTCCAAGCTCAGGGACCCCCACCCACAGCCGGAGCCCCAGCCGGAACCCGGAAGCCCGCGGCAGCCAATCAGGCGCGGAGGGGCCGGCACAGCCTGCGGCGCGTGACAGGGGAGTGTGAGGGGAGATGGGGAAGAAAACTCAGACCGTTCTGTCATTCTGTGATCCTCCTCGTCTGAAAGCTTTTCACACGCCACTGGTCACTGTGCCGCAGATGCAGCCCGGTCTCCAGCAAACGCTGCTCGTCTTACAGGCCCAGGATGTCAGCCATCTGTGGGAGAAGCAGTTGCAGCAGCTGCTTTTGCTCACAGTCATCCTGGGTCTGGTTCAGGAGCACCGGGTTATATATATTCTCACTCGGGCAGTGGAGCCAAAACTTTAGTCTGCTTTTTTCTTATAGCAGAGGGGTGTAAGGAATGTATTACCATATCTTAGTGATATGACCAACAGCAAGTGTGTTGGTATAGAACTGCAAGGCGCAGCACCTGTCTCAGGCAGAGGGAAGGTGTTCTCAACATAGTGTTGAGCAGAGGTTGCTTTATATTTCTACTAAGAGAGGAGTTACTATACTATCTTGTAACTTTTTGTAGTTTTCTCGTTATCCTCAATTTGTTTAGGATAAAATGCTCTCCAGGAGCCCTATGACTGTGAAATAGTCACAACAATGGCATGATGGTCTTCCCAATCCTTAGCTTCCTTCTCTGGAAGGGTCATGGGTTGGAGAAGAACTCGCCCCTTCACAGTGTGCTGTAGTGTGCCAGCGTTGACCTGATCATTCCGCAAGCAAGGTGGATCCCCAGCCCCACTCAGAGGCCAGGACCTTGACTCCCTGACATAGCAGGGAGTGCTGCACACCAGTGTAGGAGCATGAAGTCACCTAGTATATCCTGAGACATCTAAGCAGTGCTAGTGAGAAAGGTAGGCAGAAAAGGAGGTTTGTACTCTTTCCAAGAGAGATCTAAAGGCCATAGTGTTTCCTAAACCTTTTAGCACTGCAGTCTTCTCTCAATACAATATGTCAAGCATCTGCAGTTTGCTCAACTGTTTCAATATAGTCCCTCAAGTTCATAATAGATCAATTCTTCTATGGTGAGGGAATGCATACTGTCTGTCCAGAAGGAAATGAGACACTGTCAGTAGCTAGAGGTATCTAGCAGTTCCCTGGATAGAATAAATATGTGCAGTCAGTATTTAATATTTTTCTCATTCTCTACTCCTGGGAAAAAAGGCCTGCTGCAGACTTAGGGAACTGAACTGCTGCTGACTGTTGCTGTCTAACAGTTGGCAATCCCCTCTGAGTTCTTTTACAGCCCACGGTTTGAGAAACATTGATCTATAGGACCTAACTAGAGGCTGCTATAGAGCAGTTAATGACAGGGGAAGAAGGAACATTTAAGTGCACTTCATTTAACTCAGCTGAAGGCTCAACTGCAATGAATAATCACCTAATACCTAGGTTGAATAGCAGCACTTATTGCAAACTCTAGTCAAAATAGGATTTCCAAAGACTTTGTTTCTAATGATGGATGAAAGTTTTGAATAATACAGAGGAAAAAGGTGACTATTAAACAGTCTTGGAGTTTTCCATTTTCATTGCATATGACATAGAAACTAAATTGGTACCTTCTCAGCTCTTATTGTGGTGACTAATGCTACACTATTTCCCAGCTGTCAGATCACAGTCAAAAGGAATGCAAACAATGAAATAAAAACAAAAAAACATTATACATATCTTTCCCTCCCCAGAACAGTGTAAAACCTAATAATATTACTATCAGAGTGATGGAGAAGTATCATGACTATCTGAATAAGATTGTGATTCCTTCTCTATTTATGATGGAGACCTACTTCCCTAAAACTGCTGGGAAATTTTCTCAATACTAATATGTCCTTCAATTTTCAAAGTTCTGGCAACCTCAAAATATCTAGTTTATCTTATTTCCATAACTTTATCCCTTTTCTTGAGAAAATGGGCTTAGTGATATAAGCTCTATCAGTTACTAAAGTACAATACACAGTAGAGTACATGGTGAGCATGTGCGAAACTTACCCACAATCACTTTGTCTAAGGCTTTAATGAGGCTTTAAAATAGGATTACCAAGGAGTTGTCTGATAGAGCTCATTGGTTTCATATGTGCTTTTATTTGCATAAGGACCACCTCAGACTGGGGACATGGGTGTGTCCTGTAATTCTGATGTCAAACTGTCTAATTACAGACATTCTGGCTAATTTTAGGATCCATTTACCTTACATTAAATAGTCTACCGCTTCTTAAGTTTTAAGATAAGCACTGCTCAAACACTTTGCTTAAACATTGAGCAAACTAGCAATTGGTAAATTTGAAGACAAGCTCCTCTTAAGTGCTAATTGCACTTTTTTTTTTTACCCTGTTGTTAATTAGAACTTTGGTCCAAAACTCGCCAATGTTGCAGATTTAGAAACTTGTCTTTTCTCATTACAGAGCTGAAGTTAGTCACGAGTAATTTGTACCTACATTTGCTAGTAGACAAAACACTTTATTCACCTATTTGTACTCCAGAGCAAAACTGTCTCTTCAGCATTTTCTAATTTGTGGTTGCACAGATAAATTCTATTAATTTCTCAGCATAGGTGAGAAGCTGCACTTCTTTACTCATCCCAGCTGTTCTTGACTAGATCTGTTTCAGATTGATTTGCTCACTCTTAAAGTCGCGGTGAACATATCAATACATCATGAGTGTTTCCTACAAGTGCATGAAGTACATTTCTTTTGTGGAAACTCTGCGTTTGCCTTTTTTCACATCTCAAAGACACCTTATAGTCATTGCTTAAACAGATAACGTATAGACATTTTTCCAAGTCTCTCTGAAATGAAAATTTTGTAGTTTACAGCCCCTGTCTCTACTTTTTCCTGTTTACTTAGATGGGAGTGACAACTATGGACATTGGACTGAAGGACAGTATATATGAAGGACAGACCATATATGTTGTTACACATCCAGCTCCTCTCTTTATTTACAATGTCTCAAAGCATGGTATTTCTGTCTATTAAAATAGTTACTGGTTTTGCAAAGGCTTTTAGCAATAGCAGTTAGGGAAGTAGACACGCAAAAACCAATTAGAATCTTGTGGGACCTTGTTAATGTTTTGGTTTTTTAACAACTAACATGAGTATAACAGTACATATATGGTATGTATGTACAATATAACAGAAAAAGCATTTGACAGTTTGCTTTAAACACAAGAGAGATGGTTTATGCTAATGAAATAACGAAAGCTGTTATTTTTTTAAGGTATTAATTTGTTAGTCTGAAATGTGTGCGTAAGGGTATTTTCAGCACATACTGTGACAAGACGACAGTGACATCACACTGTGCATTTAAAGATACATGTAAGTGTAAGTTCTCTAATGATAATACATTACGATACCCTGATGCTCCACTAACCCTGAAGTGATATGTGTGCAATATTAGCCAACGCATTCAAGTATCTCCATTACACATTATGGGAAAAGTGAGTATTCCTGAAGTTGTGAAAATTTGGTCCTTCTATTATTTATTGCTCATTCCCAGATCTCTGCTTTTATAGCCCCTTCCAGCAATAGCAAAACTGATAGCCTTCTTAAGGCGCTGATGAAAACATAATGGGAAAAGGAAGTAACAAAGAAAAACGGTTATTAGAATGATTCTAGGATATCATCCCTTCCTCCATTACATTTCTTAAAGCATGGCACTAAGAAAGAGAAACTACCCACCTCCACTTCTACCACCTTCTTCAGTTTTCAATGGCTGGAAAGAGGGGAATAGGACTGGAGACTGTTCAAAGGAAAATATCTTTGCCTTCCTAGTCTGATCACTTTCAGACTTTATATGCCTCATTGATCCTTGGAATTTGTGACATCTAGTCACAATATATACTATTGTATAATATAGATATAACATAATAAATATATATTACATATTTAACTGTCTACTGCATAGTTATCGAAGAGGAGAATGCAAGTCTGTCACAGTGCTTGTCTTGGCATTAACAGTTTTGATAACCAACCAGGGTATGCCTTCATCAATATGTAAATGCAACTGCATCTGATGTGATATGCAATTTAAGAAGCCAGTGCTTTCTCTTTTGAAACTTTCTCAGAATTGTTCAGTGCAGTTCCTTTTGCTCTGCATAAATATTGTTTGATTTCCTTGAAGATTTTCTACCACCTGAATAAACACACTAGACACTCAGTTACCAGTGGTCTTTACTGAATTATTAGCAAAAGTTTAGTTCTCAGCTGTTTGATATACCTTTATTAGCCTAGCAGGTGGTTGAGTGATCACCTCTGATGAAAATAACATAATAGCACCCACAGAACAGTTGTCTTGAGATAAGTGTGTGCTAGTCAGCAACAACCAGCAGATCCCGAATGTCCTGGAAATACTAATTACACTTATCCCTCCCTGCTACCAGATGAGAAACACAGCAGGCTGGCATGAGTGAAGAGCAGATAACATCAGGCACCCTCACTTTAAGCCTGGGCACAGTGCAGTTCATCTTGCAGTTCTGCAAGCCCGCTGACTAAGATCCTCAGCAGCACAGCTCAGCCCCAGTCTGAAGGGCTGTGTTCAGTTGTCAGTATTTTACAGCACTGTTATAACAAGAAGCATTGTTTTATGAGATCAAGATGACAGTGAAAGCCAGAGGCAAGGGCAGTAGAAACTGTTGCTAATGATCAGATTGTATATACAGGTATAGATAAATATAATAATCTGAAAGTATTTTTGTATTTTACATTGGTGATAAATATGCCTGCTTACTGATTTGCAAAGAAATAAAATCCATTGAACAGTCCCTCGACTGGGTGCTCTTCACTTTTGTTGGGGAGGAAGGAGCTTGGCAGATATTTCTTCCCTCTCTCTGCTCTTGAGGGGGCTCTTCTTGTTTATAGTGTTGATGCTCTGATATTGACCTGGTAATTCACTTTAGCACATGGCTAACACATGACAAGCTTTATCAAGGTAAGTGTATTTATTCGGCAAGACAACTAACCCATCTTAGCTTCAGGTCACTTTCCTAGCTTCACACCAAGATTTCATAGCAACAGAAGTTTAATTTCAACAGGCTAATGAGATACATATAACTCCTATAAATCAGCAAAAGATACTTTACATTCAGCAAAATGAAAGTTAAAAAGTTTACACTCCAAATGAACTAGGGGTTTATGTATTATCCTGTGCAGAGGTGTAAACTTGTTTTAGGTTTCTATAGGTTTGTATACCATTTTGGCAATGTTACATCTATTTAGTGAACTTGTAGAGATGCCGTTATAAATATGTTATGCAGGTCCTGTGCAGAAGCAGTAAGAGTTTTCTTCTGCATTGTTCTTTGTGCAGAATTCAAGAAGTTTGTATTTGTGACATCAGCCTGCATAACGGACTTATTTCTGGACCATAGAAGTTTAATGGAGCCTCTGTGCTCCCCAAAAGAGGAGAAATGGTTGATTACTGCTTACTTGGTATCTTAAGTGTAGTATTCTCATGCGTAGCAGCAGCCGCCAGGACCCTCAGAAGGGTCCACACAAGGCCAAAAGAGTACCATTTGTTTTTTTTCACAACAGTAAGATGTGAAGGTAACCACCATGATACAGTACAAACCGTATAGATTACAGATGCCCAGATGGTGAGACAATTTCAGTTTGTAGATACTCTTCTTTTATCATTTTAAAAGGCATCCACCAGTTGCAGCTGACATCTGTGTCTTTCTTTTTCATTTGGGGAAGCTAGCAGACAAGGGTGGAGTGTTAAGCCATGGCAACAAGGAGGAAATCTTAATGTATAGGAAGGGAAGAATCTGTCCTTATTAGCCTGATGGCATCACTGTTGTCATGGGTCTCTGTACCTCTACTGGAAGAGAGTCTATAGCGTAGCAGATTAAGACCTGAGTCTGGATGGGGATGTAGGCATAATTCTACATTGAGGTCTCCTGGCTTCTGGTTAACAAAGAGAAGAGCTCAGAGCATTCTCGAAGTGGTAAAGGGGTCCTAAACACAAGTAAGTCCTCAGTTGTGAATGAGGACCTGGACATCCTGTAGTAGATTCATGCCAAAGGGGCAAGATGATGCTTCTTTGCTGAGGCTCCTATTTCTATCCATGGAGAGATTATAGGAAGCAGGAGGTTGTCAGCCCAGCTTTAAGCAGTGGTGGGTAAAAACACACAAGAAGAGCTAAACGCTGCCCTGGTGCTCCTAGCTCATGGTGGTGAGGGTCTACATAGCACATGCTTATTTCAAATAGTTGGCTTGAAATGGGAATAGCAGGTTATAAACGAATGTGTAAACTGTGTGGCAATAGGTGAGCAAAAGAGCCTGAGTGCCTTTCAGACGCATGGGGAGAAAATGCAAAGTGCTTGCTAATAAGATGTGTAGCTGCAGTTCTAGCCATACTGAGAAGAAGGATCCCAGGAAAATTATTAAAGCACTATAAGGGACATATTTGACAAATGGCTGAGTTTTCTGGTACAACCTATATTTCTTTAAGAGGTAAATGCATCAGGAGCTTATGGCATCCTGAGTGCTGTGGCTGCTAGATGAAGATAATGGAAGGACGACAAATTGCTGCTTAAGTACTTGGTTTTAATGAGCCAGCCTGGGTAGAAAGTTCACTTCCTCACGGAGTGAAAAGGCAGAATGAAATTGTCTTGATAACATTGGACTTGATAGCACATAATGTCGTTCACAGTCCCTGACCATGCAGTGAGATGACCAAATGTGCATTCCCCCTCCATCCATCCTTAAGCAGATAATGCTTGGCTGAACCACCCACAAGACCTGAGGTGTCCAGGGTTTATTCCTCCAGCATTGGGTAGGACTCATTTCTCAGAACTCATACTCAGATCTGTTAAGAGATCTGACTCCTCGAGGAGGACGAGGTTGCTAACATCCGTCATATTGTCAGGTTTCTGAACAACATGAGTGTCATGAGATCAGCCAATAAAGCTAGCAATGGAGTCAATAAAGCTCCCCCAATGATCCACAAGGCCTTGCATGACAACAGAGCAGGAGCACTTTTAGTAAATACAGTGAAAACTCAGAGGACAGAAATGCAAAACCTGCAAATGGCTCCAGACAGCTGGCAGAGGGATGGAATTTTGTGTGACACAGTGCTCCCCAGGGGTACTGTTTGGAAGAAGGACAACTGACTGACAGTCTCAGAAGCCTGGATTATCAGCTTGCCAGCAGTAGTGATTAGCTCAATTACCAGCTTGCACCCCAAAGTGATTAGCTACTGATTGGCAGAAGTCAGCGTAGCTGCACAAAAAAAGGCTGGGGAACATAATTATCGTGGTCCTCATGACAGGCTCAGGTGCCTGGAACCCAATGAGCTGATGATACTGGGAGAGCATCAGCGCTTGGCAGAGAGTTCTGGATGTCAGTGCCTCACTTCAGAAAAATTTGTGCTCACAGCTGTTTATAGTTGGCCCGTATGACAGTGCAGTCCTACAGGACTGTGCTATCTTTGCAGTCCAGAACAGTATATTTGCCTGCTGCTTTACATAACCTCGGCACAGCTGGAGAAGGTGAGACCTTCCAGACACTGAAGTTATGGTGAATAGAAGTCTCTGGGAATACTTCAGTATTACTTTAACTTGAAAGCTATGCACAGTGAATGTATGGTCTCTCCTGCAAGATTGCATTTGATAGTGAGTTAACAGGCTGCATTCAGTAAAGGAATTCAGGAACGAGGAATTTGTTTCAGCTGGAAAAAGTGAATGTTCACAATGAAGATCCTAATTTCTCTTTTTACACATCTTTATTTATGAATTATTCATCTCAATTAAAAAGAAATGCATTTGTTTGGGGGGCATGGGAGTTGTTTATTTATGATGTTGATAACTTCTTTATTAAACTAGTATTTCGTTGGTTTTACAATTGCACTTCTCAAAAGTACAACCCACATAATCACAGAAGCACACTCATTCATTCCCCATGCCATCTAATGAACAGGACATGATTAAAGACATGGAGGAATAGTTTACAAGATGCAAGGGCTGTGAGTGCACGAGAGCTCCTACAGGCTAAACCTCTATTTTGAAGGTAGTGTGTATGCATGTGTGTTTTTGCAAA
The DNA here is from genome assembly GCF_001431845.1 of Calidris pugnax. Lineage (NCBI taxonomy): Eukaryota > Metazoa > Chordata > Aves > Charadriiformes > Scolopacidae > Calidris > Calidris pugnax. The sequence goes on from NW_015090810.1 coordinate 1,089,020, forward strand.
GAAGGAATTGTTACACACTCACTATATCCATCCTGCTGAGCTAAGTTTTGGTTGTAAGTCAATGAGTTGTGCAGCTCTATTCTGGTAGCCACCACACCCAACATCCTCATGACACAGCTGTCAACCTGTAGATTTTGGTAATGACAAAATTTTAGAAATATAGTTTCTGTCACCCTCATAATATTAATTTTATTTAATTTCTCAGAAAACTATAATTGTTATTTGAAATTAGATTTTTCATCTTAACAACAGTCCTGTTTACAGAAGAACATTTACTGAGAGAATCCCACACTGAATATGCAATTGGGAGTACAGCTACTATGTGCCTCTTTGCCCTTGGTAGCATAGATTTCTTCCTGACAAATTTACATAGTACAAAAAAAGCTGATTGCTGAGAACTGTACACAGATGTTAAGATAAGCAGTTTAACTAGTCTTATTATTTGCAATAGGTAAACTAAAGAGTGATTTGTGGTCTTTAAACAGGAGGCAAATAATGCATTTTCTGCAAGGCTGTCACACCTTATTTTTCATGCAGGACTTCCAGCACAAAGGATAGCAGAATTAAGATCATTTAGTCCCTAATAAAAAACAAATTCAAAGTATTTTCAAGTTCTTTGCTCCTTACAAAAAAAACAAAACCCACAGACCAGGAGTTCAAATACCATTAGTTGCTAATCGTGAGCAAATATAGCTGGCCAGATAAATAAGTATTGCTGTTGTCTTGTGTCTGGCCACTTCTCAAACACAGATCTTAAAAGCAGTAGTATCACTCTGTCAAGTGATACTAACTTCTTATTAAACAGTTGAGCTAGCTAGTTCTAAAGCATGGGGAAACCAAGGAAAGGATTACTCCTTTGCTTATTACATTTCTTATTAGTTCTTGAGCAAGACAAGTATTATGTAAGAGATGAGAACAAACATCCCTCCATCCATCCTTGGGAGGAGTTGTTCAGAACTCTAACTGACCCAGTTCAGATGAGGACACTTTTTCTGCTGTTGTTATGTCCTGGATTCTGGTGCTGATACCCATATAAAGATTTTCTAAAAGTTGTCTGAAGATCTCTCTAGAAGGGTGGTATCTACCTGAATTGTCCTTGAATAGGTGTCTACCTTGTCTTGAACACACCTGTAACCCATTTCCTTGCCGTTTAAGTAAAACAAATTGCATGTATAAACTATATTTCATAGAATCATAGAATGGTTTAGGTTGGAAGGGACCTTAAAGATCATCTAGTTCCAACCCCCCTGCCATGGGCATGGACACCTCCCACTAGACCAGGTTGCTCAAAGCCCCATCCAGCTTGGCCTTGAACACCTCCAGGGATGGGGCATCCATGACCACCCTGGGCAACCTGTTCCAGGGTCTCACTACCCTCACTGTAAAGAATTTCTTTCTAGTATCTAATCTAAATCTCTCCTCTTCCAATTTAAAAACATTACCCCTTGTCCTTTCACTACACTTCCTGACAAAGAGTCCCTCTCTGGCTCTCCTGTAGGCTCCCTTCAGATATTGAAAGGCTCCATGCACATTTCCTGTATGCATCAGTTTGAATGCATTTCCTGCCCAATGTTAAGCAATGAAAATAGAGTGCAAGAAAACAAATTATATGCCAAGAACTAAAGAGCAGGAGAAATCCATTTGTGGATGAGACAAAGTATACCACATAGAAGAGGAAGAAAGCTCATCTGAGTCAAGTTCTTAGGAAAACCTTACCCATAGGATCACTTGTGGAGTGTCAGGATGAATACTTTGACGCTGCATGAATGGCAGATAGCAGAGTGCAGGCATGTGAGAGAAGAATATCAGCTAAGCATCAGTCATGGATTGTAACTTCTTGTTTCCTAAACAAAGTGTACTTCTTTTGTACAAAAGTACCTTGTCTTTGAAATGTTCCCACCTGCAAAAAAAAAGGCCAGTGAAACTACCTGAAAGGACCCCAAAACTGGGAAATTAAGATATAGAACAGGCTCTGGCATAAGAGAATCTGGCATTTCTGGGAAAGGGAATTGCTGCCTCCTTCTCCTGTACTGGCCATGACCATTGCTTAGCTGATAATCCCAGTGGGAATAAAATCTCTGGATCACCAACCACTAACAAGGAATTCCTTTGGTTACAGGAGGCACCATGATCATGGCATATTTTAAAGTGTGTCAGTACATAAGATCTTTTGACCTTATCCGCAGCACTGACAGAAAATCAGCAGAAGGACCTACAGACCTAGAGCAAATTCAGGTGGGCAGTGATCAAAGCAGCCTTAGAGCAAGATAGAAAGACAGATGAGGATGTAGATAGTACACCTGTATTTGAGAAGTGTTGATATACTCTGCCTTGGCACGGATATGTTAATGCAGCCAAAAAGCAGTTCAGGAAGCAGTGAAAGTGTATCTCCACTGGAAAAAATGTTTCTCCTTTTTCCTAGGTAAAGTATATTTCACTTGTTTCACAGCTAAACTATATTTCTCTTGTATCAAAATACCTGTAAATAATCCTACTTGCAATTTATCTTAGTAAGAGAAAGGTAACAAAATTAGAGAAAATGTGTGAGATAACCACATTGCCTATGCCAGCAAGTAAATCAGTGAATCTGGCTTCTGAGATATTTCCATTTTATAATGGTTCTCAGAAACCATTCTGTGATTACTCTGCCACATAAAAACTAAGATAACTTCCCCTGCTCTAGAAATGTCACTATATGGTAGCACTAGGTGCCACTATAAATGAGCTTAAGAAATAGAGATAAATATTACCATAATCTAACCCCTTTTCAGACAACTTTGAGATAAAACAATTTTGAGGTTAGATCTGTCACATTAGTTTTCTGACTTGAATAACATTTTTCTTCATACCACCAGATGCAACACAAAATTTGGTTGTTCATGCAAACTTTCCTCTCCTCAATAATGTAAGAAAAGCTTTCCAAAGTAAAGTTTGTAACATTTCCTATTACGTGGGAAAAGTGTGACTTGTTTTTTCATCATTCATTTTGCATAATTTGTTCAATGAGTCTTTCCATACTTGTATTACAACAAAGTACACACAAAGCACATTAAGTACAAACAAATAAAAGCTATTTTGAACACTTTGACGTGGTGATACTGCACTTACAAAAATACAAAAAAAACCCTTCAGAAATTGAAGTTTCTAATTTATTTTACAAAATTTCTCTTCTGGCCTGTTCTTTTGCTTATTTTGCAAAAGGTAGTTGTGGAATTCTGAAATAATCAACCTAATTCAAAGTAGGCAAAAATTTAAAACTGATTATGCATCTTTGGTAACAGAAAGTATATTTCTATCACAGTGCCACACAGTACAAGAGAAACTGTATTTGGTATTCTTCAATTCCAGTATATATTACAAAACAGAAAACAAATATTACAGATTACACTGACAGCTGGATCATAATGAAACCTCAGGGCAGAGAAATTCCCCTGAAATTAATAGGAGTTCTAGATATTTGCTAAGTATGGCTCTAACAGCAGCATGTAAAAGGACAGACATTAAAGGGGGAAAAATGATGCAAATGGAATGAAGAATAAAGACAAAGCAGCAGTTTAAAAATTATGCTCTGGACATTTGAAATATAACATCCAAAGCAAGGTGCTTAAAATTTTAAAGAAAAAAGTCCCTTTACACAAAGCTACTGATCTTGGCTATAAGTTTGAAGTAAAAGTGTCCTCCACATCAATGGGAAATAAGCATATTTCCCATCTTCGTAACTCAAATAAAGGGATAGAAGTAATTTTACTTGTTCTTTTTAAAGAAACATTCAGTAAAATGAAGTGGCAATATTTATCACTTGGATTAACCACTAACTGTCAGGTTACAACAACAGATAAGAATCACAGCTTTAATTGCTGGTCCATGTATAAATATCCTAAAGTGAAGCATTCACTTTTAACACGGCATGTACATTCAGGCTGAATTTAGTCCATGAAGTGCAGTAACAGCAAGAAAATTAAGTTCTGTAGAATTCTGGAAATAATTACCATGAATCTCTGAACATCTTTTTTAGCAATACAAAGTACTTGAGGGAATTTTCCCAGCTTACCTAAAAGCAGATTTGGTTTTTATTTTCGGCTTGAGTAAAAGTAGCTATTGCATCTGGAATTGTCAATTGTATATACTTCTTGCCATACCAGTTTTAGCATGGAAAAAAACAAACTACAAAACTACAAAGTCATAGTTCACGTAGAACATAGAATATTGTAATCTATTCTACTAAATCAAATGCAACAATAATCTTGTAGCCACTTTGAAAGTTAGCATAACCAAGATGTAAACTGAGAATAAGGGCACAGGCACCTTTGTGTAAGAGAATAGTAGCTGTAATTGGAAGGGTATCCATTGTTTATGCTGTAAAAGAAACCTCCCCACTTCTTGTACTTCTTAGATTCCTTGGACTTATTTTCTTTTCCTCTGGAAAATATTGTACTTCTCAACTATCTATAGACATGACACAATATTGTAACATCTTGCATAAGATTACACTCAGTGTCACTTTATGCACTGTAGACATTTTAAGCAAACATACAGCAAAAAGACAAGCGATGGTCCACTGTTTAATTTCAGCACAGGAAAGTGTCAGGAAGCTCAAAATTTAAATACCTCCCCCCCCCTCCCCCCCCCGCTCAGATATCATCATTACTCAATGACATTTGAGTCTTTTTTAATCAGGACTATGACAGGAACCAGGAAGCTCATGGTCCTGTTGTCTGACTCAGAAATGCACAGATGTTTTCAGAGTGGAAAGCTAAAATTAGGACCGTTTACTTCATTAGAGGATATCATCATGGTATGAGTATAGGATCTCTTTATTCTTGTAAAAACAAGGGATCCCACTGCCCAGCTGCCTTGCTTTACCCTACACCATTTTGGCAAGTTTGAATAGACTGAAGTAAGTGGCTAAGCATCTTATTTAAGAAAAAAGAAAAGTAAATAAATGGATGCTTTTGACCACATACAGGATTAAACCAATATACACCAAAAAAAAAAAAAAAAAGTGTTGTTATTAATCTCTATTCATCTCTATTCCTAGCTGCTGTTCATGTGAGAAAGACAACCAATGCTCATACCATTTTGATATGAAGGGTACTAATAGGAAGTCCAGTCTTTCCTGCCCGGGTGTTCTTTCATCAACATGTTGCTCTCCTTCAACTATAAAAGGCATATGCATGTAGTCAGAGAAAAAGTTTTTTATCATGTTTTGTTGTTTTTGCCAGGTGCAGTGTTGCTCAAAAGTTATCCCCAAACAACCCACGTCCCATGCAAGCTTATCTTCTTCCAAATTAACATCACATGGCTGTTTAATCTTACTCCATTGCCCTCAGTTTTGCTGATGATATTTGATATCTACTGTATGGTTGCCCCACTATTTTCTGTGTTGGTCAGCAATGTCTGTCTCTTATTCTGTTGATTTGGTAACATTGGTTCATGCATGAATGCATACCTTAACAGATACATTACATCAGCAATTTGCACTGAAATTAACAAGTATATGACTGGTGCTGCTTCTGTGCTTGAGGTGGGGTTTCCCTTTTCCTAGAGGGAAACTAAAATTGCAGTAGCAATATGGATGAGACCTAAGCTAGTTTTCTCACAGAAATATCTGTCTTAAATAATCTACTGCCTGCCTTGAGCTGACCTGCATCTCCAGTTTCAATGGACACAAGCTGAATTTCTTTCAGAAGAAAGTGTTGGAGAAGTCCTAGTACAAAGGCTTTTCAACTCCACCAGCAATGCCACACATCTGTGTACGGGCCATGCAGTGATGGCAATGCTTTCAAATGGCCATGTAAAAGAGGTCCAGGACTAGTATCAGCCAGCAGCTACCTAGCTGGTACTGGCTACCAATCACCCCATCTCAGCCTTTAGGGAGCTCATCCTGACAAAAAGGGCTGAAATTATTGCTATCCCTAACTCTAACTAGACAATGATTTGGGAGCAAATCCACCAAACACAATTTGGAGGTTTTTATACCTTCCCCTAGATTCTTCACCTATGGTTGGTCAATCTTATCCATATCAACAAAATCAGAAGGGCCCACTGCGGCTCAGCATAGTGTAGCCATACTTGTAGAGCCACACGGGTTAGAAAGCTGTCAGTTTTTTCACCTAACCTTTGCATTTAGTGGTCAAGCTGTTTAGCTTTAACACTTCCATGGGCTGAACTCTGCTATCATAGGTAGCAAAAGAAACAGTATGGATCTCATTTGGTTAGAGTTCCTGGACACTTCCTCAGGTGGACTTTTTTAACTCACAGTGCATAGGTCTACCATCCTGCATAATAAAAAAAGTAAAAGGCAGCTTTTCTATCTCTTAATAATATATATATATATCTATATATATGTCATAATGCCTGTGTCTGGTGAGGCCTCAAGTGTGGCATGACAGATACAAGGATTGAAGACCATCTGGCATAATGGCAGCCCCACAGTCCAAAAGTGGCATAGTATTGTCTGTACTAGTAAACAAACATATTCCCTGAAATGTGAACTGGGCCTGGGAATTTTAGGGGGAAAGTACTAGCTGGACTTGAACAAGTTTTGCCAGAGAAAGAGCTTGCTGGAATGTTCATATTCTAGTGCTAAGAAATTTTCCTGGTCACACTTAATTTACTAGAATAGTCACAGCCTCAAAAGGTACATTAATAATTTAGCTTGTTTCCCTCTAGCTTTCCCTCCAGTACTTTTCCTTCCATGCTTTTCCTTCAGTAGAATCCAAACTTGGACTGTGGGATGACAGTAGAAAGCATGACCTCAGTAAAGTAAAAGAAAAGGAAAGGAAGTGCTTTCATAGTAGAACTGGTTATTAGTATACTCTTCTGCTTGAGGGGCCAGGAGAATAAGAAAGCGGTCAAGGCTTATGTGAGCATACAACTGTGGGAGTTGTTTATTAAGGTATGATCAAGATAATAGCAATATATTATGTAGAAAAGATGTGAACAGGCAAATTTCAAAACCAAACCAATGCTGTCCCAACCCTGACAGAGGCACAAAAATCTCACCAGAAACTGCTTTCAGACCATGCTTTGCTTGGTGTTAACACACTGCTAATGTTGGACTCGATGGTCTTAAAGGTCTTTTCCAACCTAAATGATTCCATGACTCCATGATTCTAATGCAGACACTTCTGTGTCCTATTTATTCTGTACATGGTTTTGTTCTGAGCAGGAGATACCACCACCAACAATGCTCACCCCAACCCAGCTCTAAGGACTAGGTTTATCAGAGAATCATGGAATCACGAAATTGTGAGAGTTGGAAGGGACTTATATCTAGTCTAACTCCCCTGACAAAGCAGGATTGCCTAGATCACATTATTCAGGACTGCATCCAGGCAGGTCTTGAAGATCTCCAGAGAAGGGGACTCTACAACCTTCCTGGGCAGCCTGTTCCAGTGCTCTGTCACCCTCACCGTAAAAAAGTGTTTGTCATATTTGAACAGAACTTCTATGTTCCCGCTTGTGCCCGTTGCCCCTCATCCTGTCACTAGGAACCACTGAATCTTCTACAAGTCATCTTCCAACATAGTGTGTTACGTCTTATAAATTATTTCAAATAACTACTCAAAGCATGGGTAAATCATGTGTAACAAATCAACTTTGTTACAGGACAACCTTGAGGAATCAATGACTTCCATGATGCTGTACATAGAGCTGTAGCAACATCAACAAAACATACAGGGAAATGAACAGAGGAAACAAAACACTTTTCTGAACTGTCCAGTGTGAAACAAACAAACAAAAGTTTTCTTAGCTCTGCAGCAGCTGCCTTTCATAGAAGTCATGTTTTATTTCCAAAGGAAAGACAATGCTCTCTTCTGGCACGCCCCTGTATTTCTAGGAAAATAAACCCACATTTCATTCAGGACTATTATTGAGACTGAGGTATTGCTTTCCATTTTCCTTGTAAAACAATTTTCCATTTGCAGGTACTTGATCACTTTACAAACCCATGATCTCTGACAATAACATTGCCAATAATTCTGCATCTGGACAAAATGTTTCATCAATTGCACTAATAGAGCTATGATCCATTCAAGAAGTCCCTATTTGTTCTTATCAGTGATGGAAGCAATGATCTAGATGATGAAAAGGAAATAATTATAACAGATAGAGACTGATAGGAATATTGGAATTTTAGTAACTATACTTTCACATGTAATTTCTGAATTGATCAAAACAAATGAAGGGGGCTGAGCTATAAACCATGTTATTATATTCAGTGGAAGATCGTAAAAAAAAAAAAGAGAAAAAGAAAAAAAATCTGTTCTCTCTAAGGTAAATCAAATAATATCATGCAGCTGACCTTGGGTTTAGTTGTCACTTAGCAGATCAAAGGTGTTAGCAAACAGTCAGTTGCACTGATTGAAGTATTTGCAAGTGGTGTTTATGATCTTCTTGGAAAGAAAATAAAAAGTTCAAGAGGAATGCCTCTAAGATGATGACTTTTTTCATTTTTACAATCTCCGCAAGAAAGCTTCAATAAGCACATTATGAAGGTGTTGTGAAAACAAACTGTGAAATCTTCCCACAAGATGCCAAGTATTTTCCCGAGTCAATTTGCAAATTCCATGATGTATAGCATTTATAAAAAAGTTCTACTTCATAAGCATAAATTTCACACTTAAAATGTTGCCTGAGCAATAGAAATTAGAAGTTTCAATCAAGTCTAGAACTAATTCAAATTTACAAGCAGTTTTATGTGAATGTCAGCAAATGAGACTACTACCGACTCTTGTTTAGATCAAAGCACCCTTAAATGCTTACCCAGCTGCAAAAGCAGTCTCAGCGCAAGTCCTGTACAGAATACAACAAAAATATTTCACCTGGATTCTAAAATTTGAATGAATATTAGTTCGATCTTGATTTTTGCAGGGAAATGACTGATATTATTTTTTTTTCAAGAGGGCTATGATGGTTGCATTTTTAAATCATATTTCACAGTTCAAACTTTAAAATAAGGCTCATTTTTTTGTGAAAAAAATGAATTATTCTGACTTTTTTTTCACCCTGACAAATTCCCCAGTTGAAAAGAAATTCCAGGGGGCAACAATTTCACACACTGAACGTTAGTCAGATCTGAGAAGCAGTATTTTAACAACACTAAACATGTCATAGATTTGAGATTTTTTGGTTTTCTCCCCATCAGGTCTTCAAACTGAACAGAACTCCCGAATCATATAATCAGTGGTATATGATTGGTTATTAGAAAGGACTAGTAATTTCCAGCATTCTTCCCATAATACTGCTAAATGCTGTGCTTAGAGTTCACTCACAGAATTTTGAGCAGACTAGTTAGGATTCTTCAAGTAAAATTCTTAATGGGTTTCTCAAACTAGACAAATTGCTGGTAGTCAAAAATGCACTAAGCTTGATGGTTGCTGAATACCTCTACTTCCAGGTCTCCCAAATTATTCTTGACGAAAAGGTACGCCAACATTTTTTGCAAAGGTTACTAAATGAGACAGTACATGCATAACCACACTTCCAAAGTTCTTGCTTTAGTCAGTAAGCATCTCTCCAGAACCTGGCAGAACTGCAACAGTACCCTCTGCAATTAACATACTCTGTGCTTTCTTCCCAGGAGAATCAGTTTGTATATCCACATCAGCATCCTTTTATATGAATCCAAATCATCTCCAATTGTCTCATACCACTTCAGGTTTCAGCAATTTTACTTCATGCAGTTGAGTTCCTCCACAGGAAACCAAATTTGAAGTACCAACAATAATACGTTTCCACTAGGGAGAAACTTTATGTGTGGTTGCAGTGTCAGAAATCCTTTGTTAGGCACATAGCATGCATGAACCATTTGAAAGCTATAGCACCCACAGGAGCTACTAGTGTAAGACTTTCAGCTGATTTGTGAGCTATATAGGGGAACAAGTGCTGTGAGTAACTTTCTGTTTGGCCTCCTGTGCCAAACCTCTACAAACTTGCTTCTTTGACAAATCTGACCTTCCAGCTTCTTATACTGCTGCAGATATTTTCAATTTTTAAAACATATTCCTGTTTACTTTACCTTCTCTGCATCCTATTCCCATGTAAACTTTTTTGTTTTCCTATCGATCACCTTTCTTTATACTTCACCTTTTCTTTTTTTACTCTTAACCCAAGGAGCAAGTCCCAGCCATGAGACTAGTACTTACTAGCTACTGTCAGGAGCCTAGGGGGATGCAAACCAGGACCACAACTTTGCTGTTCATAGAAATTTACAGAGACTCCATTTTTTTTCTCAGAAAACAGACTGGTAGACAGCTCAGGAAACAGGCAGTCTCCTGCCTGTTGTTGGGTACTTCAGGATCAGTAAAAAAATTTTAATTCAAGTAAATGGTAGCCTTGTTTTGAAAATTCAAGATAATCACAATAGAGGAACAGCGTGACTGTTCTGTGATTCACTGGATCAGGAGGTAACACAACACAAACCTATCTAACACAATACAGATGAGAAATCAAACTCTTGAAGTAATATATCCCTTCCTGCATAGAGAACACCTGTGTTCTCAAGAGATGTGGAGCTGCTCCAAACTGGGCATGGAGAACATGGAGTCTGTTACTACCTTCCTCTTGCCCATCCTGTTAGGGATCGAACAATAGAAAAAAGACCTGCCAGATGTCAGCAGCATTACTTGTGCACACCAAGACAAAAGAGAGGATATGGAAGGTATTTTCAAGTTTCAGAACATAACTGTGTCCACAGAAAATGTCCCATCTCAAAACTGACTAAATTGAAGTCATTTCATCTTAATGCAAAATAACAGAAAGCAGTTATTTTTATTTCTTAGGCTGGCTGGCCACAGGCATTAATTAAAGTTGTGAAGACCAGTTTGACAGTGTGATAACCACTTCATCAACACTTTAACTTAAATCTTTAAAATTATTCATGCCCAGTCTCTCCTAAGTTTCATTTTTCTTACATTTGACTTTGAAAAACATTCTTTTCACGTGTTTTTGTCTAAATTGCACATTCCTGTTATCTAAAAACAATTAAGTTAGCTGTATTTAAATAAGCAATATCTAAATATCTAGCCAGCAGGCTTTTTCAAGATTTTATCTGTAAACATTGCACTTCAGGTTCTCCAGCTCTCTCATTTCAGAAATTTCTTTTCTTATAACAAGAAAGAGATTACAAAAATAATTTCCATGTCACGTGAATTGTTTGCTTACAAGCAGGTCTTTTCATTACGTTTTCAAAGTCTTTCAACCACTTTAAGATCACAATATAATTTCTCACATAAATGTATGGAAAAATTCATTTGACAAAATACACGTGAAAGAATTAAGAAAATACAGAAGTTTTTTATTAATCTTACTCAACTAAAATATGGTAAGTATATATAAAAATAAATTTTAAGCTTTTCTAAATATACAGTTTTCCTTTTGATTCCTGCATCCTCGAAGGATTTTAATGACCAATATGCATCAGTGTTCTCAGAAGAAAGTAAACATCACTGAACGTACATTTAGTGTTCTTCAAGCTTAGATATATCCTCATTTTAAAACTCAAAGAATTTGAGGTTTTTATATAATAGCTTTATAAAGAAGTAGTAATGAATGTTTAATGTATTTAGAAAAGTCTGGTGTATAGTCTGTCCCTCAGCCCTGTCCAGTAAAGAGAGAGGAACCCCTGCCTGTGACTGGACAACTGCGCATTGGAGGCATCTGGGACCCTTAGCAAATGCAGCAGCAGCCACAGGATCTTTGTAGTCCAAAAGAAGTTGCTTGAATAAACTTTTTCCCTGTGACCCAAATCTATCATTCAGATGATTCTGGATCATTATTTTTTAGGCCTACATAATTATTTAGTTTTCTGGAAGTTTTATGTAACTGAAAACAGTTGGAAAAGAGGAATGAATACTGGAAAATAACGCATAATGGAAAAAAAAATGTTTAGAAGAATGCCTAGATCTTGCTAAATATGTCCCCAAGAAATAGAAACTATCAAAAGTTATTTACATGAACCATTCTTAACTGCTAAATTTCTCAGTCTGTGCGTTAATTTGTTGTGGCTAAGGACATTGAAGTGTCTTGCATTTGCAGTTACTGAATGTTGGTTGTATAGCCCAATTTATGTTTTGAGTTAAAGTGGAAGATCCTTACTTAAAAGTATTAATCTAAAACAATTTTTAAAATATCTATTAACTATTTTCTGCCAGTTATTTATATAAGGCATTACAAATTTGCAACAGATTAATGATAAACCAATACACAGGTTTCATCAAATCATGTCCATATTGCATGTTTATTGGAGGCAAAGGACAGCTTTGGGATTTTGATGTCAGATGAAAAGAAGGAAGCTGGAACTGTCAAATCTGTCAGACCTGCTTGAAATTTCTATTTTGAAGCAGAAGGAGTACTGTAATCAGAAGAAGGTTCAAGCTAGTGAAGGAAATTAAGAAAAAATAAAGTCAGATGCACACAGGAATGTCAGAGCAGGGGCAGGGAGAGGAACACCAAATAACATAACCCATTAAGTTCAATTTATTAAGTGGACCACATGAGGGCTGCTAGGGAAAACTGCGCATCCACTCATGCTCACTAACACAAGCATGCACAGCATCATCTGAGCCATCAAATGAGCCCTACCCTGGTTCCTGTTCCCTTGAGACAGTAGAGTAGAGCTGTGGGGGGCGAGACGCAATGCTGCTTTGAGCCCCAGAAAATGGTCCAGTCCGGCAGGTGACAGTCCCACCATGGGCTCTCTGTGTCCATGCCCAGCAGACAATCCTGTGGCAATGTTCTGATCTCTGCTGGGAGAGAGTCACTACAGTGAGACGTGTCAATCAGATTCATCCTTGATGACATCATAACTTGCCATTTCAGGCATTATTCTGCTACCATTTGTTGATCTCTGGCTGGTGTCAAGGCTCTTTGTATTTGTGAACTTGAAGCAAGCAAATTATTTCCAAGAACATATCTCTATAATCTCCATAAATGACATGTAGAAGTTAAGTCTTTTGCTATTCTAAGTGGAACCTAAAACAACGAGCAGAGCTGGTGAAATATGGCAAACAAGAAATCAATACTCAGGTCAGAGAGTCCAGATATATGAGGTAAAATGCAAAAGATTATGAGGCAGCAGGGCACTTTTTTTGGGAACAATATCTATTTGTCATTAATTTAGTGTGTTATATATATTAATATTTTTAAAGTCAGTTTATGCTGTTCTTAAATGGAAGCACCAAGTAAAAAAAGTTTGAAAAGTCATGTTGTATATACTGTCACCTGAAAGTAGGAAGAGCTTTTAAAGAGAGTAGGGAATATATCTCACTGAGGCTGGAGGGTAGTTCATGTAAAAACAACACGTTTTCTCTTTATGCCAATAAATCAGTTGGCAATCCACAGCAATAACAGCAACAAAAAAGTATTTACAATTCACTTGTTACCTAAATAATCTAAAGGAATTCTGAAGTAAAGCTACCTTTGTGAAAAATACCTTTCAAAACTTACATTCAACTTCATACTATAATTTTTATTACCATGCAGTGATTTAGGCTTCCTGTTTGTAAACAGAACTTAGAGCAGAAATGTAGTTTGTGAGAAAACCAAAGGTAAGAGTCTTGTTTTATATTGCACTTCTCTACTCTCAGTTTAAATTTATTCTGATCTTTCTGAACACATAGTGGATATATTTTAGGATAATAACAATATGGAACTCTAGTCTCTGACAACTAACATAACATAGTAAAAGAAATAACTGCAGGAGAAATGCAGAAGAAGCTCCAATTAATTTTAACTTGTACGTGTGTTTTTCTGCTGGAAGTAAGAAGTATCTAAGATATTTACGGTTAAAACACAATTATGTGATAATATAAATTGCTGATACGGGTCCTGAAATTATTTTCTATTAACCATTACAAAATCACTTCTGAAAGCTTTCCATTCACTTTGATTCTAGGCCTCTTACTGTAAATTGTTCACACCAGGTACAAATTTATATTACATTTTAAGTACTGATGTGAACACGAGCTGAAAAGTCTTGACAGTGTTTTCCCTGTGGAGAACGTCTGTGGCTACTTGACCACAGGCAATTTTGCTGTAGCTTAAATAGTATACCGGTTTTGAAATCAACTTATATTTCAAAAAGAGTGAAATTTCAACATTTCTTCTAAAGGAAACTAATTATCACATAGTTTTCAAACTGTTTAAAAATACTTAATCTAGAAGCTTCAAAGAGGATATTTGGTACCTTCAGGGTAAATATTATCATAAGTATCATTAGATACTAAAATTCAATGGCATTGCCTCAATACTTCAGAAAACTAAAATTATATTTTAAATGAACAATATTAATGTATTTAAACTTGATAAAATTATTTAAAGAAGGCAAAACAAATAAACTGAAGTCTGTGTATTTTAAGAAATGAATATTTTATATAATTTTATTCACTGTAGTGTAGCATTTAAGTACATTTTTCATTTTTTCCCCACTTGTAAAAGCATACCTAACTTCTGAACATATTTCTGATAAATGGGGCTTGTATTAAAATTTTATGTATCATTAAAGTTGTAAACTAAAATAATTTTAACAGACTATTCAGATGTATTGATTCCTGTATCACAACTGAATTTACGTTGCAAATTTATGCTGTTCTCCTTTGGTTTGTTTTTTTGGTTTTACTGTCTTTTTTTTTTTTAATTGATCCTCAAGATATCATTTGGGCTTCCTTTTGTTGTTTTACAATCAGTATTAAACATTGTGCTAAGAATATTTTTTCATACATTTGCATGATACACATCTTCATTGCATGAAGGAGCAATTTAGTAGGCTTTTAAAATAGGCCATTGTCACCAAAAGACTCTCCTACTTGAAGAGTGTTTAGGCTTGTCATAGCAGGATTTCAGCCACTAGTTCTTACATTTTTCAGCATGATACCAATTGACAGTGTTTATTAGCTGTATCCTTGCTTTTCAGACTCGATAATATCATATTGTGCCAGTGGATTTTTTTCTTTTTTTTTTCAAAAACAGAGATTCTCTGAAATGCAAACTCTGCTTATTTCTATATCTCATTGTTACAGCTCTTGATGCACCTTTAACTCTTTCTTTTCAGGGCCTGTGTTATCTTCATGCATTTTCCAGGTCTAAATTTGTTAAATCAAACCCTATAGGCAACTGTTAAGACATCTATTTATGTTTTTGTTGATATATGAAAAACTACTGACAGAAATACAACTATCAACTTAACACTGTACATGGCTATACTCTTAATTGTAAATTACTTTGGAGAAGATGGTGTCAGGCATTAAACCATAACATTATAAACTGCTATCTTTTCCATCTGCTTTTTTTTATATGGTTCTATTCCAAAATCTCCTGCTGAAGATCCACATTTGCTTTCACAGGCATGACAGATACAAGAGAAATTAATTTTTATTTTAAAACGGTAATCTGTTCTTTTCCTCCTGACCTCATTCCTAACATGATTTCGAGCACTGATTATCAAAAAAATGCATTTGTAGATAGGTAAGAGTGTAAGATTGATATCATCCCAACCTCTATATTTTTCTCTGCGTACAAAAATGAAAATTCTTAATGAGATAGAGACTGCCTTTGAAAAGGTTTTTAATACAAAATCATTATCTAACTTTTTGATAAATATTAGAAGGGTGTTCTTTTGTTTGCTTTTCTTAAATATTTGCTTCCATTTCCTACCAACTAGAAGTCAGGGCCCTGAGAGCACTAATGTGCCTGAATTGCCCTGACCAGCCTCACCTGGCAAGCTTACCCACTCCCTCTGTCCCTTGTGACAGTGACTCTAAGTTTAGACCTCGCCTTAGGTACACTGTAGGTAATTTCTTTCTGATCTTGATCCTTGGGTGGATTTGAGTAGGTTTTTTTGCCTGATGAAGGCTGCAAAAAGCACTGAAAGTAAAATACTTAAAAGCAACAGATAGATTCAGGGCTCACCAAAAGCATTTACTAACTAAAATAATTTTAACTGTCAAGGTTTTCCTTTTAAAAAATTAGTGTACTGGAACCCTTAGTGGGATGTATGGATGCATGAGGTAGCATGTGGGTGATGTCAGAAATCAGACTTTCTGTTGGAATAGCACCAACGAGCTGTTCTGAGCAGTGCAACACAAGGGAAAAGAAACAACCATGCTCTTACCTGTGCTCTGCTTGCCTCTAACTTCAAAGCCTCCTTCTTTCTAAGGAGCCCTATGGGGTCAGCCGGGAGGGGATTTTGCTGTCCTGTTATTCTGCCTGCTGGCTGATGGATCACAATGTTGTGATTTACATGTGATTAACGGGCCCATTTAATGGGCTTTTATCCTCCTTCTATCTGCAAACTGTATTTAAATGCCGATAGCTAATGGTATGCTTTAAAGTATTTATACACAGCATTACATGCAGAGTATTCCAAGTAACAGCTGATGTTGTTTCTTTTATTAAATATCCATACGTTGTGGATATTTTGTATGAGTCTGGGTGGTATATATCCAATCACCAGTTTTCACCCACAAATAATTATTGGTCACAAAACTGACTAAATGCCAGTAATGAACAATAAGTTTATTTCACTCAGATATTTGTACAAGGTAAGTCTTGCAGCATGTCTGTTTCAGCGTTAGAGCTGTTTGATGCAGGAGTACCCATATATGGAAAAGGGAGTGGAAAAACTGAGGTAAGGTGGGGTGTCACTGGCTGGTTCATTAGTCTAATGTAGGCAACCTGGTTCCTGTGGCCAACCCTGTTTCTTCACTAATGGGAGGGACTTTTCCTGTTGTGTGCTCAAGGCAATTGCAGATGATTGCAACATCCTTACTGCTGTTGATGCCAGGTGCTCTGTGGTACTGCAAGGAGCCCATGTGTCCTGTAATTCCCAGTCTGGCTGGGATTGACAAGAACGCTCTTTGCATTTGGTGTAGAGCCTAATGAGATCAGTACCCTCTCTCCCTTGATGATCCTGATTACTTCCTGCCAAGTTGTCTCATTAAGCTGTTCATTGGCAACTTCTCTTTTCTCCCAAAAATCTACCTCAGCTGCCCTCCGCTATGCCACAGTTGTATGTGTACCTCAAAGGGTGATGGAGAGCCATCGCAGTACAGTTCCAGACCTAATTGGAGAAGTTCCTGTTTGCCTATTATAAATTACACTACAGTGCATTTAGTAAAGTAAATGCATTTACTAAAGTAAATGAAGGGAGATGGCAAGATAAGTACTGTGGGCCCCTTGCTACAAGAAGGACATTGAGGTGTTGGAGCACATCCAGAGAAAGGCAATGAAGCTGGTGAGGAGTCTAGAGAACAAGTCTTATGAGGAGCAGCTGAAGGATCTGGGATTGTTTAGCGTAGAGAAAAGGAGGCTGAGGCGAGACCTTATAGCTCTCTTCAACTACCTGAAAGGAGGTTGTAGAGATGTGGGGGTTGGTCTCTTCTCCCACGTAACTGATAGGACAAGAGGAAATGGCCTCAAGCTCCTCCAGGGGAGGTTTAGATTGGATATTAGGACAAAATTTTACACTGAAAATGTTATTAATCGTTGGAACAGGCTGCCCAGGGAAGTGGTTGAGTCACCATCCCTGGCAGTATTTTAAAGACAGGTAGACATACTTCTTAGAGATATCGTTTAATGATGGTTTTTGTCAGTCTTAGGTTGATGGTTAGACTAGATGATCTGAAAGGTCCCCCAACCTAGAGAATTCTGTGATTCTAAGATGGGAGGTTAGAAGTGGGATTGCACATATGCACACTTGTATGGCCTAATGCTTTTTCTTCACATGTCTAAGTTCTGTGATTTTAACCCTCATGGGTAGTGCCACTGAAAGCTTGACAGGAACTAGACTACTTCTCAGTTTTGAAGACTAATAAGAAAATCCCAGTCTATTACTGGGCTGACCAGAGGTCCACAATAACACAAGCTGTGAGTCATCAGCATTTGAAATGTGAAATTAATGTTGTGAACATGTGTCCACAATCTAATCCATGCACTCCAGTGTACTCTGTAATACTTTTTGTTAGGTATCTGTGTTGAAAATAGACACCTATTCTGGTGCTGGTAATACATGATATTTGCAGTTGCACATTTCTCTCAGTAAGAAAATGTTGGCTCAGTACCGGTTTGTTTATCTGTCAGTCTTATCATATGAAGTCTATTTGTGAAACACATCCTGTTTGCCTCTTCTAGATATACCAAGAATCTGCTTGATTTAAAGCAAAACATGAAGTATTTTCTTTGTAATGTACCCAGGCATGTAAGATAGGCTTAGGGCAGGAAGTGAAATATTTGGTAATAAGTTCAACACCGCTGAATAAAAGGCAGTGTAACACTATGCAGTCTGTAGTGGATCCCTTGGTGATGTTGTGTTGCCATCTTTCAATGAATCCATTGAAGATGAAAAATGTGATTGTTTTCCCTGTAAGATTTCATGTATTTCCATGTTAGTATTTCTTTTGAATCCTTGAGGTACTTATGACCACTGTCTCAACAGTCTAAGCTTATAACTTTATCTTTTATACCCTGAGTCTGCTTTAGACTTTTCACAGTTTACAGTCTGAGCTGAGGTCATACAGCGGGGCTGTGTTGCAGCCAGATTTTGGATTCCTAAGGCGGACAACTGAGCCTTGGGAATGAATGATATTAGGGAAAAGAAGTTACTCTAGATAAGGTGGAGGCCAAAGCCTGTGATGACTCTGGAGTATATAATTTATTTTTCTCTGGAAAGACAAGGTATGTCTCTGAAGGTCTGCTTGTGCCAGACAGAGACCCTTTAAGCAAGTAGAAATGATAACTTTTTTCCTTGGTTAATGAGGTGATATGTCTTAGTTTAGAGCTATTTGCTTCAGTCTTTTTCTCAGTAGGCAACTGTTGTACCTGATATGACAATGTTGGACAATTTTTTGTGATTCAGGGAAAGAAGGGTTTAAACACAGCCTGCTTTAGACTTGACTGGTTAGGTGGATGGAGAACTGTCTCAAACACCTTTTTAGTGGTGACTGGTGGGGGACACGTGTTTCTTTTTACAAGAAAGGGTGAAGGTAGCGTGGCATGAATACAAACATGAGAGGAAGAAATATTGTGTTATTCTACTCACAAGGTCTCATTTGCAACTTTGGATACTATGAAATATGATATAGGCCATGACCCTTTGGTTTGCTTTGTTGGCATTACAATCAATCAACTGACTAACTTATAAGGCTTAATTATTTAAAAAAAAAACCAAAACAACAAATCAAACAAAACCCCACCTAAACTCAGCAGCAATTCAACATAAAACCAGCTTATATACCAGTCTTCAGCATGACTACTGTTTTCATTGACCAGAGGAGTAATGGATGTACTGGTATTGATGTAGGCTGTTGAAGTTTGGTAACTTAGCTCCGTGGAACCTTGTAATAGCTTTGGGGATACTAGTTACGTCAAACATCGGTGTGCGCAATATTTATAGTGATCTTCCATTCATAATCACATGGTCATCAACTGTCTTACTAGGAACTACCATAGAACCTTGACTGTCTACTTCCATTTGTAACTGTTGTGTACCGTCACACCTAACCTTCAGTACTGAGGAACCTGGAGAGGAGCTGTTAAATTCCATAGGCACATCCCAGTGGTTACACCGAATGTAAAGAATTGCATTCTATTTTACGGAAGTCTAGCATTGCTTTGGAAAAGCTTAAACAGTTAGGTTCTAGCAATGTAAGTGTCTTGGTATGTTGTCAAAAACAAATTAAAGTCTTGAAGCTAGTGACTTGGATGATATGCTCACAGTCTGGAGGAAACTAACCACTGATTTTCAGGCACTTCAAGAATGCAGCTGCACAATTAGTTTTGACATGCCACCTTGTTTTGTGTCTCAAGACAAATTCAGTACTGAAAATGTAGACAGATCCTAATTTTCAGGCATTGCACATGCCATGGTCCCTGCTGCGGGACTCTCTCAACAACATTTTTAGTTGAGAGACATGTAAGTAGAGCAAGTGTTGTGGTCAGCTGTGGTCTAACTAAAGCAAGCATGGAAGATGTTAGGTTTAAAAGGAAGTTTTGGCCACAGTATGTAAATCTTGTAGCTTGCTTTAGTTCTTCTGCCTTGCTGCTTTTAGAGTGTGGCCTTTCCTTTTCTTCATTGCTTTGTATTTTGGATTTTCAACCCCAGATTCCCCAGATGGTATGCTACCTCACTATACCTGAAACATGTGCTATTGTCACCTCTTTAGAAGGAACTTATAGCAACGAAAGTTTAAAAACAACAAAAATTACAACC
Source organism: Calidris pugnax (assembly GCF_001431845.1). Taxonomy (NCBI): domain Eukaryota; kingdom Metazoa; phylum Chordata; class Aves; order Charadriiformes; family Scolopacidae; genus Calidris; species Calidris pugnax. The sequence goes on from NW_015090810.1 coordinate 1,109,229, forward strand.
AATCACACAAAAATGCCAAAACCAAACCAAAAAAGCCCTATGCCATTTATGTAGGGCAAGCTGGATTTGTGCACCATAGGTCTTTAGGCTGCACTGTAAGATGGTCATTTCACAAATGTGTTGCTGCAACACATTTGACAGTCTTGGACTTTGATTGTGTTTTCTTCTGTTTTGTAAAGTCAAATCACTTTCTTGGTAGGAAAACTAATTTTCTTTTTGAGGTGTCTGGTCCTTCCCTGGCTAAAGCTCCTCTGCAGAGAGATAATATGTTTTATTAAGAGAAAAAAAAAAAAAAAAAAAGGCTGTCTGGTTTTGCCCTTGTTTCTGCTAAGTTCTAACTAGCGCTGTCCATAAGATCTGGATAGGAATGTCTCTACCGCCCTGGCAATGTTACTGTTCTACTAAAGACCAATTTCCAGGCTCTCAGCTCAATTTACCTGACTTCTCTCAATCTCTCAGGAACATAACCCCTCGAGGTGTTGTGGGAGGAACTTGGTAAGGCTGTCTGGTTTTGCCCTTGTTTCTGCTAAGTTCTAACTAGCGCTGTCCATAAGATCTGGATAGGAATGTCTCTACCGCCCTGGCAATGTTACTGTTCTACTAAAGACCAATTTCCAGGCTCTCAGCTCAATTTACCTGACTTCTCTCAATCTCTCAGGAACATAACCCCTCGAGGTGTTGTGGGAGGAACTTGGATACTGTCTGTGCTGAAAATGTCACTGGATGTCCTGAGGTATTTAATCATCAGGAAAGCATAACTGTATCTTTAGTAGCAGCTTTCACAAGCTGCTGGTTTTTGTAACTCTAGGCTGACTCAGCAGTTGTAGTTGTCAAAGAGTAACAGCTGTGAACATATATTCAAGTAAGTCATGGTGGAAAATCTGATTATATGATCCTTGAGTTGAGGTTTGGTTAGCACAAGCAGCTGGCTGCATTGAGTCTGTCCATCTTGAGGAGGGAGAAGTGGTCAACAATAACCTATTTTCTCCCTTGCTAAAGTATATATCTATGCCTTGTAAATAAAAGGGTTTATTGCATTGATCAACTTGAACTGCACTATCTTTCTTTCCATGCTATACTTGCATAGCAGTAAGTAACAAAAGAAAACAGTAGATGTTTATCTTTAGTGTCAAAATTTACTGACATGGTATCTTTCATGGTGACTCAATGTATTAATCCTTTATTTGAATCTCTAGAAATTACTTCTGTTATTGAACTGTGACACTTTGTCTTCTTGAAGTAATCTTGACTTGGTCCAACTCTTGTGAATGAAGAACCTCTTCATACAGGAACCTTAACATTTTTCTGGCAGCACAAAGTATTTGGTAAGCTAGCAGATGAATTTGGCAACTCCACAATGAATGTATCTTGCCTTTGAGACGCTATCCTAGACTTAGCTGTCCCTGATTTTCACAAGCCTATTGTGTTTGCATACAAGAGAGAAACCTTTGTATCATGGAGCATCATAGTGAATGCTGCATCCAGCAACATCGAGCAACTGGAAAAAGCTTATCTGCCTGTGGCAGAACTCTTCAACCAGTTTTGTTTAAAGGAAGTAAAACAAGGCAGTGGTGAGGAAGTACACAAAGACCAGAATTATTTTTAACATTTTAATCCTTGTATTGGTTTGCTTAAATACAAAAGGCTAAAAAAACCTCACTGAGTGACTTTTATTATAAAACAATAACTGACATTCATAATGGTATGAATGTCAGATTGTAACTACAGGCCTTTTAATTTTTATATGGCATTTTAGTATCAATGAAGCTGCTTTTCTGCTTAGTGCAGATAGTCTTGACATGGGATACTTGGCATTTGAGGCAACCAAAAGTAAGATGGTAAGGAGAGGGCCTCTTTATCAGGAAGTGTAGTGAAATGACAAGGGGCAACGTTTTTAAATTGGAAGAGCGGAGATTTAGATTAGACACTAGAAAGAAATTCTTTACAGTGAGGGTGGTGAGACACTGGAACAGGTTGCCCAGGGAAGCTGTGGATGCCCCGTCCTTGGAGGGTTTCAAGGCCAGGCTGGATGGGGCTTTGAGCAATCTGGTCTAGTGGGAGGTGTCCCTACCGATTGCAGGGGGGTTAGAACAAGGTTATCTTTAAGGTCCCTTCCAACCCAAACCATTCTATGATTTTATGATACGAATAGCTGTACTAGCCTAGATAAAAAGTGTGTGTAATCCAGTGTATGGTCTTTGGTAGTGATCATAGACAGACAACTAAGGAAGAAGAACAGGGCAAGCAGATATGATACTTTCAATGAAATAAATTATTAGCCTTCACCTGTTTTCACCTCATAGAGTTCCTGAGTTTGATGTGGTTTGTTAATGTAATAACTTGCTATGATTTTTTCAGCAGAGTACTTGCCCGGTCTCACTCTGTGACTTTCCAGCCACAGTGTCCTTTTGATGACAATTTCCAAAGGTGTCGTGGCAGCTGTGCAAGGAAACACTTCAATTTCTTTTAAAACTAGTTCTTACTACCTTGACGCCTCTTTCTGCTACCGGAAGAGACAATGAACAGTGACAGAGAAGTGGAATTCCTGTCCACTCTTCCTACCACTCATCTTTCATCTACCATCTGAATCACTTCTTTCCAAGCTTGGAGAGGCATTGCCTACTCAAGGCACTTGGAGCTATGAGGTCAGTGTATTGCAGTCTTCCCTGCCCATAGCTCCCGCTAGGAACTCTGGCACCGATAGGACATCTGTGCCTGAGGAAATGTCTGCTCCACTTTCAGAGCTATGCACAGGGTACACATCCAGCTGTTTCCTGTATGGAATAACTGATTATGTCTGAAACAACATAAACATGAAGGATACAGAAGGACTAAAAAAAGAATCAAAATACCCACTACCTAAAATCCTCATTCTTTCTTCCTTAGTTTCATGAGGTTTTGAGCAAAAGTTTTTTGCTACCTTTTTCCTCTCCTATTTATTATAACACTGCAAGAAATTGACTTTATTTTTCAGTCATTCTCCATTCAAAACTCCAGCAGCTCTTCCCTTTTGTTCATCTTGCAGCTTTATATTCTGATTCCGTAGTTCGTCTGCTGCGCTTGCATTGGCAAGTTCAACTTCTGTCATCCCAAATGACAATAATGCGTTATTGTTTCTTTTCTAGCTGGCACCAAATGGAGAACTTCGTACTCCTCTGGTGCCCAGCAGACAGTGGATGAGATTGCAACCACCTCACTTGCAGCTGCTGCCTCTATGCTGATGCTGTCCAGATTATGACATGGTACAATCTTTTATGGTGCTCTGATCATTGTGTTGCACTTTAGTAACCAACTACTAGAGTACTCACTGATGTGTAATTTCTCACTTGATAATGTCCCAGTTGATTATAAATGATCTACAGAGAAATACACTGACTGAAGAAAGAGTTCTTGAGGGGGGAATCTCCATCTCTCAGATACAGGCCTCTCCAATCAAGAACAGCAACTTTCTGTTCTAGACCACATCTATATTTGATTGCTGCTGCTATACTCTTGTCGGCCAGATCCTTCGTGTGACCTAGGGAAATCATAACCACTCTGATGACCATAGAAGGATGAGGGTGGGCCACCTGATTACTTCTGTTCTTAGTACAGGTCAAACTTCTCTTCAAGATGTGTGCTAGAAGCACTTTACCTCCACAGATAAATGTATTTTCGGGCATAATCTGAAGTAGCTCCAAGGAAGAGGAATGCAGTATGATAGAATTTGTACTGCACTGCTTTTAGTGCAACGTCTCTGTCACCTGCCATGTTTGGACTGGGTTGTATGACCTGGCATGGGTGTTACTGAGGACTGAAATGACGGTGATACATCATTGTTGTCTGTGGAAAACTGTGCTAGCTTGAACCTGGATGGTAACATAGCTTGCCTATTATGTGAGAATAACTTGCATCTGTTCTTTGATTCAAAATAATGTTTAAAGACACTGCAGCTTCCTGTTTTCATCCAGTACATAACATTTCCCAATAGCTGCTTAGGAAAAAAATATGGGGTTTTATAGTGATGGTGTCTTTCTTAGGCGCAGGAGATTCTCAGTAAAGTCTGGATGACTGGAACTGAATCCAGGAAAGAGTTTTCCTTAATAGACATTCCCAAAATCACTAGAATGAAGAAAGGAATGGTATTTTGTTTTTTTCATAGCATAATTGCCTAGAATAAAGCAAGTTTTTTGTCTTGAAGAAGACCAAGGATTTTGAGACTTGCACTAAATCTATTTCCACTGGAAATTGCTGTCATGCACTCAGCGAGCAATTCTGTGGAGCTGAGAAATAGACCTGATGTTTTTCCATTAACAAGAGAGTTGAAACACTTTCTATATAACCTCACTAATAGTGAGTCCTCTGGAGAGTACAGCCATAATTTTAATTAATTAGAAACTGGGTTACTTGATCCTTAAGATAAATTCTACTGATTCTCTAACACTTTGAAAATTCAGTAATTTTTCAAGAATTGTGTAAGGTTGAATTATATCCATCATTAATTAAATAAACTCCACCATCCTCTTTTTAGTTCAGGGTGCAACTTCTCTGATTTTTTTTGTAACTTTATAGTTAATCTAACATAGAATGCTTTTGATTGTGAACAGTTTCTAATTGGAAGAATTATTATCACAGTTCATATTCAGAAGACTCAATGCTCTATGCTTTTGTTTCCTGCTGTTTTCAATTTTCTTTATATTCTATTCTCAGTTGGCTAGTTTACTGCCCAATATTATTATTCCAGATATGTTCTGTGCCTCCTTGAAATTATTTGAAACCTTAAAACGCAAGCTCAAATCCAGTTTAGCTTAATAAGATACCCTGAAAACTGGCTGTTCATGAAGATTTCTGACCCCCGTATCTTGGGGATGGTGATATTTGTCAGAGGCACAGGCGGAAGCCTGGGGCTGGTTACTGATTCAGCTATCTGTTTTTAATTTAACAAAAGTCTGACAGAGACTAAATTCAAGTCATTGTATCGTATTTTATTGTATTGAACCATTTGCAACATGGTTCTTGCTAAAAACAGAAAGATTCTGTCATTTGTGTAGCCCAATGATCCTGGGAACCTGTGAATTGCTAACAGAGCATGCTGGGAGTACAAGACTTGCTTTTATACATGTCTGAAGAAGATCAGGTGGATGGCAGGATCTGGTTACTCCTCTGTAAAGAAGTATAAAAAGGAAATGCAGGAGTATAGACCCTAATAAACGAACTGAGAATCCAAAAAAAGGAAGAGATGTCAATAAAAGAAATATAGAATAGAGGCTTGTAGAGACCCTCATGAAGAGTCTGTTGTCTCAGGGAAGCCTGTTATTTCCTTACATCTTCTTCAGTCTAGAAATGAGATCTTTTAAAGCCCTGGAGAGATAAAACTGAGGGGAAAAAAAAGGTATTGCAATCAATTTTCTGCTGGTACTTATAGTGTTTATTCTACCTTTGGTTAGCTAGGCTTTCTTGTTAGACACTTTGCCTTCCATCTGAGTGAAAAGAATGTATTTCTACAAAACAAATTCTGTGTTATTCCTTTCTGAAAATGGTTTTAATTTTCATTGGTTTCTTTTGCTGTACCTGTAGGAACATAAGGGCTAAATAATCAGACCAAATGCCTTATTTTAAACAGGGAGGTATTTAGCTGACAAAACTTTGGCACTGCAACAAAATTATGAAAGAGCAAAACTCTTCAGCAGTCTGACATTGCCAACTGTTTTGCAATCATGTTCAGGAGCATTTTGGAAGAATCTTTTGCATGTTCTTGGATTATCTGCTAGGGAAAGCTGCCTTGCTATGTTAAGATTAGTTGTACTTGTTGCCTGATGCAATGTACCATAAGGCATGGTCTTTAAAATAGGACTATTTGGGTACCAAAAAATGTGTGATTGCAGCCGCATGGAAATTTGCGTATTGATTTACTCTGCCTTTTGGCCAGAGTTTTCTAATGAGAAAAAGTCTTATGAATAATGACAAACAATCATTTAATTTCTCTTAGGGAGAAACCACTCTGAGTGGAGCAGCGTTTGTGTAATAGTGCACTGGAAAGTATTTGTCTCATAAATAAAATCCAAATGATCACATACACATTCATCAACCAAGATATGTAAAACATAGTCTGGCAATGTTTCAGAACACAAGAAAGACAGGGAAATTATTAGCTCCTTTTTTTTCACAGTAGAATATATATGGAAACAAGCCTGTATTGTTTGGAGCTTCTGTGGTTATCTAACAAGGTCTACTGATGAAGAATCCTATAGGTGCAGGAATCTTAAGAAACAGAAATGTCTATTAATTGCCTGGGTTAATTTTTCACTTACAGTTGAGTCTTGCGGAATACATGAGAAATGGCAAAGATGGAATAAAATTTTCTCCTGACACAAAACTGTAATTGTAGAATCAAAACATCTTAATGAATACCTATACACACCTTTAAATTGTGCAAAAAATCTGGAAATTATGTGAGCAAAGCCAAACTTAGTTGATGGCAAAATAATAAGCATTTAGAATGAAAAAACAGAATGAATTGTTTAGTGACTTCTGTTTAACAGGACTGTCAGAGACTTTAGAGTCACTGTTTAATTTTTTTTCCTAATTATAATGAGCTTTAACCTAATTATAGACGTTTAATTTTAACTATGTCCACTTTACATAGGGTACATTGCTGAAAAAATGAAATAAAGTACAGATCATTTCAATTATTATCGTTTCAATAGACAATTACTGTATAATGAGCTTTCTAGTGAAAATTCTTAATTTAAGAGTATTTTTCTTCCAATGTATTCTTCTATCTTCAATAATTTTTATAATTTGTTTCCACAAAAGTTGCCTCATAGGGATAATTTTCCCTTATAAAGACATGGCAAAATCTTTATAGAATCTTTTGCTTTCAAAAGACTGATTAAAATATGCTACGAAGAAATTGAAGTTAAAGAAACATATGAAAACTTTCTGATTTTTGCTAATGGCTCCCCTGTAAGTATTTATTGCAACTGGAATTTTCACCACGTGGTGTCTGTATAGTTAAAGTTAGGGACAATGTAAAAGATCTTTACTTCTTTCCCTTGCTCAGTACAACTGTAATGGTATCTTGCTTCTGCTTTACCCTGGAAGCATTGAACACATGGAGAGAAATGTTACTTGTTTATAAATTTAAACACTTAGGCATTGTTCCTCTTCATTTGGGGAAAAAAATAACGGATTAAAATTAGAGAAAATTTTGCAATACGTTACTTAAATGTTGTTGCAAAAAACCTTGGAGATTGTTATTTTCCTTTTTTTTTTTTTTAAGCTTTAATTGCTACAGAATTCGCATGTTAAAAATATGGAAAGAATGACATAGCTAGAGATGCTTTTACAAGATTAAATTTTTGTGGAATATTACATTGATAGGAGGGCAAATTTCTTTTACCTAGTCCTGATGTTAGAGTCCTATCTTTATCTCCTGACCATGGGAGAGTGTCAGCATTTTTTCTGCCAAGTAAGTTGAAGAAGTAGTTTTGGAAAAAAATGTACCGGTTGGCTCTAAGTTTTCACATCTTAATTGACTCAGGTAGATGGGCAAACATATAATTAATCATTTGACAATAGCTGATTCTAGCTAATTGCAGATGAACTTTAAAATTGTTATCTTTAAACTATCTATTCACATGGTTGTCCAGAGGCTGGTCTTATGAATCTGAAATGATACCCAGATTTTGGGGTATCATATGTATGAGACAATATTTTCTTGAGTAAATTTCTATTGAGAGTGCTGAATTCCATTTTGACAGGTCATTGCACTGCCAAATCTGTATTTTCTTTAGTAGCTCCATTTCTTTTGCATTTGAAGAGTTATTCCTCTTGGGAAAATATGCCTTTGGAACAGCGTTAGACTAAGAAATGATATGTGAAGGCAGTTTACGGCCACCTGCTGTCAGGCAGCATTACACTAACTACAGCTTCTCATTTCCTGTCATGATCACTTGCATCTGTTTTCTTCCCATTTTGGAAACTGAGATTGCTCTGCTTAATGAAATATATAGTAATCTGGTCAGATCTGGCCCACATGGTTCTTTTTGTTAAACTGGCAACAAAATGGGGAACTGTAAAACTTATTTTAAAATATCTTAGAAAGGATTTCCTTTCATGCTTTTCCACCTCACTTTCAGTCTCACTTTATAATGTTGAGTAGCACTTAAGTGAATTTCACATTCTTTGACACGTATCACTCCTTGACTGAAAGAAAGATGGGGAATATAGTCTAACCTGAGAACCACTTGGTGCTGCTCTCAGGTAGAAGAGTAAACTACTCCTGAGTTTACTCTCAGGAGTAAACTTCTTTTGTTCTACTGGATGTCTGGATGTCTGTGCTGAAAATATTCTTCATGAATTGGAGAAGAACACTGTCTTAGAGGAGCTGCTGCTGAGCATCTTCCTGTGCCAGAGGTGGGGAATTTCTTGCAAAGGCAGCATAGACTGGCCTTGAATAATAGTCTCTGCTATGACCAATAAAATAAATGAAGCTGTTCAACAAAAGTCTCTTTCCACAAGCTGCTGTATCTCTAAGAAGGCTCATGATCTCCTTTTATCTTTCTTATGGAAATGACATGAAGACATCGGTGCCCATGGGAGAAACTATGCTGAAAAATCTTGCCAAAGCTCTTCCGTTGTTGTTTGCAGCAATGTTGAAAAATTATACCTTCAATTCAGAACACTGCCTTAATTCCCTCCAAGCTTGAAATACATGAACATGTAGGCACAACTCTTCTCAGAACCTGCTCCTTTTCCTTTTTAAGATTCTAATGTGGCCAGTATCAGTAGAAAAGCAGTAATATGAAATACAAAACAAAGACAATGAGACAATTCTACTAGTAGTATTAACAAAAGAAAAACAAAAGTACTAACAGGATTACAAATAATGGAAATTTGGCTCCTCTTGTCAACAGTATTTACAATTCTCTGTGGGCTAGCACTTGCTAGTTTGCTAAAAATCAAGTAAATGTTTTATATTTTAGAGTATGATGCAAAAAGGGTCCTCAAAACTTTGATCTGTTACATTATTGACATTAATTTCATAGAAATATTAATTTCTTTATCCTTACTGCTTAAGTAGTTTTTCTATGGTATTTGTTTTATTGTAGTAGTGTGTAAACTTTTGGTCTTTCTAAAAAGGTAAAAAAAAATTCCTACACTTCTTTTAGGGGCTAGACCATCTATTTGTAAAGAGTGGGAAAATGACTAACAGCTGCTAGAGCATTAACTGGCATGATAGACTAACTGTTGAATGCTCTGCTTATTGTCTTTGCTTAGTTCTATTTGGATTCTATTGCAACAGCAGCAGCTGTGGAAACGTCAGAATAAAGAGCATATTTCTGTCTTGTATGGTCTCTAACTACAAATACATTGTTGTTGGAATGTGAAAACATACACTGTATTGCCATACATGAAATAATGAATGTTAATACAATATATTAGTGCAATAAACCCTGATTTCATCAGGAGGTTGAATGAGATGAACTTCAGTGCTTCATCCTATACTAAATTATTGTATGATTTAGAAAAGACTGTGTTCCCTTATGGCTCCAGTAAAGGATTATTCTTAATAAGGATAGATATTAATGGCTCCATTCTGTTGCCTAAACATTGTTATATTTAAATTGCAACCAAGGCTCAAGGGCAGAGTACCAGATCAAATATAAGCAACAAATATGTTTCCCTTTAATATTAAAATCATCTTACATTGGTGTTGTGGGATGCCACACTGAACAGTTCTACACTCTGCAATATTCCTCGGAAATGCTAAAACAGAAGGTTCCTTTCTTTCCTTATCTTCCAGGATACATGGTTTCTTTCAACCATTTTTTCCTGTCTTTCTCAACACTCCTCAGGATATGCTTTTCTAATAATGTAACTAATAGCTTCACCAGGACAGCTGTGTCGTGGATATATCCTTGTTATGCCCTAAAACCATTTTCTTTGCAGGTTGCCCTCTAGACAGACTAATCAGGGTGACCACGCTTTAAGCATTCATAAATACAAAGGCCACAGACTAACCCAGAATCAAGCTTATTATCTAGTCTTGTGGATGGAGCTGTCAGGGCTCAGCAGTCATTCATTGTGTGTCCAGCCTTCTGTGTCTTCATCTCCTTATAGACAGAGATGTTTCCATGGAAGCCAGCTCCTGTTTTCTGGGCCAAGGACAGTTCAAGTCTTGTTTCATATAGAAAAGCAAGTTTTCCTTCAAATTTAGATGTGTGCTAGTCTTCATGATGAAGTGTTGGGCTTTTGTTTCAGAGATTTGAAGTAGTGGGAGACAAAGGACCAGATGGATATGGATGAAGTAGAATTCCATGTGATGGCCATGAGGGTGTCGGGGAGGTTCTCTCCTGTAGCATAAAACTGGTAGTGGAGTGCTGATCCCACAGTCGTGGTTATGTGGGTATCTTTGGTACAGGTAAACACATCTGTCTGCCTTGTCACCACAGGGAAATATCCTTGTTTTTCTGACCAGTGGGAGTGATATCTATGTTCATTCTTTCCCTCCAGTTATTGCTATATGTCCATGAATATGACCCGCATATACTCTTGTAAGTGACTTACATCATCCCAACCTAGACTGACACTGAAGTGCTTAAAATTGTCTCATGCTCTTACTCTGAACCTTCCTGACTTTCAGAAGGATCTGTCAGGTACTAGATTTAATATTATAAGGGATTTGACCTACCAATATCTAAGATTTACTGCTATTCTTGATGCAAGGAACTTAAAAGGGGAAACCCCAACATCCTTCATAGGGTGCCCTACAGCAGATGAAAACTCCATTCATGCTAGCTTTCTTTAAAGTTAGTAGCGGTTATATCTTGAAAAAATGTTCTTGTTGACCTATTACAGATACCACTCAGGTCAAAAGGTAGGTTTCATGTTATGTCCCTTGGTCTTTTTGTGTTAGGAAAGAACATAAAAAGTGGTGGGATCTCTTAATAGTTATTTCTATTTCTCATTCCTGCTTTGGAATATGCTAAAATAATGCTTTAGAAACTTGATTCCAGTCTTTCTACATCTTCAGGGAAACCCTTCATTCTCATATTCTGCTTTCTTTCACAGCTGTCTCTTGATTATTATCTCCTGATTTGTCTGCATCTCTCCTTCCCCTTCTCCCCCAAGTAATTTAATTTTATTGTGTTAGAGATCCTAATTCCCCTCTTTAATACATGTCTGTTTCCAGGTCAATCATTCTGCTCCCAATTTCTTTAATATCTGCCTTAATTTCATAGGCCTTATTATCCATAAGGGTTTATACTGGGAAGGGAAGATGTGGGTCCTCTCTGGAATGAAACAGGAGACCTGGTCACCCACAATATGGAAAAGGCTGAGTTACTGCATGTATTTTTCATCTTGGTTTTCACTGGCAAGGGGTCTAACTACACCACCCAAGTCATGGAAGGCAAAACCAGGGGCTATGAGAATGAAGAACCACCTGAAGAATGATTGTCATTGCTCAGTGAATGTTTCCAGCCTGCATGTCTATTGGGTTAAGAAATACTAGTTAAGCTCATATGAGCTCAGTTATAAGAGAGTAAAATAACTGTGTGGAATTCCTGTGTGTTATCATGTTGCTGATGTGAAAGTCTCAAAATCTTACAATTCAAATAATATCTTTGTTACACATTGAAAATGTCCAGCGAAGTGACTTTTGCTCAAGGAAGCTTTTGTGTAAATAGATGTCAGGTGACTAGCAATGCTGCCTCACACAGAAAACAGAAGTGTTTCTGTGGATCTATAAAAATGTATGTATGCCTTAGACAAAAGATGCAACAAATGTGGGTTAGGAAATTTAACTTGTTCTAGCCTTTTTTAACACACAGGAATAATGTATGGTTATTACTGTCAAATGTTACATAAAGATCTATTGAGTTCAATAAGAGCTACACATAAAAACTAATTTATCTTTTGTCAGTTTAATTCTGTTTTCTACAAAATTAAAGCAGAAAATGAGATCTGAACATTGGCACATCAAATAAACTTTGTGTGTGTTCTTGGTGGAGTGGGGAAGCCTACAGCAGACCTAATAGATGGAGGGTGAACTAAGTAGATGTGATAACAAAGTGGAGATGTACTAACAACTGTCTGAAACAGTAGTTGTCAGTATGTGTGGGAGCTATTTACAGTATTAATGTCTATTTCGCTTATCTCATAGGTTGTGGCAGCTTGAAACATCCGATGTTATAGAGAGAAATTTTTTTAACTCCAGTCATTCTGACTGTTTCAACGAAGCTTTTTTTTTTATCATGTGAAAGTCTTGGCCTTCCAAAGGGAGGGAGAGTCAGAGAGAATACTGTCCTTTAATTTTGCATACCAAAAATTTTAATTGCTTTTGGTTGTGGCATTATGTCCTAGGATGGTAAATTGAATTTATGTTGAAAAACGTAGTCTTATGTCTCTCATCACTTATCAAAATCAATGAGATACAACAGTGGTACTGTATTGCAGCAGTAGTTTCACTATTGTACCAGTAGTACTTTACCAACAAGATTTTAAAAAAAGCAGAGAGCATTTTACTTCCCTTAAGCAATTTCTTCACTGCCAAAACAAAATCTGATTCTCCATCAACATTATCCATGACTTAAATATTGTTTAGTCTCTTTGGGTCATCATAATCTCATAGATGAGTAAATCCTTAAATGCATCAGCTGATAGTAAAAAATAAAATTAACATTTATCCCCTGATAACTCATTCTGTCAGACTCTTTTGGAAACATCAAATGAAAAAAAAATGCAAGCATTGAAAACTCATCATTTAACTGTATGTTTTGAATTAATGAAGACAACATTAACTAAACCTCTCTTCTTGTCAGAAGTTGTGAATATGGATATACATCCATATTTAGTTTCCTAGGATAATTTCAGTAATATTTTTGGAAGTGTTCAAGTTGATTCTGTTGCCTGTACAGCTACATTTGTCCTTTCAAATAGACAGTTGGTTTTCACAGATGGGATTTTGATTATGATCCTGGTCTTGATCAGGTAATGATTAAAATGGAAAAATATGTCACAAGGCTTTCCCACGTTGGAAAGAATGTCTCAATATAACTGAGAATTCTGTTTATTCTTCAGTAAAAATGTGGTTTAAGGGTACAGTGTGATTTCTTGAGGGGGTTCAGTCAAGATCATTTCTTATAGTGGTTGTGGTCATATTAAGCAAGGATGTTTATTTCAAACCTAATGGTGTACACAGATCAAAAGAAGAGTATTTTGTCAAGATGTAGATTTGTTGTTTGATCTACCTAATTCTTCTATCCACCCTCCTGTTGTTTGCATGTCATTTCCTTACTTTCTCAACCTTCTCCTTTCCTTCTCACTTTATTTTTTTTCCTCTGCTCTTCAGCCTTTCACACTCTTTTAAGACCTCTTCTTTTAGCTCAGGAGCATCTGTTTCCTTAAAGGTTTTGAAATAAAAAGTAGGCGCCCCATGTTAACAATGCTAACAAAATTACAGATCTCCCAACACAAACCTGTGAATTTGGATTGTAACATTTTTTTCCTAGACGCCATTCACTATATTGTTGTTCTTTTAGGTGTCAAAATATGGACAAAATAATTAAATGGCCTTGCTGTTAACTTCCTTCTTCAGAGAAAGCATCAAGTGCTTCTGATGTTGCATATAAGTGCAAGACAAAATATGCAATAACTTTGTGAGATATGAAGTAAATTTTTAGTATTTTAGAGAACCTAGCAGGATTTTTTAGAAAGAAAAAATGGTAAAAATAATCAGAAATGTTAAGTACAGTTTTCAGTAATTAAAATAATTTCTACTGGACTGCCTGTCACAAGAACCAAATGTGTGGCTTCATTGCTTAGATTTTTCAGAAGTTCTGGCAAACTCAGTGCTCTACAGGCTATTCCTCTGCTTCCTCATAGGACCTACCACTTAATTCCTACTTCTGCAAAGTGTGGTCTGCTTCCATTGCTTACTTCAAAAAATACATTTTATTTAGTCTGCATGTGTCTATACTATAGATCTGGGCAAGTACTGTATTATAACCTTGTCTGTCTGTCAAGAGCTCACAATTTTTTCGCATGTGCTCACAAATGGACCATTGCCTTATCTACTGCATGTTGATTATACCCACATTGCTAATGCATCTGTCTCCAGCAGAGATTAGACCTTATTTAGTCATCTGTGCGTGGCAACTAAAAAGTCCCTGAGCTGTCATTGTGTTGAATTGCTCCAAGGTTTCATTTCAGAGAAAGGTGATTGGACTGCTCTGAGATCAATGTGGGAGCTGACCTAACATGTACAGACTGTGATTACCCAGGGAATCTACTCATGGAGCCAATCCTTGGTGTTATTTTATTTAGCAATGTTTACAGCCATAAATCATGATCTCTTGCTTACAGTAGATCATTCATTTTGACTGTCTCTTTTACTAAGATGTTAAATAACCTGCTGTGTCTTTTGTATCAGATTCAATTTGGATTATTATTACACAAGAGTATGAGAGAATGTCTCGTACCAGAAGTTGTAATATTAGCTTGGCGTGTTGACGTTTCTGATGTCACACTCTTTCAAGTACATTCAGCTATTGCTTATGAAATCAAGAGTATTAAGAGTACAAATTAGATGCAAAATTAAGTATATTCTTCACTGAAAAGTACTGCATGTCAGCACTGGAGCTGTGAATTTCTTGTACTGAAGTGGAGGTTTGTTTTTTTCCTGCTAGATATGATACACAGAGGTGAATAATTGATTCCGTCTCTTGTCATCACAGATTGATTTTAGAATTGTGTTTTGAGGACTGTCAAAAACATTTTAGAGTTTTTTGTTCCTGCACTATGTGTGATATCTCCCCAAGATAATTTGTTTATTATAGAGGAGATTACTTGTTTTTTAAGTATAGAATCAGACGCTGGTCTGAGGTCACTGTGTTTACTTATGCAATGAAGAATACTGTTGTGTGTATTTACTGGTATAAACAACAGATCTTTCATCTTTTTGAATGACGCCTCTTAAAGGTATTTTTAAAGTTTGTTCTTCAGACAGGAATTGTTTCTATTTTACAATTGTTTCTATTTTATTGGTGTTCTCTACAGTGATTTTAAAGGAATTTTTTATAACCTTTAAGCATACTGAAAAACTTTCTCATGTCCAAGTTTGTGAACTCATCCCACAATCTGTCCTAATCCAGAAGCATAATTTTCTAATTTTAATGTGGAGCAAATCCTGTTTATATTTTTACAGTTACATATTCTGTTTCCTTGGCAAGGCTTTGGTAGCAGTGGGACTACAAGGGTGACTCCTGTGAGAAGCTGCTAGAAATTTCCCCCATGCCTGATAGATCCAATGCCAGCCAGCTCCAAGACAGACCTGCTGCTGGCCAAGGCCAAACCTGTCGACAACAGCTGTAGCATCTCTGTGATAATGTATTTAAGAAAGGGGTAAAAAACTGTAGTGGAACAACAGCAGTGGAGAGAGGAGTGAGAATAGGTGAGAGCAACAGCTCTGCAGACCCCAAGGTTTTGGGTGAACAGGATTGTGGAAGAAGCAAAGACCAGAATAAGGAATAGAATAAGCAGGAATACTGGCAGGGGACGCCCATGAGCAGCACCTAATGACCCTACTGAGTGGGGGGAAATCCGCCCGTCTGGCAGTTGAGGGTTGCAAGGGGGTGTCGATTGGGAACAAAGATAACGCTGATGGACTTAGTGATCTGAAAGACTCTATAAGCTGAGTGTTTATTGTAATAAAGATTCTGGTTGCACCTCCAAACAGGGTCCATGCCTTCATATGTTACACAAGGTCAGTGAAGAAGGAGGGGGAGGAGGAGCTCCAGGCGACATAGCAGAGATTTCCCTGCAGCCCATGATGAAGACCATGGTGAGGCAGGCTGTCCCCCTGCAGCACATGAAGGTTTAATGGTGGAGTAGATATCCACCTGCAGCCCATGGAGACCTCACACAGGAGCAGGTGGATGTGCCCAAAAGAGGCTGTGACCATGTGGGAAGCCCATGCTGGAGCAAGCTCCTGGCAGGACCTGTGGAGAGAGGAGCCCACACTGGAGCAGGTTTGCTGGCAGGACTTGTGGACCCATGGGGGACCCACATTGGGCAGTCTGTTCCTGAAGGACTGTACCCATGGAAGGGACCCCCACTGGAGCAGTTCACAAAGAACTGCAGCCCATGGGAAGGATCTACATTGGAGAATGTGAAGGACTGTCTCCCGGGGGAGGGACCCCATGCTGAAGCAGGGGAAGTGAGTGAGGAGGAAGGAGCAGCAGAGACAACATGTGAAGAACCGACCACAACACCCATTCTCCATCCACCTCTGCCACTCAGAGGGAGGAGGCAGAGAAAATCGGCATGAAGTTGAGCATGGGAAGAAGGGAGGGGTGGGGGAAGGTGTTTTAAGATATGGTGTTATTTCTCACTATCCTACTGTGATTTGATTGGCAATAAATTAAATTAAATTCCCCAAGTTGAGTCTGTTTTGTCTGTGACAGTAATTGGTGAATGAGTCCCTATCTCTTATGGTGTTATTTCTCACTATCCTACTGTGATTTGATTGGCAATAAATTAAATTAAATTCCCCAAGTTGAGTCTGTTTTGTCTGTGACAGTAATTGGTGAATGAGTCCCTATCTCTTCAGCTGAGGAGGACAATGATAGAACAGTTTTGGTGGAAACCTGGCATCCAACCAGGGTCAGCCGACCACAGGTTAACAAGAGTCTTTAATATCAACTGAATTAGGTAGGTATTAAGGGGCCAGACATATTGAGAATTCCAGTATACTTGCTTATGCATTGCCAAGAGTCTCTAGTCCAGACCAAAATGTCAGCAAACATAACAGTCAAGAGTTATCCAAATGGACTGCAGGCAAAGAATAGAGGAACGACTGCAGGACTGTAAATGGTGAATCTATAGCTGATTATATATGGAATTAATGGAGGAATAGTCTGAATTTTATTCATCTGTATGAATGATGTTGGTCTAAGTATCTCTGGTGGTGTCACACACTTGTAGTTTCTCATGCTCCCAAGGAATGTGGTGGTAAAACTGAGCATGCAATTCTTCTAACTTGGACTGTAGTTTCAGGAAGACTAATGGTTATTTGAAGGGGCAGGCAGCTAGCACAACACCATAGATGTCTTAACAAAAAAAAAAACAATAATGCATCTCACTCAGGTACCTGACATTGCAACATCTTCACCTGTGCAATACATCTCCTACCAATTCACAGTTCAACTGTATTTCAGAAGGAGGTTATTGTCAGCCCGGACTGGTGATGGTATTGACTTGCACATTGAGAGAGATGGTAGCATGCGTGCGTCTGGTCTGGAGGAGGTTGGTGTCACCATCCTGTGCTGTGGCAGTCCCTGGTGATATGAGGTCACTAATGAATCTCAGGAATTGTTTTTACCTTATGGGGCAGGAATAATTCAGGCAGCAGGAACTGGGCTAAGGCAACAAGAGCTTGCAAGCTCCCATCCAGCCTTTGCTTGCTTTTCCATCTGTGACACCAACCTGTGTTCTGACCCAGCTCTTTTTGACTAAGCAACTGTGCATGCCTTGTCGATGTTCCTCTACTTATCCTTACTATAGAGATACACCTCATTCCTGATGTCCTGTGGTCTCTCTCTACAGCTAACAGTAAAAGCTAATAAAATAAACCAACCTCTCCAAATACGTAACTCTTTCTATTTGTTGTTCCTAACCCAAACATAAGGCTGAATATGCCTTTGGTTGATGTTTTTACACCAATGGACAAGCATCATTTCCACCCAGGAAACCCCATTCCGTCTGCATGTTTTCAGTGGCATGATTCAATCCAGCTGAATGTGGACAGGACTGGCATTGCTCATATGGTGCTGAGGCTGCACATACTGTGTCTGCATGTGATTCATTAGAAGAGAAAGGTAGACACTGCTAACACTGTAGCTGGAGCATAGATGCCTAAAATCTACTACTGAATTGCTTTTGAAGACGCTGGCATTCTGCAGCAGCAGTAGTCAATGATGTTGAGCACAGAATTAACCTTAAGTCTACCACTTTTTTCTCTACTTGTGGTCTCAGTTTGGACTGAAGTATATGCTTTCTAATATGACTTATTAACCTTGTAGCGCCTTCATGTTTTCTAAATGTCTAAGGGTGGTGAGTAATATGTCGCTCTAAAAACCTCAGCGTTACAGAACCAACCGTTTCTCTTCTATTTTGGAACTGGAATAACAGGTACAGAGGTCTGTGTCAGTTTGCATTCCTTGAGAGTTTGAGGGTTCCTTGAAAGATTAGTTTATCTTCTTTAGGGTCCCCCTGGGATATTGCATTTTACTGTGCTCTTGGAGCTTACCACCTATGAATTTCCATCATGTTTTCCTCCTTTGGCCTTGAAGAGTTTCTGAAAATGTGCCATTCTCAGCAGGTCTTTGTAATATCATTCTCTGTAATGACATTCCATGTTCTCATCCTTCAATGCATTGCATATACCTTCTCCAGAGGGAGCTGGGACTAGATAGACCCCACTTTAGCAGTGAAGAAAGCTTACTTTTATCCTTTTTTTATATAGCTGCTGACATTTCATATGTGCTTCTCTGTGGGCTTAATTGCTCCTTCCTTTTGGCCCTGAAAAAAGAAGTTGGCCCACCCATTGGATTTCATGATGTCTGTGATTGTTTGTAAGTAAAGACTCTCTTGGTGGCAGTCATTAGCACTGCCAGTGTGACAGGCTGTCATCCCCCATGTAGGTGTCAGTGTGTCTTATAGAAATCCAGAAAGTCTGCGTTCTGAACCCACCATACTGTCTTGCTCAGTAGGACCAGATTTCACAGCAAGTGTCTTGAAATCATCTAGCAGCCTTAATTTATTCAAATTCTCATCTTCACTTTCATTCCCCTTCAAATTTTAATTCCTAGCTGGAAATACTACTGGTAAGTATTAGCAAATTTTATTTTTAGCTGAGATGTTCTGATATGATGCTGGATTTCTCATCTTTGCTGTGCTCAGTGGAGTCAATAACATGGGCTACAGAATTTGTAATGATGCTTACAGACAAGCACAGATTTTTATTTGTAATGACACTACCAAAAATGAAAAACCTTCTAACTCAGTATGTTTTAGCTTTCGCTTCATGGTGTCTCAGCTGTTGTGCTGTTTTCCACACAGACAGAAGACAAATCCAGTTCCCTTTACACCTTGGCTGCAAGTTGGTCACTGGCTCTGACTTTACCTCAGCTCTCTGGCTTTGTGAAGTGGTCAAAGGAACATACACAGTGCCCTACTTCACCTCTTGGGGGAAAAGCTGAAGGTAGTTGGGGGATGTCCCAACAGAGCAAAATGCAAAGCACAAATCAGCTTCTTGGTTACAGAGAAATGAAAGATTACAGAGAATTAAATGAAATTAAATGAAACAAAATGAAACTGTATTTCAGTACAGCTAGAACTGTACTCACAAAGTTTTAAGCTAAAGAGTTCTGATACCTAGTAAATAACCTGAGAGATGGCTTTCTACAGGACCAGGGAAGACATTTACTCTTCTTTTGGATCATGTTTTTATTTTATGCCTAAGTTATTTATATGCATTAAGTAACAGAATGTGTAGCCAACCTTCTTTGCTCATCTATTTCTCAGCTGCCACCTTGATGTGGTGAGCACATAATACAAGGAAGTCCTACTCCAGAACTTATAATTGGACTAAATAGCTGAAATTATATATATATTTGCCTGTATATTATATGAAATAAACCAATATTCTTTTGCTGGTGAAGTGTGTATCTGGGAAAGAAGTCTTGTCTAGAAAAATAAAATGAGAACTTCAGAGATAAAACCTCACTTACGTACAGATTACAGGAAGAATTTTTACTGTGCCTGTGGTTTGTTGCACACAGCACTGTATATTAACTGAGTATGTCCCTAAAAGGCATACTTAGTAGAAGATGTGAGATCTTGTTTAAGGAACTTGTTTGTGTTCACTATAAACTGTTTTGGAAAAGTCCCCAGAAATAAAATGGATATAATAACTATCCTGTTATTTTTAAATCTTTTAACTAGTTCAAACACATCTGGGGTCACGAATTTTAATTTCCTGAAATCCTCCTATTGTAAGCATTACTTTAAATAGAATGCTTCAGTCATTTAGAAACACATTTCATTTAAGCTAACTTCACTTTTGTGTCTTTCTCATGACTTTCATACTTGCTGGCGTCACCACAATCTAGTGAAAATCTGAACTTTTTACCTCTGACTGTTTGAAGTTCTGACAATAGGCCTAATCCTACTTAGAATCTAATTGTTATCACAGTCCTTGCTTACAGGAGAAATTTTGCTTCTGGCTACTCAATATGCTTGCTTTTTTGCAGTTTTTAAATGTCTGTGTCTTTTGTGTTATGTTAGATGTGTGTGGTTCTGATTGGGTGGTATATTTACCAGTAATAGAACTTCTATTGTTCCATGAAGCATTTACAATTGTACTTCTTTCAAAAAGAAACACTCCTTTTATTTTTCTGAAATCCTCATATTGTCTGGCAGTTTCCATGCAGTTGATTCTGAAAGGCAGGAACAATAGTAGTGCATGCATCATAATTTTTAGCTGAAACAAAATCATGGTGGCTAAGAAAAGTAATGAAATTCACTCCTTTCATGGTCATCTGTGAATACTCTCAATTTCCCTGTGAAGATATAATGCTTCCTTTGAATATTAATACCCGGCTGATTTCTGTCATGCAGTGTTGGATTCAGATCCCTGAAGTAAATTGCTAAGCCAGCTAAGAAAATGCTATAAGGGCAATAGTACCATAAGTAAACTTGAGGAAGTAAAAATTTTTTTCCCACCCGCTTTTTCCTTGCATTGTTCAAATATTTGGAAAAAATAATTAATTTCTGTTCATTGGCATCAGGAACTTTTTCAGTCCTTGACCTTTCTGCATCTGTCTCTCTTCTCACAGGTGCAACACCAATGCTTCTTGTAGGATTCTGCGAAGGAAACAGTGCTGTGTCAGTGAATTAACATGACTCTTTACAAGCTCCATAACTATTTTGCATGTTAAACTTAATGAAGATTCAGCAAATACCACAGGGATCACTTGATGGATTATTGTGCTAAGCAGTAAACAGCATTTGACATGCTTTCAGGCAAAAGATGTAGACCTTTTTCTTTTCCCATTACAGCTGCAAATTTGCCGTGGCAACCCTAATCACCTGCACGGATTAACGTTGCTTTACCAGAGCTGTCCCTAGAGTCTATCTACTATTCAGGCAGATTGTCTGCCAAATCAGAGATCCAGTCCTTGCACTATTTCTTAATGCTGTTGGTGACATAAATATGCAGTACTGCTACCTTGCTTATACTCGGAAGAGGAAGGCAATTCGTATTGTCAGTCTTTTCACATTTTGTTTTTGTAATATGTTTGTACTTTTTTTAATTTCTTGATCTTTAGTCCTCTAAGGTTACAGACTGTATAGCTACTACCCACTTTACTACCCACTGCTATCACCCACTGTACATTAAGGAGTATCTGGGAGTATATGACCTGATAGAGCTTTTTTTCTTCTGTTGTAATAGCTCCATGTCTGGGCTTGTCTGTGAATAATGATCCCTGGATCAAGTTGGAAGTTTTCAGGAGGATCCCCTTTTCTGGGAGAAGGGCTGTGCTGGAGACAGGTGGTTGTAACTCAGATGGCTCTGTCATTCAGGCCTGCCATCACTGTAGCATGTGATTTTGCTCCCTCCACACGGCAAGCCTCACAGTGCTCAGCTTGGGGAATACTCCACCTCTCTTCTGTTTGCTTTGACACATAAGATTCTACTCCAAAGGAGGTGTGGGGAGGTAAAACAAGAAATCTTTGCTATAGCCCTATCTTCTGCTTAACCTTTTACTTCCGTTTTCCCCCTGTACTTATTCAGCTTTAGACAAAATTCCTGCTTCAGAGTTCCCTAGTCATGGAATCATAGAATCGTAGAATAGTTAGAGATAGAAGGCACCTGAAAGATCATCTAGTTTCACACCACCTGCCATGTCCAGGAACACCTTCCACTAGAGCAGGTTGCTCAAAGCCCCATAAACCTGGCCTTGAATACCTCCAAGTATGGGGCATCCACAACTTCTCTGGGCAACCTGTACCAGTGTCTCACCACCCTCACATTAAAGAATTCACATTCCTTACAATATGTGCTTTTCTGTATTCAAAATACACATTTTCCTCTTGGTTTTCACAATGAGTTAGTTCCCATAGACAGAATTTATCATGGCAATGTAATTCTTTCTCAGTGGGAATTTTGATATCAGCAGTTCCAACATTTTGTATTGGAGGATAGGTTAAGAAAAAGTTTAAATGTTTAAAAAGAGCTGAAGAGAATCTGAGTCCATGTAAGCTACTGGAAAGCACTGAAAGTTCCCAAATCTGCATGCTTTTATATCCGATGTTTTAGAATAGTGTTTTAAAATACAAAAGCTTTCTTGAGTGTGGCATCTTTTTTCTATTTCTGTGTATCTCAAAATGCTTCAAACATTGTTTTACAGTTTAAAGGTATTTTTTTATTTGCTTGTTTGTTTTGTTTTGTTTTCATTCACAGAGACTTTCTTGAGAGTCTATTTCTTGAGCTGCTAATAATGCAAACTGAAAATTCTAGCCATCTTATTGAGATGTGATTCCTTCCCATCCTTACCTATCTCTTGTGTTTTAATTTTCACATAACTAATTTTGAAGACAATATTGGTTTAATGTTATAGTTTGATAACCCATAAAATACAGGGTTTAGGTTATAAAACCTTCTAGGTATGACAGAATATTTTGAACCTGGATTATTATGAACTTGTCTTGATTTCTCTTTAGGTTTGTAACACTGCTAACAGCTAAGAGGTAGTACATCGATATTGGTCCACTTGATTTTGTAGATCTTATCTCACATGAGGATGATAGTGATGTCATTCTAGTAGAGTCAATTCTGAGCCCCACTGCTGTAAAATCAGAAATGGGTTTACTTTTTGATTTCAGGCAATCTTTCTAAAGCATTTATTACAAAAACAATTTTTCCTTGTGTGGTATTTCCACCTTTTCTCTGGCACAAACTAATGTGTGTATTACATGGTTGTCTATTCTTAAATATTATTAATAGCTGTTTATCAATTGCTAAAAGCTGCATGCTGAGCCATAAATAAAAGTCTGACACATTATTATTGCTGTAGAGAAATAAGCAGCTGGAAGTCATAAGCTAAATGCTTTTGGAGAAAAATAACTGCTTACTGGTTTACTGTACATTACTACAAAAAGCTCTGTGTAGCTTTATTCATTTATTCACTTGAAGATAAACACCCTATTCTGAGAAACTCTATGGTTCTGTAGATACAAATGATCTCTCTATCTGGAAAGTTATTTCCAGCTGCTACTTTGTGTTATTTTCTAGTAAATGGTTTTCTGGCAGCTAGGGCTAGTTTGTCCTTGGATGCTCAGTGATTTGGGGGCAAAATCTCTCCTCATTTTGGTCAGAAGAATGAAAGCTGGCACTTCATAGAAGTGTGATATTTCGTGTGAGCAAAAGAGTGCAGTAATGCAAGAGGCAGTAAAGGGGTAAAGCTCATCTCCAGTCCCCTTTTCTGGCTGGCAAATGTAACACTCTGTGCATGCAGGTGCAAGTTGAGAAAGCAACTGTTGGCTGTGCACCACCTGAGCAAACAGAGGAAAGATATGGCTTTCTCAGAGCTGCCAAATATTATGGTATCTCATTGTAGCTATGTGGCGAAAGATGGTATTTTTCTATTTTATTCCTTGGACTGCCTACTAGAAAAGTCTAACCTACAGTTAGCTTGATATTTATTTTTCAAATATACTTTTTTTTCTGTTTTTTTTATTAGATTACAAGTGTCATAACGGGAATGTGGGAAAAGGAGGGTTTTTTTGCATTTTTCTTCTGTGGCTGCTCAAGACTGTGACATTCAACAGAATTGGATGTGCAGTACAAGAAATGCCCCTCAGGGAAGACTTGCAAGACTGAAAAACAATGCAGAAGGTACACTTGCTCCAGATACACATAGGAGAGTAAATCTGCACTCTTTTTTTTTTTCCTAGGAGGTCCATCTCATTGCTAGTGGCATTTCCAGTACTTAGATTCAACATTTGCTCACTGGAGTACTAATTGGAATGGTAGCCCCACAGTCCTCTGTTCAGTGTGGCTTGTGGCCTGGGGTCAGTACACTGTTTTGCTTTGAAACAAACAGCAGAGATCTTGATCTGTAGCATGATGTTTTGATTCCAACACATATTACTTCTCAAGGTTACTTTACACTGCTAAGCCTCTTAAAAGAATCACCTGCTTAGGTGAAACCTCACAAGGTTAAAAAAAACAATATTGGAGTTGCTGTGTTAGGTATGTGAATTCAGAAAAGTATTTTAATAAAGGGCTGGTGTGTTTTACTTCCTTATGTTTCTAAGAAGCCTTCATCCTCAAAGTTCAGATCAGATATTATGCCATAAAGCTAATCAAAACCCTCTCTCTATTTACCTTCATTTCAATATTAATTGATTGTTTTTTAGACAAACTTCTTCAGCTTTCCACCCCACTGCTCCCCCCAAAAGATGCTGTTATTTCACTCATATGTCATATCTCATATAACACCTACCGCACCCTTCACGGAACTTTCCATGAGCCATGTCCAGCACCATACATTAGTGGCATTTACCATGTGCTACACCAGTCTGCCTTGCTCTTGCATGTTGCCCTGTAATCTGGTAAAATCCAGCACTAGTAACAGGCTATGAGGTTCATTCTGAGTTTTGAACCTTTCACTGAACTGCCTGCAGCTTTGGTTTACTTTGTTTTGCTCTAACAGCAATATTCTAATTGGCCAGGTGCTAATTTATTGGCTGATTTGTTTTGCTGTCACTTGCCTTCATATGGTACCACCATGATTTTGTGACTGCAACACAGCAATGCAATGCAGAGAAATACACTCCTGGTGTAAGGACAGAGACCTTGAAGAGGGGGCAAAGGATGCCATGCAGAGGAGTGAGCATAGACATGGGATGGTAGGGTTGGCACTGGAGACCACACAACTATAAAAATCAACAAATGGTCAGCTTAAAGAAATGCAGACCTGGAAAAAACTGGTTTGGGGAGCTAACAAAGAGAAGCAGGTAAAAGTAATAGAATCTGACATAAGTGAAAGGCACTATATGCACTGAATTTAGATGTAACATAGAGCTGTAGGTTAATGAGAAGAGAGCAAGGTATAAAAACATAAATCGTCTTAGCAAACACATAGAATGGAACCCCATTGGATCCCAGAGTGGGGAAGAAATCATCAGCAGGAACATGACATTCCTCCCAGGGTAGGACTCCAGGTGCTGACAACTCATCCTGACACCGCTGCCAAAATCAGAATGAAACCACTAAACTTAGTACACAGACAGGTAGAAACTAAGTATGCATATTGCAGTTTTAACTGTAGAATTATGTTACATTACTTTACGGTATAGTATAGTATATATTCTTAAATTATTAAATGATTATTGTTATCATTGTCACCATTATGATTATTATTAAAAAATAACCTTTTTCTGCATGGATATTTTCTTTCCCTTTCTGTAATAATTACATTCTTGTGTTAGACAGTTTAGTTCCTGGTGCTGAGGCAAGTCCATTCCCTGGTCACCGATGCAGCAAAATTTACATGGCTGAGCAGCTGGTTGCCACAAGGGAGGGCATTCTTTATGCGGTGTCTAGCTTGGTGACGTGGTAGACTTTCCACAGCACAAGAGTTAATCCAGAGTCTTGGTGTGGAGCATCCAATTTATGCCATGTATATAAGGCAGTACAAAAGAAATGAAGCAAACTGTGCTGAGTTTAGGCCAACTTAAGGCATCTATGTCCAGTCTAATTGCACATCCTCTTACCTTTATGAACAAAATATATTGGAGTTACATGAGTTTTCAGCAGGAAAATATTGGGTAAACTTTTTATTGCTAGTAACCTAAGCAAATGCAAAAAGAGGTGAGGGGTAAACAGGTTAATACTGAGGTTCTAGTTTTTTATATTCGTGCCTGCCATTAGTGGTATACCATCCAAATTTATGAGAAGTCAAAACTAAGCTGATAATCCATTATCAAACATCTTCCTTCTGCTATACCTCTTTGGTAATTATTGCCACCCTACTTACATTATTTTCCTCTCAAGCATGGAAAATCAGTTCTGTTACAATCTTATTTAACAGTAGACAAAATTTATTTTTTAAATTTTTTAATTTTCTTTTTAATTTATTATGTCATAAAATCAATAATCTGCACTAAAATGACAACCTCTGAACTCCAATCTCTGTTCCAGCACTGTCAGCAGTGACCAGAATAGAACAGAACATTACAACTAGTCAAAAAATCAAAAAATTTGGCTTGCATTTTCTTTTAGCAGCCTGCTAAAGCTGATGCGACTGTGATTGAGACAATGGCAAGTAATTTGCACCTTCTTCAATAGCAAAAAAAAAAAAAAAGAAAAACTAATATATTGTTGGGCAAAATAGAAAACTTTAAGAAAAATAAAGCTGAACTAATAGATGAACAACGATAAAAAAAGGGAAGGGAAGGGAAGGGAAGGGAAGGGAAGGGAAGGGAAGGGAAGGGAAAAGGACAGGAAAAAGGGTTA
>NW_015090810.1:1135807-1174663 GCF_001431845.1 Calidris pugnax
AAGGGAAGGGAAAAGGACAGGAAAAAGTGTTGACTACAGAGTATGTTGACTTTGAGATTCCCTCCTGAGCTTAAAGTCAAGACAGCTGTATAATAATAATAAAGTCAGATTAGGTAGACTGTTGCTTAGGGAACTCAGGGCTGGGGTTTTTTGGTGGGGTACAGATTTTAATGATACAGTCAGTAACACTAATAAAAGTGCTTCCCATAATCGAGAAGTCCAGTTGGGATGTACCTTGTTAACCCTCATTGCTTTTTTTTCTCAAGGAAACTGGTACAGATGGTATAAAACATCTAATACAGTAAATGGGCATTCAGTTTATCAGTTTCTCTTTGTCCCTGGAACAGACGTGTTGTCATGGTTTTTTTTAATGTTAAAAGCATTATGCTATAACCCCACCTTCTCTCTTTCTTCCTGCTGAAATGAATAAATTCACTACCAAGTCAGACATACCTACTTATCCTGAAGAGCAGTTCATAAGGAAATGAAATCATAAATGAAATCATTTGTAATATAGAAAGAATATCAATCTTGATAATATCAGTGATCTCATGTTTTTCTCTAAAATGACTCCAATATCAGGTTAGATGATCCAGGTCACATTTGACCTTGCTAACAAAAAATGTTCTTCAAACTGAAAAAAATATTAGTAAACTTGTATTAAAATAGTGAAGCGTCTAAATGATGACACAGTATAACTATAAATAAATCAGTCCTCAATCTTGGATAAATGTTTTTACAATGTTTTAACAGCATTCATTACTTACTATTTCTAATTGCACATGCTCTTACCTTTATGAACAAAATATACTGGAGTTACATGATTTTTCAATAGGAAAATATTGGGTAAACTTTTTGTTGCTAGTAACCTAAGCAAATGCAAAAAGGGGTGAGGGGTAAACAGGTTAATACTGAGGTTCTAATTTTTATAGTCATGCCTGCCATTAGTGGTATAACAATTGTTTCCAAAGGCATTAGGCTTGCTGTGTACCATAAAAGACTTGCTGCTTGTATTGCTACTCAAAACTACTATCAGCCATAGTGACAGTTAGTAAGAAAAAAACAACAACACAAAATTCAAACAGATTTTGGATTTTCTATTTTAATAATTTAGTAA
This sequence comes from Calidris pugnax, assembly GCF_001431845.1. Taxonomy (NCBI): domain Eukaryota; kingdom Metazoa; phylum Chordata; class Aves; order Charadriiformes; family Scolopacidae; genus Calidris; species Calidris pugnax. Next base: position 1,136,925 of record NW_015090810.1, read on the forward strand.
TACACCAGTGTACAGAATATTGTGACTTTTATTGCCATATATATATATATATAAAATCGTGCAAGATTTAAAATATGATGAAATTATCAAAAATGGCAGAGTTATGGCAGAGAATATTGTCTATGGAGGATTACTTAGCACTAAGAACCAGATGGCCAAGAAAAGCTGAGAATCAACCGGAGTGAAATGTGTTAGTTTGACAAGCCAACACAAAAGTCTCTCTCTCCAGTGAAAGATAACAAAAGAATTTCCAGAATGCAACATAGAAAATAACAAGGGGTTAAAGCATATAAAAGCAGAAACTATTAGTGCTCGTAAGGATGAGAAAGCTTCCAAAGCAAAAAATGGTGAGTTTAAAATTTTCAAAAGAAAGAAACTGCTGATCAATCAGTAGAATTTTTAGAAAGGCTCAGACATTTCTGCATATTGTGAACATTCACCATCACAGTCAGTAAGTTAATGGAAAATTTCCATATTTGGTCAAGTTGCTGGGTACAACCTTGTTGATCTGATGTCTTTGTGGTCTACTGAGGTAAGTGTTTGTATTGCAGTCCTTCAGTATGTATTGTACATATTATTTCTTAAGTCTGCAAGAGCTGCTTACAAATTGTTTTCCTTTCTAACAGCCATGTGCACTGCATCTATGACATTGTCACAAGCCTCTCACAAGCAGCATTCCCGATGGTTTAAAGAGAAGCAATTTCGAAAGTCAATTTTCTATCTGGAGGTCAGGCTGAAAACAACAAGTCATTGAGAGAGTTACTTTGATGGTTCATTGGTCTTTGCACTTTTTTTTTTTTTCCATTCCTCTTACTCCATTGAAGTTCTGTCTGTCAAGCTAGAACTTTAATGAAGAGTCTCTGAAGTAGAATTAAAAGTCTAGAGCTGTTGTTTTCTTGCTTGTAGACACATAAGATACCTGGAGTTTACCTGATCGTTAAGGTAGTAATTAGCATTCTCACCTTACAGTCTCTTATCAGGACAACAATAAAGTCTTTGTTGCCAGGCAGGTACGAGCCAGAAAAAGAAGGGTTAGCCTCTACCGCTCCCAGGAAAAGACCTTTAGCATCAGTAAATTGTCAGCATTCGCTGAATCCAGTGGTATCAACAGGCTCCCATATTCTTTTTTTTTTTTTATGACCAGATTTTGTATTTTTCCACATTACTCTTTTTCTTTCTTAAATCTTTGAGTTACTAGTGTTCTCCATCTTCATGTTTCTACCTCTGACTGTAACTCTGCAGTCATAGAGCAACTTGCATTGCTCTACTCTGCAGACTTGCTCACCATTCTTTCCCATGGCTTTTTCCCACAGTATATGGGTTTCTTTAGCAGCCCGAGCCGAGGGCACATACTTACGCCACATCAGAGCTGGGATGCTGATCTTTGGAGCATGAATAGCTAAGTCCTGGGGGGAAGGTGAGACAGAAAGAGTGTTACGGTCAGAAAGGGTGACATCAATCCTATTTGACCTTAAATATCTAAAAATTAGACATCGAAGTCTGAACTAACTGCCCTATGTTACCTTTATAGTCAGTGGACCGAAATACCTGTTGTAAGAAGGTGAGTCATCCACAGAAATAACATCTAAAATAAATCAAATGACTCAGCTCTGTATGTACCTGTTTCTCTCAATTGACTGGCAGGAAGTGTTGAGTGACTAGTTTAAATTTAGGTATCTCCTTTTTAAATAACTGAACTAAGGTAGTTGTGTTCAAGTTTTGTCTTTATGGAAATGGGCTAAAGAAGCCTACCCAAGCTATATGCAGATTGTTGCTCCACTTGCATAATCTGATGCCTTATTCACAGTGCCTCAATTTAGCAGCAGTCATTACTACCTCTTTTTATTTTACCTTATGGTTCAAAGATAAAGATAACATTTTGTTTCAAGCTCATTTAGCTATTAAAAGGCTAATAGAAAGTGTAGGTAAATTGCATTGCATGTGTCAGAAAGTGCTTCACCTGTCTTTATTTTTAAAATCACACCTATGCTACATTTCCATGGAGTAAAAACCTAGATATGAAAGCACCTGAGAACAAGAAATAATCATGTCTTGACTTGGAAATTCCAGGTTAGATTCCTGCTGTTGCAATTCAAAATAATAAAAAAAAAAGTAATGCATTAATTCAAAGACACCAGATGAAGCACATTTTCTAGTCTTGTACAACTCTTACTGATAGACCAGATATTAGTGTTTTAGTGGCAATGAAAAAGGAATAATGAAAAACATTTAGCTATTTATTTTGTATATTAGCATGTCTGTTTGACATTGTGCAGAGAATACATCACTCTTAATATAAGGATTAACCAATAACAAGGATTCAAAAGAAATTAATGCCAGAAGTACTCTAAATCCATTCATCTTGTTCTTTTGTGTTCTGGATACTAGTTTTGTGTCAAAGCCATCCCTGAAAATGCTTTTCCTTTTTCTTTTAGTTCCAGAGCTGCATGAAATCATACCAGCCAGGCTAGCTTTTCTTTCCTCCCTACTTAAAAACTGAAAGTAGTTTGCCTATTTCAGGTTTGCTTGGAGAAATATAAGAAGCATTACCCTGTCAACATACTGAGTCATCAGCTTTGTATCAGATTTCCATGATTTCCTTATAAAACCATTGATGGAATTACTTTGAAAGTGCTTGTGCACATGGAAATGTAAATCTAATATAGCAGGTTTGCATGAAACTGGCAAAAGAATTATCAAAGTTTATATTTGCAATATATAGTGATACTGTTGTACTGTGAATATAGACTGATCCTTTGCAGTTTTCCTCTGTTGTGAAGTATAGACAAGAAATCCACAGCCACTGCTGTAATTGCCCTGTAACAAATGCTGCAACCTGTCAATCTAGGTCTTGTATTTCTGCATGACTCTTGTTATTCAGCATATTATTGAATAATTTTTTCCTAACACATGTAAGAAGAACATGTTATAGATTTTCATTTTTGTTATTGTTTCCATATTTGAATTAATGCTATGTACTAATGTTGACTTTTGCAGTTTGATTATCTGTTCTATACATACAAATAGAACATTTTTCTTATTTTTAATTCATAGAGATAGAACAAGCATGATGTGCCAATAATGATGTAGTAAATTTGCTTACTACATTTATACCACAGTAGTATTGCTTCATAATTGGATGCATATTTACACACAACATGAATGTAAAAAAGGAAAAATAGGTTTAAGCCATTATTATGAGATTTGTTTAGTTTCACATTCATGTTATGTATGGTTTTCTTACTGTAATTCTGTAAGATACTTAAATATTAAATATTTCAATACTTACATATTCCCCTTTGAGGATGAAAGCTTGGGGCTTTTTCTTTTCCTTCTCCTTGGGGAAAGCTAATCTGGTTAGCTATGCAAGCTCATTTATTATGTTTAAATTTATTTCCATAAGTTAAAATGTATCAGATTTTCCTAGTGTGCGATGGTGATCCTTCAGCTGCAATTGGATTTTGAGGTATTTAAGTTCTGTGTATGTGCATTTAGATTAGCGATATTTATTCAAATACATTGCTTCCAAATTTCTATTCAGTAATGGTTAGACATCACTTGCCATAAGCATATATACATATATACTTTTTTTCCTTTGTATGCTTTTCATACACATAGTATAATATAATGTCTTTAATTCCACACAGTACAAAAAGCTTCCAAGTTGCAAAGGACAAGCAGAAAGGTAAAGCATGTGCATACGGAATGGAGAGCCCAAGAAGCCCTTAAGTGAACACAAGGTTTTATTCTGTCCTTTTAAAATGCTGTGTATTTACCATCATAAAGCTTACAGAAGAATTTCATTGTGGATACCCAGAATAGTGAATATATATCAAAAGTTTATTCTACTTTTATTACCAGTGGAACTGGAGTCATCATTTTAAGTACAGAGAATTCTGTTGGAATCTATATCTTTAAAAATAGAGTGGTGTTTTAAAGTACATCTCTATTGTACTTTCAAAACCCATGACTGATTGATTTATAAATCAAACAAATTTGCTCAAGGGATGGTGGAGAGAAGGGGAAGCACAGCATGTATATGAGAACCATTTTGATACTGAATCTTAATTTTTAACCTGTTATTTAAATAATTCTGAAGCCTTACCAAGACCTGCTGTAGTTCTCTCGTTTTGCATTCTCTTAAGAATTCAGACTGAGGCAAAGCAATAAACCCCTGGAGCTTGAACGTGAAATGTTCAAAAAGCTTGTTGTGAGGTTGGAATACTGGAAAAAGTTACTGCAATTCTCAGGGAGGTAGATGTTTCCAAGACTGTTATCACTATCTATAAAGAGAAACCTTTGCCCTTAGATATCAGGAACTACAGTAGCTCTGTAAAAAGGAAACAGAGGAAGAAAAAATTCACCATGTTTCACAGGCTGTTCTTTCCTAGTAGAGAGAAATGTTTTCTTCTCTGATAGTACCATGGATGAACACAGAGGCAAGGCACTTGCAGAGATCCAAAAAAGTCAATATACCAGTGAGTTAATTGCATGGGAACTCAGCTGCTTTAGTAAAATATTCAGCATTTGTAATCCATGGTATCTTAGAGAATTTTTGCCCAATGCTGGGTGCAACTACTTTGGGAAAATTATTAATGTTTTATGTATATAGTGGTTTTGCTTTGAAAATAAATGGGAAGAGCATTAAGCATAGAACTAAAGGGATAACAAGTACAAACATAATGCTAACATCTACCTTGTAATCATTGTTACTCCAGTAGAAATCCAGGGAAGGATTCCTCATTAAAATAGCTCCAGTCTTTTAAGGAAGGATCTTATCTTTTCATTACTGTACATGATGTTGTTATACTTTTTAATAGAATATATATATACACACATAGATATATGCATGTATATATCACACTTGCAAATACTGGTCTCCAAGGGCCACTTGATACATAAATATTGACACTAATTTGAACGAGTTGCAGAGAAACTTATTTTAGGTTTTAAGATTGCTTTCTCAGTGTGGTGTGAGTTCTATGTCATACGGAGGATATGTTTTTTTTATTATTTTATTATCCATAGTAAAATATATACTGCACATTTTAATTATATTAATCTCAGAGTAATTAATCTCACTGGAATGTAAAGAGCGTAGGTACACCAAGACAATGATTGTTCTTTCTGTACATTGAGAAGTGTTAGAAGTGCTATAAGTTCATTCTCTAATGAGCCTGATTCAATTAATATTGCCACCTTCATTGAAATAAGAGGCAGGAGTTATGAGTGCACTAAATATTAGAAAACTGAATCAGGAGCTCTGGATCTTCCTTGCAATTGCTCAGATTCAACTCATTAGATTCTGTCCAAAACGCATCAGGTAGCTATTGTTGCATCTTAAATTTAAAACCTTTAAACACTTTTATGAATTTAAGGTTGTTCAGAATAGGACAAGAGAGAGATTTAAAGCCCTATATCAGAGAAATTATATGATGGAAATAGAGCCGAACAATTTATTTTAAGTGCTTTCTATAAATCAACAAATATTTCAACTAGGAGGAAATATTATGGAAAGGTGGCTCCCAATTCCTGGTCTCCAAGGACATTAGCCAAGCTCCTCTGTAACTTCTGTTTACCATGTAAATTCCCTGTGAAAGGCAGAATCTTTTAATCTTGTTTGTACTCATCATTCCTATCAGCTCATTGTAGAGCTTAGGAAACCAATTTTCAAAGAAGAAAGAGCTTTTGTGGGATATTGTAAACTCATTTTCAAAATGCCACAGTTTTGAAAAACTTCCTTGTCACCCAAAATGTATTCCACACTAAAATATGTAGCTGAAGGTGATCAGAATTCTTAAGTTCAAAGGTAGTTGAAACCTGTGCTGTTTTTGCAATGCACAAAAAAGTCCTGGTAATGCACTGGGTTGCCCTCAGATACACCAAACTAACCAAGACTGGTCTTTTCTATAATACTACACTAAGTACTCTAGAAATTATTGGTATATGTCAGGAGTTACAAATCCTAATCCTTTTAATAAGCCTCTGTACACACTTTTAGGCATCAAAACAGATTCTGTTTGTGCTTAGTCTCTGCTATAACACCATGTAGTTAACTGCGACTTGGACTCTTAGCTGCAGCTGTAGATGCCATCATCCGGAAACTGGGCCTGGCACCAGTGATTTAAGTCAATCCACCTAAAACCACTTTTCTCAGTTTCTTGTGCATTGACTGTGGAGAGGCAAGTGATTGAAGCAGTCATCTAGTCCAATTTAGGAGTTTACAATGGAAAGTGAGGACTTACTAGGCTGCACATTCAATTAACCAGTCAGCAACTGAGTGAGAGGTAACAAAGGAATTAAAGCCTCAGGACACCGGGCATCTTCAAGGCAAAATATATAGTGACAGATAATTCATTCTCCCCAAAGCAGGCACAAAGGTCTGATACTTGATCTACTTGTAGAGAACCAACATCTGGACCATTGGTAAAGGCTTTCCCCATTGAAAGCAAACCCCTGTCTCTAGAAATGCACATTGACCCTGGTGTCTGAGAAGGCTTCTGCATATGCCTGTCCTGGACAAATCACTTACTGATCTCAGCTCTGAATTTAAATACAAGACAGAACTCAGACAGAAAGCTTACATTCATAGCACGAGAGCAATAGTTCCTGGGCAGGGAAAGGGTGGTGAAGTTCCATGCTGAGTCAGCATGGACAAGAGCACCACTGAATGCAGGCTTAGGCACATGCACATAATCATCACAGGCGACATTTTAGGAAACTTCAAAGCTGTGTCGTGTTTTCTATAACTATATATATTCAACCTGACAAAGCATTTCATGCTCCTCTATTCTTCTCACTCAAACAAAGCCATCCTGAGTGGTGGCACCCTCAGAACCTTACTGGGTAAGGTCATAGACACCTTGGGGACCTGCTCATGCAGAAATATATGAGAGTTTCCAGGCACCCATTGCTAAGAGAATTAAGTGTTAAGGTGCTGGCTCATTCCACCATAACAAGCAGTACAGAGGATAGTAGGACTTTCCTTTTCATAGTTCTGCACTTGTCTTGACACTTCTAAATCTCTTCAACAGGTAGATTATTACCTTTGACCACAAAACAGTTTTGATCTTCTCTTTCTTTGTTGCTACAGGTGTTTGTTTATTCCTAGATCCATTCTCCCACGGGGATCTTCAGTGTTCAGAGGGAAACATTCAGAAATCCCTGCCATGCTGAGGACAGGAATCCCACAGATCTCTTCATCTTTCTGGGAGAGGTTAACAGAACAGCATACATGGAGAGAAGACACCTTCACTCTTCCTACATTCATGCTAATGTACAACCCAGAGGCAAAAAACTAAGATTGACTTTTATTTTTTGTTTAGACATCTCCCTAGACTCTTTCACAGCTTTCTGTTTCTCCGAGCTTCAAATCTGGCATATGGTGCTAGCCACTTAGTTTGTAGTTAACAGAGAGACATACCTGATGCAAAGGTACACCTCTCATTCAGGTTTCATTTGGTGCTATCCCCACACTGCAATTTAATCTTAGCATAGAATATAAACACCTTGCAATACATTTAGGAATTCATGTTAACACTTCTGCACTGCACATATCTGGCAAAGATGTCACCATAGGCTCCAAGCAGCACTTTAACACAGACTTATCATGCGTACAGGAAGCTCATGGACACAGGAGACACTGTCACAAATTGGTTCCATCACATTTCCTATGCATTATTCTTGGTTAACTTAAGACCTGTTTGGAGATGTCAGTGCCATTTTCTTTCCCTTTACCATTTCTGGCCTCACAAAGCTAGAGCTTTATGGGATTTCCCATTAATTTCCTGGGGATTTTAACATCATTCTCCTCTCTAGGTAGCATTATATATTTCACTGTAAATGTCAGATATGAGCATGGTATTATGGTCTTACTAGATTGGAGATTATCAATATTGCCATTGACAAGAGAAACAAAAGGACCAGACCACGGGGTAACTCTGTTACTCTCAGGTAACAGAGCTTCCTATTTCTCTGCCAGTGGAGGACAACGAAATCTCATGAGAATGCTGTTGCAGAGTGGATTATTGTGATAAAACAGCCTGAAATAACTCATTAAGAGGTCTTAACATGCAACTCAAATGCAACACAAAATTTGAAACACCTGCTTTCTGTTTCTGCATATAATTAACACTTTATTATGTTACAGACAAAGAAAAATCATCCCAAAACACCCAAAAAAAACAACAAAAAAAAGCTGTAGGGTATGGAAATTGTACAGATCAGGCTTTTTAAAAGCCTGAGTCCTTCATGCTTCACAAGAGTGTCCTGAATTTTTTATTTATTAAGTCTTTATTTCTGTGCTTCTTACCTTAGAATGACATGATTCTATATCACAACCAAGAAAAAAAGTGTTCCTTAACCTAATCAATCAACAAAAGAGACTTAACATACTATTTGTTTCCAAAAGTTCTGTAACAAAACAGTTAACATTTGGAATTTTTTAATCCATTCTGAATATTCAGATTAGAAAAAGATTTAAGCATTAAGTTAGAGGTGAGATACTCAAGTATTAAAGACAATGTTTTTTCACTCCAGCTGATAGCAAAGGTTTACTAGAATTGTATGAATCCTGCATGAATTTTTACCTAAGTGATATTTGTAGCCTATAATTTAATGTTTGCATTATGTAATATATTATCTATCAACATTACTTCATTTACACACAAAAATATTGATTGTAAGCACTAAACATCAACTTATGACACTTGTCTTGTCTTCCTTCCCTGCAGAAAATCCTGTATCTGGATTCTCTGTTTGATTTTCATTTCCCACTTCCACAGTTAAATTTACTCAAAATTGCCTTCAAAGAATGCCATACATTTTTCACATAGGTTCATTTTTTGATTCATACATTTCACAGATTTGAGATCTGTTAGTATACTACTTGAATTTTTAATTGCACAACTTCTAGTGTAAATATTTATCTAAGTGATAGTTATATACATAGATTTTAAAACAATGGCAAGATACAAAAGAATAATATATGCTAGCATAGTGGTTATATTTTTAGTACCTCAGACTATGAAGTTGTTTATTGTCATAGATAAATTATAAATTACTATATATGTTTTAGGTATAGTAGAATAGTTTACCTTTTTTTTGAGAAAGTAAGAAATGCAAGGTCAGTTTCACATAAAAATTTGGAAGCAAAAAAAATTTATGGGAAATAGAGCAAAAAAATATTCTTTAGATATATTATTTTTTAAACTATTTGTGGGGCTTTTAATCCTTGATGCAAGTTTATGAGAGCAGTCATTTTCATACATAACTTGGAAGACTTTGGAAAACATAAAAGTACTGAGCATCAATGTACGGCATGTATGTAAGCCATAATGATATCTGAGAACCTTTGGAATGCAAATATTTGATTACTGTCTGTATATGTTTGCTAATGAGATCACAATAAACTTATAAAAGCAGAAATTAAATACACTTTATATAAAAAGAAAAATTTAGTAATTCAAATGCATGATTTTCTACACTGATGAAACAGAATTACAATAGTATTTGATTTATAAGCACTACAATTTTCTAAATTATCTGAAAGCAATTACAGTCATATATAAAGCAAGTAAAGAAGATTTATGAAGATAAAAATAAGCTTTACTATAGAATTAAAAATTTAAAACTTAACTATATGGTCTTGTTTAAAGTGTATATTTAATTTTAGTCTTCTGCTTTTAGTTTAGGGACTTTTAAAAAGTTTATTACTTTAAAAATAAATTGATTGAATTAAACTTGGTATAGAATGGTTAATATTTGTTATAAGTACATCCATCTATTAGCGAATTTGTCCAATGCTTTCCAGTGTAAGAATCTATTGATTAAAATTTTCAAGCTGTGTGTTTACCTGAGCATGGATCTTCATGGATCTTTCTGGTACATTTCCATAAAATATTTCAGCCATCTCAAAGATTAAAACTAAAGGATTTTTTTTTTTATTTACTTGTTAAAACAAGCATAATCTGTGTTGGGATTTGAGCCACTCATGCTTAAAAAAAAAAAAAAAAAAAAAAAGAAAAACTCACCACTTTTATTGAGGTGAACTGGTATTCTGCTCAACTGAGAACTTTGTTCTTTGTTTCCTAGAACATGGAAAACTGAAAAATTCTGTTTGATAATTCATTTAATATTTAAACCAAATTATGAGCTGTGCAACCAGTCTTTTATGTTTGCTCTCTATCAGCTTTTCAGTAATCAAGTTTAATTTCTAATTTTAAGTTTCCATGCTCACTTTCTCACAGCAGAGGTGACACACTGCATGAGTGATGGGGGCTGTGTACTGAAGAGAGATAATTTCTTCCTTTCCCTCACCCCTAAAGCAAAACCAAACCAAATCAAACCAAACCAAACCAAACAAAAACCAAACCAAGAACAAATTGTGCAAAGTTACTTATGCCCTTGCACAGGCAATTAAGTGAGATGCACAGGAAGGATTTAATTATCCCATTTTTAGTGTTTCTTGAATGAGAGGTGTAAAAGTTTAGTCACCAGTGAACACAGACAATAAAATTTGAAATAATCTTCTTTTTTAAATAGTAATGTTGACTCTAGCAAAGTCAGTGAAATGAAGGAATGTTTGTAATAGTCTACGCTTCTTTCATTCCATTTTCTGAAGCCTATCCCTCAAGCGTTATTTTCTGAGGAAGGATTTTCTGTCTCCATTTTTATTTTAAACATTTCATTATCAAATTGAGGTCATTCACTCGCTCAAAGCACAGAAACTCTACACTGTAATATCTGATTGATATGTATTGAGTAAATAAATATTTAAAAAGCTTACTGAAAAGGTATACAATGAATTTAACAAATGCATTATAGAAAATGGTAATATATCTGTGAAAAAAAAAAAAACAGGCAAAATTCACTACATTTTTAACTGTAAAATATTGTGAATTTTCTCTTAAAAAGAACAGAGTTCTTTTTTTGAGATAATGAATTATGTTCTCTACTAAAGTTCTTGGCCAAATGTGGAAAGTATTCAGTTGAAAATTTTGACAGTGGAAAATCAACTACACAAACACGATACTAGATAAAGTGACAATATTGTATAAATTGGCATTCAGTCTTCAATATTCATCTTCTAGCATGTTTTGAAACTACTAGATGTATCTTGGGCTTGGAAAAGTGGATTTCCTATAAATACTAAACTGATTGTCATATAGCAGATGCTTACTAATGAGTAAGAATAATCCCTCAAGGGTTTTCTTCAGAGGGTTATTGCCATAGAATTATGGAAGTCACATATCCAATCTTACAGCTTGTTAGTCATTCATCTAACTACAAGACTATAATTCAGAAATTCTGTGCAACAGTCCATCAATCCAATTTTATGTGCTTATATCATGTCTTCATTCTGAAGAAATGTATATTTTCTTTATGTATAATTAATTATTTACAAATTCCACTTCAAATATCAGAGAATCAGTCAATTTAGCATTTGAATTAGACCTCAGTGTATATAAACAGGTTTTTCTAAACTTAAGCTAATATTACGTTCCTAATTCTCATGTTCTTCTACAATATCAAATATTTCTGGTGGCACGGGGCAGGAGCATCCAAGAATATATCACATGCCATGAAATTAGTTTAATTGGTGATTTTAAAACCTTGTTTGCTCATCATGCCACATCTATGTGAACTTTTAGTACAGTGAGCATAAAAAGTGAGAAAAAGGAAAATGTCAGACCACACTAAACACTGGAAGTTCAGAACAACAGTAAGTCTTTCAAAAAGCCCTGTCGAAGAGGGAGTGCACAAACCTCCACTGTCTGTGTGCAGCTGTAGAGCTGTTGTGCAGCTGTACAGACTGAACCCACAGTAGCATTTTTTTACTTATTCACAACTGGCAACTTATGTTCATACTAATTTTAGAAATCCATGGTGAAGTATGATTAATCCAGTCCAGTTACACAGTCAAATTACATGAAATTTAAGAAAGAGGAAGCTGAAACATTTTTCTTTTGCCATTGATGAATATTTTAAATGAAGTAGAGCATCATAAAATCATTAATGTTCTTAAGCAATTACTGACCGATTAACTGCTAACAATAACCTTCCAACATTAAGCTACTGGGAAAACTCTTTAAGAGCACTCATAAATAATTTTCATTATTCCTCTGCATTTAGAGATGAAGAGCATGGTGAATATTTGGAAGACAGCAACTGGAGGGTTTGGGGGGACATCCCTTAACAGGGCAGTTTAGACTGTTGCTGTGTTTTTTCCTAGGGAAGTTGTTCTGTCAAATGCTGGCAAAACATTGTGTAGCTAGTCAGTGAATCTAATGACCTAAGAAATCTGTACTTATCTAAATTTAAGAGGAAGTCTCACCTCTAGGCTTTTTATAACTTCTAAGTTGAAAATGCTGACTTCATAACAGCACAGGCCCTATTTTATTTGTCAAGAAAATACTTTTAAGATTATACACAGAAGCTGTATTGGAATATAATGGATCAATTCCCAAATGCCAATAATAAAAATGTAAATAGAGATGCTAAGTGTCTGCAAAATACATCTGAATCTTTAGAGAAGAGAAACTGGTGTGCTTAATTTTTTTTTTTTAGACGCCACCACTAGACTGAAGAAAATATCAAATGAGTTATGAATGTGGTAAAGAAATTCTTGAAAGGCAAATACTGGACCTACAGGAGGTTGCTTATGACATGGATAGTTTTGTGTGTTTGTTTAACAGAGAAGAGGTAGTTAGCAGGAATTATCTACAATGAGAGCACCTGCAAGAGATTAATTTCCGGAAAAGTCAAACGGAGGTTCTCCAGTGAGAGAGTGGAAATAGTAAAAGGAAAGTACAGTACTGTTCTTTTGTTCCTCAGGTTCATTTTTGAGCTAGTAAAGAGGAGTTTTGGCTATTGAACCAGCAAGATGCTCGGTCATCTGTAAGAGTAGTAGAAATGATAAACCAGCTATGACAGGTACGACAACTATTTCAGTATAATTTTAACTACTCTGATGATAGTTTGCATGCAATATATCTACCAAACTATTGAGCAATCAGACATTGGCTCAAGTTTCAAGAGTAACTTCAGAAAGCTAAATGTAAAAAGGGTGTTTACATACATATATACAGACATACATATATGTACACACAATCATGTTCACTGTATTAAAAATTGACGTAGATATCACATTTGAGCAGGAAAGGCTCTCAGATTACCAGTAAAACTGTTTTCATAGTTGTCATATACACTTTTTATGCCCTATGTGAGCATAACTATTTGGTTTTACAGATATATATGTGTATGTATACACACGCACTCACAAAAACACTCGTATGCATACACGCATAAGATTATTTTTATCTACAGATTTCCTTTAAAGGATGTGTGTATGTATGTATGTACATATATATTTTTATATATCCATATATTAAAATATATATTATATTGATACAATTATGTAGTTATTTTAAGAAAGTATTTTTAACAAATGCCATTATTTGAAGTATTAAAGCATTTATGACTGCTCCAAAGCCTATCTAAGTAAGTGAGGGTACGGTCTTCCTTGATGTGGGTATATAGCTATTTACTCTGTACAATGCAAAACAACGTGTATTTTATCTGTAACCTGATGGTATATTCGCAATTTCATAGAAGGTAGGAAGACCAAGAGTGCCTCTGAATTCTTTTCTTGTACCTATTAAAACCCGGAAAATGTCTATTACAATTCAGTGTTATTATGTAGAAGTAAGATATGCTTCTAGAAAGACCTCTTAAAAACCTGTATTGTTGCTGATAGCTCTAGCAAGGGTTCTTATGATAAATATTAAGATTCTACTTGAACACAAAACAGATAAGCTATTTACTTAAAAAAAAATTTAAAACTTTGCAGAAAAATTGTATTGGATTAGCTGCTACTGAAGAGTATGCAAAAATATTTACCATGCTGGATTTGAAGAATCCAAAGGAAAACCAGAAGTACTGATTAAATCACTTATATTCTTCTGTAAGGACTGCAATATCCAGTGTACTGCTGTTACCATATGAAATTCTGTCCTGGATAAATGATCCTGATGACTTCCTATTCAATATATTAGTCAAAGTATTGAGAAGTTGACTTCAGCTCAACTTTCAAGAAGAATTATGAAAATATAAGAGTAAAAAGGCTTTTACAGGTCATCTAGTGACAACTTGACAAATCACTAGATGACTTTTAGCTAAAAATATTTGGAGGTTAATAAGGGCACGAAGCATGCTGGGATTAAGGGCCTAAAAAATGACTTCGTCTTTCGACTTGGCACCGGTCTGATTCAGAGCATGACAAATATGAACACAACATTCCTCTTGTCTTCCTGTGACAACTGGAGAAGAAACAAGCCCTAAGGGCTGGTCTCCCAGACCTGATATGCTGATCTCCTCTCAATCTACCTTTATTTGGGCTTGGATTTCCCCTACAGGTCATTTGACTCAGCACTTTCACTGTTGATGTGCTGCTTAAAATGGAATATGCACGTGGCTGAGGTAGTCAGATGTCTATAACACCACTGTTTTGCCTGTGAAATGCACAATTCTAGAGAGATAGACATAAAAACAGTCATGATGCAAAAACACAATTACAACATTTTGCTGGGATAATCAAGCCAAAATACTGTATGTCAGCATCTAAATATTCCATAACATTGTAATTAGGCATTTTCCATATTTTTCAACTACCAGTTGGAGTGTCTGGAGTTTCGTTAATGATTAAAGTGAGTCTGTACAAAATTATCCATGATGATTTTACCCTTCAATGCAACATAACTTGAAGTTTTAAAAAAATTTAAAAGGATGATTTTTGTTTGCAGCAATCAAAGTAGTGGAAGGCTATTGTGGCTCCAAGGCATTTAGCATAGATTTTTAATTTTTTTTAACCCAGATAATGTACTTTAGCATAGATTTTTAATTTTTTTTAACCCAGATAATGTACTTTATACCAGACTCTTTAGAGTGAACCAGAAACATTCTTAAACAACTTTAATATAAAGTAAAATATAAAGCAAAAATTCTATAAGAGCAATATACAATCAAGGCAGAAAGAATCACTGCAAAATGCCATGATATATGCTATAGGTAGACCGGCTCTGGTGGGGGGGTTGGACTAGATGATCTCCAGAGGTCCCTTCCAACCCCATATGATTCTATGATTCTATATTTTGACTTGTAACTGTCAGGTTTTTTTGCTAGCAATGACGACATCCTTTGAAATGTTTATAATCTGTGTAAAAAGTTTCTCTCAACTGGGCTGCATACATAGCATGAATACTGTCTTTTCATTGAAATCAGGTTTTATTTCCAGTTGCCTTTTATAGGATCCACATGGTGCTTGCTGGACTAATTAAACTTCATTTCCATTCAGTTTTGGGGTTTTCTTGTTTTATATAAACATGTTCATATGCAGGACTCACTCCAAAGCTTCTCAGATTTTATTGTTAAACATTTTGACCAATTTTCTTTTATCAATATTTTCCTTCATTATAAATATAATGTGGATGTTTTAACTGATTACATTCTACTTTTCTGTAATGGAGCCTGAACATGTTTTATAACATTTCTCTTCATTTCCTTTTTTTAATTTTTTTTATTTTTATGGGTGTCTGAAACTATAATCCTTAAAAAGATATATGTAAAACCTGACAAACAAACCTGGGTGGTTCAGCAGACATAGGAAGCATTACTTGTTCTTTCTGTGTCATTCTCTTAAAATCATCAGAAAAAGAGTTTAGTCAAGTAGATAAGCTCATTGCAACACAGAAACTACTTTCAGTATCCAGAGCACTCAAGCAGAGGAGCTTGAATGGGAGGGGACCTCACAACACTATTGCACTTGGAACACAGTGAAATGCTTGTCTGATTGTTTGTCTTGCCCCCTTTTGTTTCACAAACATTAAAAATAATTTCCTACAGATTGGTGTTTGCTATATATATCTTAGGCAGTGAAGGAACATATAAAGGTATTCAATTTCTGGTGCTGTCTAGTGAAGAAAGAAAAATAAGCTTCTTGTGCCTGCTAGTGGGAGTGAAGGTCAAGGGTGGGACAGTGTGCTGCCTCCACAGCATCCAGCCTAAGGTTAGACTGTAAATTTTCCAGGAGGAGCCTGGAAAATAACCAGATAGTCTCTCAAAACATTTTCTGCCTTCTATGATGTATTTGCAGGCGACACAAAATGACATTCTAGTCCTCAATCTGGGTTCATTCATTTTAGCTTTTTCACTGATTTTGTTCCATATGCTGTCTTTTTTAAGCATTGTAGAAAAAATCCTTTGGAATACTCTACAAGGTTCATTAACTGGATACTGTAAGGTTAGGTTTCTTACTAAATCTATTCCCATTGCTACTATTATTTTTTAGTGTTCCATAACTGTTTCTTGCTGTAGTAGGATGTTTTCTGCATATGTTTTCAGACAGGAAAAATAGATTTCCAATTATTTGCTGATTAAGGGAAATTCTTTCCAAAATAAGGCAACTGCAGGGATCAGATTTTCAGAAACATCTCTGTGATAATCTCTGTATCAGTTTACAACATATGCATATCCTTAAAGAAACTTTTTTCTTCGCTGGAGATGCAGAAGTTTCTCAAATTCAAAGGTGGTTCCATTTTTAGTTTGGTAATTTTGCAATTTCAAAATCTCAGTACCAACTGAAGTTAAAAATTCTGTTCAGAAAAATAAAAATACAATTCTTCAGACCGTTTTTTTCAGACCAAACCCAAAATTTATTAAAGACTATTTAATTCTAACCATTTTAGTTGCAAATGCTGTTTCTATAGTTTGTTCAGGGCAGTGCAGTGACAAGAGCTAACTCATTAAGCTTCAATGCAAACTCGTACTAATTTGGGTGCAGCTCTAAAACTGTTTCAAAAACGTGTATGCTATGTAGCTATCATTTGTCATTAACACCCAATGAAGATATAATGCTGCAGAGTCATCTACTCACATGAGTAGATAAAATAATCAGAACAGTACTAATCAAGTAGTTTGGAAACCATACCTGAAGACAGGGTGGAAGCACTTCAGCTCAGTGGAAGTTTTCTTGCCCACCATCTCAAGCCATTGACAGCTGTTTGCACTACCTCTGAGCTTTAAACTAGGCTGGATCAATACGAAATACACAACCTCACTCTAACAAGGGCCTACCTGACATGCCTTTGTATTAAAGTTGCTGATTCCTTTAAAACTGCAAATTGAAAAGTCAAAGTGAAAAATAAATCTTTAAGATGAATCTTTCATAGCATTGTAGATCCCAAGGCCTGATTATCAGCTTGATGGGCATTTTTGGAGGAACCGTTCTGTGTATGACACAGCTCTCATCACATTGTTACAGAACTGTACTAACTTATATACAGCTGCTTTCATATAATTTAATTAAATTTTATCTCTTAGTGATTATCAGAACTTAGTGGTGAGTGTTTCCAAGAGCTCATCTGAAAAATCATAGATTTTATGGTGAAGAAAATTGATACCTCCCTAGTGAAAATGAAGAAATCAGCTTTGAATTGGCTTGCAAGGTAAGAATTTTACCACTTTTTGAAGTTTTGAAGGAAATGGCTTAAGACATTAAACTGTTTATGCTATTCCAGAGAAATTATTTTAGTATCAGAATTATTACATTCATATCACATTCTTACTTTAACGTGAGGTAGTCTTCCAGGTTGTGCGGCTTATAAACCTTGGCTATGACTATCACTGGAGCAAGGTGGTTTTGAAACGAACTGGCAGTCTCTGATGATTAAGTGACTTCTTTAAATGTCTGAATTTTAATTAGAATGATTTGGCTGATCTAACATTAGCTGTCCCATGATTCCACTGGCAGAAAAACTTGATTGGTAATAAATTTGGATCTGTATTTAAGAATGCCTAGTTTTATGTTGATTAGCAAAATACACCTACCCAAACTGGCAGGGATAACATTTTGTCTTTATAAAATGAATGAGATAAAACTGTAATGTAATCTAATGAATTGATTTGTTATCTCTTGGCAAGCGTAACATTTTATGCTTTGCTCATGTTAATTTACAATAAAAGCTCTATGTGTTAATCATCATCAATTTTTTTCTCTATCTTTTTAAACCCTATTTTCTTTTTTACTTTTTTTTTTTTTTTATAAATCTGAAATGCTTATAATGAATGTACAGACTATACTCTAACCTAATAAACTCTAATCTAAAGAATAAGAAAATAACAGAGGGGATTGGTATATAATGCTATTTAATTATTGTGTCTTGTATCTTTCTCCTGGTCTTTCTTGCTTTTTCACCTTGATCTATCATGGAAGTCCATGTTGAATCAACCAAATAGAGGCATTAAAAAACCCAAGCATTTCTAATAAATAAAGATAAAATGCATTGTCCTTTGTATGGACCTTGCTTTATATAGAATAATGAATGGTCTTCCTGAATATATGTTGCAGAGAACATTTGGAAGTTAGGGGTCACTGACTCACACATTGTGAGGATGTCATGTTTTAGACAATTTCTGTCTGCAAAGGAAAAATGAGTACAAATGAAGAGTAGATGAGGCAAAAGCATTTCCAGATATTATAAGAAGTCACATGTGTCTGTTTTCTAAGCTATATGTAAAAAATAAGTGAAAAAAGGTTGAGATTTTTTTGCTAAATGAGTTAGACGGTTGATAGCTGTATCAAACGAGTTTCTGATAATTTAGGCAGAAAGTTTTACAAGTCAGAAAGGATATGGTTTATGGTAGATGTGAGGATGTCTGAAAATTTACTTAATTTCTACGTTTTATAGAAATGCTTTTTAATAATTTATTTTCTGTGTGAAAATCATGTTGTGAAAGTTTACACTTCTGTGCACATGCAGCCTCCACCTGAATCCTGAACTTTTAAAGGGTGTTGGAGACTTTCTGGGCTGTTAATATACTCTTGTTCACTTTCTGTTATGTTGGATTGGAATAACTGTCTAGAGTGAAAGGAAAATGAGAATTGACACAAAGCTTTACCTGTCTGTTAGGAAAAATAATTTTACATGAATATGGAGGTCAGTGGAAAATTATTAATTTTATGCTCCAGTTACTTTTATTTTTCAAATATAGTACCCATGCCACTGCAGCTATATATGAAGGAAAAAAAGTACATATCCATTTTTCTTCCAAAGCTGTGTTTTTAACCTCAATCTTTGTTTTACATATAAATTAAAATTCAGTTCTCTTGTTATCCATAGTTATGATTCTTTCACTGATGCAATACTATGCATGGCACTTTTCACTGCGAGGCTTAGACAGACACTTCAGAGGCTTACATTTATTATCTCTTATTGTTTACATGCACATTGCATGCCTAAGCATGAGAGGTTTAGAATAAAGAGAGTAAAATAATACATATTACTCAAAAGGACAAAAAAACCACTCCCTTCAGAGCAAAGATGTGGGTGGTGGTTCTGGGAAGGGATAATCTCCGAATCGCCACAGTTTGAACTGGCTTTGTGCTGTGACATGCATCCTATGGCAACATGCATCCCTTCATGGGACAACACAAAGAGGGTTTCTCCTGGTGTCACGACTGCCCTGGAGAGTGATCAGAAAAGGGGAGAACATGCCTGGGCAAAGGCAATGTGAGAGGAGGAAATCAGTGCTCAGGGTATTGAATGCAGCCTGGAGATTAAGTGAGACAATTATTAAGCCAGGAGAGAAACACAGGAGGGGCTTTGTTTTAAAATGAACAAAATTAAGATGAACATTCAATAACATTATTCCTCAGTATTTATTACTATCGCTTGATCATCCACTGCATGAAACTCCATATGATAACACATATCCTATCTGCAAAAAGCCTTATCTTTGAGAAGCCTGCTGTTTGTGTACTGAGAGAGCAAGTCATCTAAAAACTAAATATAATTAATGAAATGTTTCCACTGTAAACACCACACTTAACACAAGATAAAAGTATATAGGTTATTAGTTAATCATCTGCTTCTTCTTTGGGAGAAAGTTATTGCACTTGTCAATGAACAATAAATGCTCAAAACAACTCAGAATTAGAATGTTACATGATAATCTTCAAAAAATGTGAAACAACATCTAAATTCGGAAGGTTGAACCCATTAGATGTAGTCTGTATGTTTCAATTCTATGACAGATTTAGAGAGTACAAAAAAGCTGTTTAAGCTAACCCTTCTGACAATCAGAGTTTCTGTCAAAGTTGTTGTAAAGTTAAACTTTAAAAATATACATGGATTACTAGATTTCTCATTTTATTTTGATAATACTCAGAAGCTACTTCTGGACCATTTTTCTTCTTCTACCAGCTCTTCATCCTCTTCTTTTAGTTTCAAAAGTTTCTCTCTGTGATGGTTCCTCTTTCCTGGGAAACAGCAAATGTCTTGAAAACCGATTTACAAGCATGTCAGTTCAGCAATGCTCTAGTTTATGTGCTAAATGTCAAGCTCACAGTTAAAGTACATTGGAGTTTTAAGAATGCCCTTAAAAAAAAGGATTTAACCTTGTACTTTAAAAACCACTTAAGTGCTTTGCAGTATAAGAAGACTTTTCTATATCATGGTTGTATGGATCAACCTGCAGTTAAATCTTTCCTTCTTGCACACAAAGATAATGTGGAGCATAATTCCAGTATGCCTTCGCCTCCTGCATGCACCTGCCAGCTGACCTAAATCCATAACATTCCGACTGAGAGTGCCATAGTATAAGAACCTGCTTCCAGAGAAGTGGAAAATGTTACTTTTCTTGTATTTCTCTGACCTTAAGTTTGAAAATATTTACTTGAAGTTATTATGAATTTAATTTATTTCTCTTTGTGGTATAAGGATAAGTAAGATCCGGCTCTTAATTTCTAACAAAATTGTTTCTCTGGGATCAAATTCTTTGTAGGATTGCAAAGACTTTAACCAGCTACTGTGCAAAATTATGTTACTCTTCACCTTTCTGATCATTTACTTTAGTGACAGCCAACACATACATTGCTGTGACAACCTGCCACTGATTTAAAAACTATAGCAACATGATGCAGTATACTTAATAACTATCTTAAGCAGTCACCTGCAGCTGAAAAAAAAAATCAACTACACACAACCACACTCACCAAACTTGGGCTGTCTTGAACTGACAAGAGGAGTAACTTCAAAATGCAAAAGGACCCATGTTATCTATCGGTTGTGGAAAGTTCAACCGCAACGGACAAAGGCAAGACTTTAGCTATTTTTACTGCGGTGATGGACTACAGGGCTAGCACAATCCTCTGACTAACTAGATCCTGGTTCTATTAGGATGTTCTCAAGCTTTGTAAGCTGGTAGTCAGAGATTAAACACCAAATATGAAATAAGAACTGTCAAAGCGAAGTCCAAAAATATCCCTTGTCACCTGACAATACTCTGTAAAGATTAAAAAGTACACTTATTTATTCTGTATTTCATGTGGCTTATTGCTGCCTTTATGTCCTTCTGCTAGAGTGAGATTTGTGAAGGACATGCATTAACTTGTCCTTTGTTTTTGCTATGGCTAATGTGTTGCTTTTCTACTTTACATTGTTGCACATGTTGGATTTCTGTCAGGGAACAGAGACACATTATGCTAGCTAATGCAGAAATAAAAAATTAAAAGAGTTTGTGAGTTAAGGCTTTGATTTTACTATTTCTCTTACAAATCTAACTGTTTCATAAAGGGGAACAAGTTATAAAAGGTGATGGTGTCATCTAGACTATGATGTGCAAATGACAGAAGCAAGACAAACAAAAGCAACTAAAGTAACGGGATGAACAAAAGTAAGCGAATGATACTATCTGAAAGCAACGAGTTTAATAGGAAACCCAGAGTTCCCCACTTGTCCAAATAATCCCAGATCTAATTTTCCAGTGCTATGTATCAATTTTTTTTTGCAAAGAATGAAGAAGAAAATTGCTATATGCTCAAGAAATCTCCTCTACAAAATGAACAATCAAATATTTTCAAGGGTTTGGGTTGGGGGTTTTTTTTGTGTTTTTTTTTTTTTCTTTTTTTTTGGTTTAGAAGATCATGCTGTGAAATTGTTTTGTTAGAATAAAAAATGGATTCCACTCTGCAACCTGTACAAAGTTGAATTGCACCCCTGGAGATCTGCCAAACTACCTGAAAAAAATTTCAGTGATCCGTGTTGTGTGACCTTTACCTCCTTACTCTCTTATCTGCTTTTGTTCATGGCTTGCACTTATTTTTTGTTTGGATGGTTGCTGCTTGAATAAAGAAGGATGACTAATTGTTTAAAACTATTTTGAACATCTTTTGAAGCACTCCATTATGGTAGGTTATATCAATGCTGCAATGCTTCACTTTGTCCACTCTCCTGTTATGTTAATGACAGGTAAACTGAATGGGTTAAGTGTTCAATGCAGTGTGATGCACAGATCCTATTACTAATAAAAAAAGTGTGTGTCTAATTTCCTGTACTATGCTAATATTAATATTTCGTAGTTTTCTTACATTTTTGCAAACATTAGCTGTTAATCCACATGAGAGCTTTGGGAGGCAGTTTTACCTTTCTGTACTACTAAAAACCTGCAAATCCAGACTTTGGTCTCTAATAAATCTGGTGTGATTTTGAAAAGTTTTCAGCACAAAGGAGTGTCTGTCAGTAGAAGTGAATTTCTGTTATCTCTAAACTCAGGTTATTTCACTGGAATCCCCGAATATGGATTTAGAAGCATAAGTATGTGCACTGCAGAGAGGAGAAGGGAAAAAAAGCAGCCCAATGTCTGAGTATAAACATTTTAATTCCTTCCATCCCTGGTTCTACCTAGCCCTCTAAGCTCCAAATATATTTCCAACTTAATGCTTAAAAATCATTCTTTTGCCATGAAGGAAAACTGAGGGTGAAAGAAACAGTTGCTCTTTTTTTCCTGGTGTTGGTATCCATTTAGTGTGGGGAATGCGTCTGTCCATTTTTCAGAAATGGTTAGAGGTTGTCACTGCTTTGAGAGATAATTGTTTTGATCTTAGAAGGGGGGTGGGGGGGAAGAAGAAAGAAATAGGAAAGCTCTGTGTGAAGACTGAAATGGTCACCTGCAAAACCCAGATCTGTGAAACCAAGCATTTCATTACATCTGTTCCTCAGGGTTCAGTGTTGGGACCATTTCTGTTTAACATCTTCATCGATGATCTTGATAAGGACATAGAGTGTATCAGTAAGTTCGCAGATGAAACTAAGTTGATCCGGGAGTGTTGATCTGCACAAGGATTGGAAGGCTCTACAGAGAGACTTGGATAGATTGGATCGATGGACAAACGTTAATGGTATGAGCTTCAGCAAAGCCAAGTGCCAGGTCCTGCACTTGGGTAGTAAGTTCGCAGATGAAACTAAGTTGATCCGGGAGTGTTGATCTGCACAAGGATTGGAAGGCTCTACAGAGAGACTTGGATAGATTGGATCGATGGGCAAACGTTAATGGTATGAGCTTCAGCAAAGCCAAGTGCCAGGTCCTGCACTTGGGTCACAACAACCCCAGGCAGCGCCACAGGCTTGGGGCAGAGTGGCTGGAGAGCTGGCCTTATTGAAACTCATCCTGTTGGTCTCAGCCCATTGATCCAGCCTGTCCAGATCTCTCTGCAAAGCCTCTCTACCCTCCAGCAGGTCGACACTGCCACCCAGCTTGGTGTCGTCTGCGAACTTACTGAGGGTGCACTCGATCCCTTCGTCTAGATCATTGATAAAGATGTTAAAGAGAACGGGTCCCAGTACCAAGTCCTGTGGGACACCACTCGTGACCAGCCGCTAACTGGATTTAACTCCATTCACCACCACTCTCTGGGCCCACCCCTCCACCTGGTTTTTAACCCAGTGGAGAGTATACACATCTAAGCCATGAGCAGCCAGCTTCTCCAGGAGGATACTGGGGGAGACTGTATCAAAGGCCTTGCTAAAGTCCAGGTAAACAACATCCACAGCCTTTCCTTCATCCACCAAGCAGGTCACTTTGTCATAGAAGGAGATCAGGTTTGTCAAGCAGGACCTGCCCCTCGTGAACTCGTGCTGGCTGGGCCTGATCACCTGGGCGTCCTTCATGTGCTGCATAATGGCACTCAGGATGATCTGTTCCATGGCCTTCCCAGGCACCGAGGACAGACTGACAGGCTTGTAGTTCCCTGGATCATCCTTCCAACCCTTCTTGTGGATGGGCGTCACATTTGCTAGGCGCCAGTCGGCTGGGACCTCCCCAGTTTGCCAGGACTGCTGGTAGATGATGGAGAGTGGCTCCTCAAGCACTTCTGCCAGCTCCCTCAGTACCCTCGGGTGGATCCCATCTGGGCCTGTAGACTTGTTTGTGTCTAGGTGCTGGAGCAGGTCCCTCACCACTTCCCTTTGGATTACAGGGGCTTCATTCTGCTCCCTGCCCTTATCTGCAGGCTGAGGGGTCTGGGTACTCAGGGGACACTCTATTCCATTACTAAAGACTGAGGCAAAAAAGACATTCAGTACCTCAGCCTTCTCCTCATCCTTTGTCACTACATTGTCTCCCATATCCAATAGTGGATGGAGGCTGTCCCGAGTCCTCCTCTTGCTGCTAATATATTTATAGAATTTCTTTTTGTTGTTTTTAACATCCAAGGCCAGGTTTAGTTCCAGCTGGGCTTTGGCCTTTCTAATCTTTTCCCTACGTAACTTTGCTACACCTTTATAATCTTCCTGAGTGGCCTGCCCCTTTTTCCAAAGGCTATAAACCCTCCTTCTTTTCCCTGAGCTGTGACCCTATCTCTTTGTTTAGCCAGGCCGGTCTTTTCCCTCAACAAGGGCAAGTGATCTTGAGACCTCTGCCAGCTGCGTATAGAACATTTCATCTACTTCTACATCCTGGTTGGGTGGTCTATAACAGACTCCCACCACAGTATCAGCCTTACTAGCCCTCTCCCTGATTCTTACCCATAGGCACTCAACTCTACCATTGCCCTCAATAAGTTCTAGACATTCATAATCCTTCCTAACATACAGGGCCACCCCTCCTCCTCTTCTTCCTTGCCTGTCCCTTCTGAAAAGCTTGTATCCATCCATTGCAGCATTCCAGTCATGAAGTCATCTTCATCTTATGAAGAACCAAGGGATCTGGGACTGTTTAGTTTGAGGAAGAGGAGACTGAGAGGAGACTTCATCACTCTCTATAACTACTTGAAAGGACACTGTAGAGAGGTTGGCGCTGGTCTATTCTCCCAGGTAATTAGTGATAGAACAAGAGGGAATGGCTTCAAGATGCAACAGGGTAGGTTTAGATTGGACATTAGGAAACAATTCTTCACAGAAAGAGTGGTCAGACACTGGAATAGGCTGCCCAGGGAGGTGGTTGAGTCGCCATCCCTGGACGTGTTTCAGGTTGAGGGTTGGAATTGATGATCTCAAGGACCTTTTCCAACCTGAATGATTCCATGATCCTATGTTCTCCTAACCATGTACCACCCACCAGCACATGGTCAGCAGTCCTGAAACAACTCAGCATTTTTTCCATAAGGGTTCTCGCACTCATAACATTAACATTCTTAAAGGAAATTAAACTGCAGATAGAGGCTATTCTCAGAAGCATTGAATAAAATGAGGATTTGTAGAAGGTCCCATCTTAAACTGGTGACCTCCTATTCTCTGTACACCAGGTATCCATTTGGGTATCAAACAGAAAAGCATACAGCTACAAAGGAATGTAAGAGCCATATGACACCATATCAAAGATCTAAAATTAAAGTTTAGTTGCAGATATAAATATGTATAATTTTAGTTTCCCACTACCTGGTTACATCTGTTGTGTATAAGCTAGTAAAACAGTATGGACAGGAGGAACATTACTTTGAGGGTGGCAGAGCACTGGAATAGACTGCCGAGGGAGGTGGTGGAGTCTCCTTCTCTGGAGATATTCAAAACCTGCCTGGATATGTTCCTGTGCAACCTGCTCTAGGTGGACCTTCACTGACAGGGGGGTTGGACTAGATGATCTCCAGAGGTCTCTTCTAACCCCATGTGATTCTGTGATTCTGTGACAGATGTGATGTGCAGAAGAGTCAGGAATGCAAAAGAACATGATCAATAAAAGTGGGTTAAAAGTTTTGCCACATCAGACATAAAACGTGTTCTTCAAGGAGGAATTTGCCTTTCTTTTCTTCTTCATACAGCCTTTTTCACCCAGAAGAAGAGCGTGGATCACAGAATCACAGAATGGTAGAGGTTGGAAGGGACCTTCAGAGATAAACTAGTCCAACCCCCCTGCCGAAGCAAGATCACCAAGAGCAGGTTGGACAGGAATGCATCCAGGCAGGTATAGAATATTTCCAGAGAAGGATGACAAGGTTTTTAGTGGAAGTGATCCAGGAGACTCCTTCCACCTGTCCTAATACATACTGGCTCTGTGTGAGATACTCAGGCTGATACCAAATTTAGCAGCAGTATGTGGGTGTCAAAAAAAACGGATAGTGGAAGATCCTAGTATGAGTAAGGTGGGGCTGACTGTCAATGTCAGATGATGGGAACAATTGGGTTTGGTACAGATGGAATAGTAATCAGACAACTGATTAAGGAGAGAAATAATTACAGAGAGAACTGATTAAGGGAAAGGAAGACATTGCTCATCAAGGATAGCATGAGAGACAAGTTACTACAAGATGCTTAAACTGCCAAAACAAATGTGGATGTAATTGTCTCCTCTAGTTTCAAGAAATGTTGATAGGGTGAAGTGCAGCACAGTTTGGAAAAACTGAGAGTTGAGCAAGGGAAAAAAGTAAGGGAGCAAGGGATGGAAGAAAGCTCTCTGAGGCAGAGCAGTAGTTGGGAAGTCAGCAGCAGGTAAGGCTGGAGACAAGCAAAACACAGACAAAGAGGAGCAATGTGGAGGATGGAGGGAATATCCCATCCCAGCACAGAAGAAATTAGAGGGTACATCTTAAAGAGCTGGAAATTCTTCTTAAAGGATTAAGAGTTCGGAGAAAGGAGGGTGTCTGGCTCAGGCAAGTTTAGGCCGTTAAAATGTGGTTGCTAACTGCAAAGGTCTGTAGAGGTTCCTTATTGCTTGCTCAGTTGTTTTCAAATGAAAAGTTGGTCTAAAGAAAAATAATATCTAATGAATGTAGTGAGAAATGAGAAATTATACATTTACATTTTCTTTGTCCTATCTTCAACTTTGTTCCCTAGATAAATGCCCAGGGATTCTGTTGCATGGAGCACTGTCTCACTGTAGGTCAGACAAAGAAATGTGTTTACTTTTCTAATAATGTATTTTTAGAGTATTTTCCCATGATGGAGGGGAAAAGACTCTCTTTATTGTCATAAAAGTCCTATGAAAATTGACACCACTCACTATCTATTACTTCATTCTTTTCCTCTTCTGCATAGCATGTCTCTAAGTAATGCTATTCCTCCTTTAGACCTCCTTATATAGCATCAATCAAGTCATGAAGATGAGAGTATATTTATCTCATCTCCCTTGTGCACCATCATGCAAAACTGTTGGAGACTGCTATCATGCTTGCAGACAATTACAGCTAAATTACAGCAAATACAAATGGGATTTCATATTATGTTGTCTTAAAGACCAAATGTGTTTATCATGATCAATATATTAACACGGAAAACTAAAGGAATTTATAATCGTTTACCACTTACTGCAAAGTTTGTTGAATTTTACGTTGTGTTTTCTTTTTCATTGTTTTTGTTGTGATTATTTTTAAAGGAGTACATTGGTTTTAATATGCTTAGTTAGCTATAATATTGGAACTTTATAATAATATAATATTATAAAAATTTCAGTTAGCTTTGATGTGCCATATTTTGGGGACTATTAAACAAACACTTAAAAATTAACAAAACAGAAACAAATTTTCAAGAGTGCTTTGTTCACAGTTAGTACTGTAATTTAAAGACCATGTTCATCCCTCTGTTCCATTGATATAAATCAGGAATGGCTTATTTCAATTCTATATATATATACGAAAAATGATCATTTATTATATATATATATTTATTATAACATCCATGCAGGTCTTACCCTTATTTTCCATTAATTTTTACTGCATAATGATGTGCTATTACTTTGCAAAGATCTACTGTATTTGTCTTAGGTGAAAAATACTTCACAAAATTTGGAAACACCTTAGCTTTAGTTAAAGAAATGAGAATTTTTCTTTCTGTAAATTCAGGAAAGCACTGCCTTTGTTTTCTCTCTCATTTTTGTATCATATACTATGCAAGAAAACCACAGAAAAAATCCTTTTGGAGAGAGAGGGGAAAAAAAAAAGGCCTGATCTTAGAGTGTATAAAAGGAAAGACTTTCCTCTCCTGCTCAAGTCTGTGATTTTGAATGTCATAACACCTATCTGAGCTACTCCATTCCCTGCCGTTCTTCTTGCCAAAGCTCTTCACTCTGTGGAACATAGATTCATATTATGGTGTTTTGCACTGCATCCTGGGTAATACAGCTTCTGCATCTATTGGCCCTTCAAGTCCTGTTATAATGCATACAATGATACTGAAGGCAACAAAGACAGATGTTTCTGTCAAAGTCAAGAATTAGTTTCAGTAGCAAAGTTTTAAATGTGTCTGAGCACACTATTGTCATATGATTAGTCCCCTGGCCACTACCATGATTACCCAAATGCTTTGAAAGCCTTGGGACTCAATACAGTGTAGGAATGAGTCCTTAATTAGCATTTTTGTTGTCATAATCAATATGCATATGTATACAAGCAGTATAAATTTGTATAACTTACATGTTGTGTTGTTTGTGAGGTCGCAAAGATATCTAACCTTCTGATCTGCTGTTGCAAAAGTGTGATCCACCATGCTCACAGCCAGTGGATTGGAGAGTAACAAGATAAACATGACATGTAAATTGCTCATATTGAGTAAAACACAACACATTTGCATGGAAAGGATAAAAGGTAAGATGACAGTGCAGAAGCAACTAATGAAAATAATTAAGGAAAATAAGAACTGGGCACTGGTAGAGAGAGGCATTTTATTTTATTTTTTATACATGCTGTGAAGAAGCCATTTGAGGACGGAATAATTGAACAGTGCGTTCATGAAGAAAAAGTCGTAATAGTAAAAGGAAAAAAGCAAACAAGATGAAATAGAAGTTATGTTTAGGGATTTGTACAGACAGTTATGCTAACAAAGACTGTAATAGAAATTCTAATGTAGTGAGTAACAAAATAAACAACTGTATGTAGTGTATGGGCAGATTTTCCAAAGCATTTTGCATCCTTGAGATCTCATTTTTAAAGGAGTTAAAACTGTTTATTACATTCCTCATCACATGCAAAGAAAGCTTTTGGTGGTTCATCATTTTGGCTTACACACCACAACAAGCACTGTAGATTTGCACCTCTATATCTGCGTCTTTGCAGCCAGCCTGGATCCCTGAAGAACATTTAGTACGCACCACTAGAAAGGCTAGACAACATTACTTTCAATTATATGCGGTTCAAGTAGGATTTATTTGAAATTAAGCTTTTTTGAAAACCTAGTATCTTGCTTTTACTATCAAAAACACTTAGTATGGGGAACATCTCTCTGAGGTTTGCATCTGTTGGAGACATCACACTAAAGCATGGTTTATGAGGGAGATGATGAATGTGATAAAACTTGAAAGTGAGAAATGGCCTGTGTAAAACAATAGGCCAAAAACATGAACAATTATAGATGTGTCTTAAAATACCACCAACAGTATTCAACTCACTTGAAGAGTTTTGGCTTTCTTTCTGGAATTCAAGAATGGACTAATTTTGTATCATATACAAAATATTGTCCCATACCAGAAAAATGGAAGACATTGCTAATTTAAAGACTACATTGATATGTCAGTTTAACATGCTGTATAGTAACATACTATTTTCTTACAGAAAATTATTCTTTGACAGATACATATCAACAGAATAATTTGCAGTTAAAAAAAATATGTAAATAAGTGTGTTACATAGACAACTGCTTGTTTTATCAAAACAAAAATTTCACTGACATTTATGTAAACTGACTCACCTATTGAAATCCAGTTGGTGGCTGGTAACCGGTGGTGTCCCTCGGGGCTCAGTTTTGGGGCCAGTCTTGTTTATTATCTTTACTGATGATCTAGATAAGGGGATTGAGTGCACCCTCAGTAAATTTGCAGATGACACCAAACTAGATGGGAATGTTGATCTTCTTGAGTGTTGGAAGGCTCTACAGATGGGTCTGGATAGGTTGGATCAGTGGGTCAAAGCCAATGGAACGGCTTAATAAAGCCAAGTGCTGGGTCCTGCGTTTTGGTCACAACAACCCCAGGCAGCGCTACAGGCGTGGCGAAGAGTGGCTGGAAAGCTGCCCAGCAGAAAAGGACCTGGGGGTGTTGGTGTACAGCCACCTTAACATGAGCCAGGAGTGTGCCCAGGTGGTCAAGAAGGCCAACAGCATCCTGGCTTGTATCAGGAATAGCATGGCCAGCAGGAGTAGGGAAGTCAACATGCCTCTGTACTAAGCACTGGTGAGGCCTCACCTTGAGTCCTGTGTTCAGTTCTGGGCTCCTCACTACAGGAAGGACATCGAGCTGCTGGTGCGTATCCAGAGGAGAGCCACCAAGCTGGTGAGGGGTCTAGAGAACAAATCATATGAGAAGAGGCTGAGGGAACTGGGTATTGGAGGCGAGGAGGCTGAGGGGAGACCTCATTGCCCTCTACAGCTCCCTGAAAGGAGGTTGGCGAAGAGTGGCTGGAAAGCTGCCCAGCAGAAAAGGACCTGGGGGTGTTGGTGTACAGCCACCTTAACATGAGCCAGGAGTGTGCCCAGGTGGTCAAGAAGGCCAACAGCATCCTGGCTTGTATCAGGAATAGCATGGCCAGCAGGAGTAGGGAAGTCAACATGCCTCTGTACTAAGCACTGGTGAGGCCTCACCTTGAGTCCTGTGTTCAGTTCTGGGCTCCTCACTACAGGAAGGACATCGAGCTGCTGGTGCGTATCCAGAGGAGAGCCACCAAGCTGGTGAGGGGTCTAGAGAACAAATCATATGAGAAGAGGCTGAGGGAACTGGGTATTGGAGGCGAGGAGGCTGAGGGGAGACCTCATTGCCCTCTACAGCTCCCTGAAAGGAGGTTGTAGAGAGGTGGGTGTTGGCCTCTTCTCCCAAGGGAATAATGACAGACCATAGGAAATGGTCCAGAGGATTAGATTAGATATTAGGAGGAATTACTTTACCGAGAGGGTGGTCAGGCACTGGAACAGCCTGCCCAGGGAGGTGGTGGAGTCGCCATCCAACATGCCTCTGTACTAAGCACTGGTGAGGCCTCACCTTGAGTCCTGTGTTCAGTTCTGGGCTCCTCACTACAGGAAGGACATCGAGCTGCTGGTGCGTATCCAGAGGAGAGCCACCAAGCTGGTGAGGGGTCTAGAGAACAAATCATATGAGAAGAGGCTGAGGGAACTGGGTATTGGAGGCGAGGAGGCTGAGGGGAGACCTCATTGCCCTCTACAGCTCCCTGAAAGGAGGTTGTAGAGAGGTGGGTGTTGGCCTCTTCTCCCAAGGGAATAATGACAGACCATAGGAAATGGTCCAGAGGATTAGATTAGATATTAGGAGGAATTACTTTACCGAGAGGGTGGTCAGGCACTGGAACAGCCTGCCCAGGGAGGTGGTGGAGTCGCCATCCCTGGAGGTATTTAAGAAACGTGCAGACATGGCACTTCAGGGCATGCTCTAGTGCCCAGAATTGTTTGTTTGTGTCTGTTTCTGGGTGGGAGTGGTGTGGGTTTGGTTTTGGTTTTGGTTTTGTTTGCTTTGGGTTTTTTTGTGGTTGGACTTGATGATCTCAAAGGTCCCTTTCAATCATGAATATTCTGTGATTGTTTTTTCCTGTCAGTTATGGAGAGACTATTATAAAAAAATGACAGTGTATTTTTACTTCATGAAATAAAAATAAGAAAAATTTACTTAGAATTTCTTCATTATCGTTGTATCTAGACGGTAAGTTTGGCTAAACAGCATGTTCTTTACATAACTTTTGGCCAGCGCCAAGTGAAATCCCCCAATGTATGTGCTTGATTTCCCTGTCAGATAGAAGCACACATGCTTATTAATTGTAATAACTCTGTGTTTCTTTAAGGCTGTCATGTCAGTCTGGATGTACAGTTGCCCATTGATATCACAGCTTTGACTCAGCATGTTACTTCTTACCTTGCCAAGCATGAAAAGTGCAAGTAACGAGACTTACAAAATGAAATATTGCCTGACAGAAACCTGCCTTCTAGACTGCACAATCCTGGTATAAAGCCACCTTGACAAAAAGTGTATCACTCTTAGGACCCTTCAAATTAGTGGAGTGATGCAGCTTTATTATCAGATATTGTTCAGTTCATCATAAACGTCTCACTGCCATTGCTCCTTATGTGTGAAAGGGACTATATAAAAGCATACTATATTCCAATCTAATTCACACAATGGCTTTCTTGGTAATTAAGATCCAAGTACTGTTAAATTTCTAGGGATTTTCTATTACCCATATGAATCAAATGATTTAGAATGACTAGATTAAAATAGTTGGTGTCACTGCTGAAGGAGTGAAAAGGGATCTTTAAAAAGGAAGGAATAAGATTGATTTAGAAACTCAGTTTATTGCTGAGTGACCACCCCAAATTGATCTGAAAAAAAAATAGATGGAATGAAGATCTTTATAACTTTTAAGCCAATGGCAGTATGTCTTTTAAAGCCAGCATTAAAAGCCTGTTCACTGGCCATAAATATAAGACAGGAGAATACAATTTGCCATAAAATACTTAATGCTGTTGCACAGAGACTGGAATTTGACAATTACAATTGTTTTTGTGATACTTTAGATTTTTGGAGGAAAACTATTTACTTTGTTCTTTATTGCATATTCTGTACCCAAGAATATTCATGGATGTGTCCTGGCCAGAAGAATATTCATAGCAGTGTCCTGAAAGCCAAAATCCACCCTCCTCCCCACCAGCCATACTACCTAGCTGTATAAACTCCTCACAGAGACCAAGAAAACTCTTTGCCTGGAGTACTGGGAGAAAGGAGAAGACCTAAGGCCTTTAGGACATAAAGGTATATAGTATGGATGACTCACATACTGCAAAGTCCTCATCTGGGGAGTCTAAAGTCTGTGATATTGTTCAGAAACAGATGCATGAGACAGTATAATCTAACCTAAAACCAGTCCCCAGTGTTAGCAAGCACCTCTTGAAAAACTGCAAGAGAACAGATAACACAGTTTTGTCATTTAAGACGTTGCCATCAGTACCCTGAACAGGTTGGGGCAAAAGCTGAAACAGGGAGAAACTTTGCAGTCCCTATCTCTCTCTCAATGCATAGTGTTGAGAAGGGGACTCATAACAAAGCTTTAGATAAGTAGACCAAAGGATGACAGAGCAAACAGCTTGCTAGACCTAAGGACATCAGATGAACAGTGGTGAAAATCCTAGAGGAGGCAAGGAGGCCTGCTACTAAATCAAGAGTAGAAATTCCCACCTGGGAAAAAAACAAACCAAACCAAACCAAAACTACAAACAACAACAGCAAACAAACAAAAATCAACAACCAACAACCAACCAAACAACAACAAAAAAGCCACCACCAAAAAACCCCAAAAAAACCAAAACCAAAAACACCTGCTCTTGTCTTAGGGAGGAAGCTCTTGTTCTCAGCAGGAAGTATAAGGCATCCCACAATCTCATATGTAGCCCAGTGGATAGGGAAAATCTATCATCCACTGGGAGGAAAATATATCAGCCTCTGGCAATGCAAATCTACAAAGCCTCCAGTCACCAGACTGTGTATGTCGACACGTTAGACTTTCTCTTCTTACTTGAAGTTCACGAGTTTAAAGTGGAATACTGCCTTGCTTATTGACATCAGAGGCTAGCAGCTCAACTATCTCAATCTCAACAGTGTGCAGCTCACTGCAGACTTTTCCATCCAGGAGGAGCTGTTAGAGGATGAAGCAGCCAAAAACTAGCTTCTCTCCTGGTCTGCCTGGCAAGCAGAACTTTTCCACCCAGTGAAGCAGAGGCTTCACTAGTAAGGTAAAGCAAAGGTTCCCTCAAATGCTTGAACAAACTATGTATTTTTCCTTATTTCTCCTGGATTAACTGTGAAGAGGAAGATATAAAAGACTGGAGTTACTAGCCAGGTCACTTGATTGTGCAACAAGTGACCGTGGCTATTTTCCAAGTTGTGCCAGGTTACCACTGTCAAGTGAAAAAGAAGAGAAGTGGAAAATAAGAACAAAAAAAAAAAAAACCAAAAAGAAAAAAGAAATTAAGCCCCAGCTTTTGCAACACAAATCCCATCAAACTGAGCAGAAAAAATACTTTATATTTTTGGGACGACATGTTACACTCTAATATCTCTGTATGTCTTGTGTATGGACATTTATATTCATATACCAATTGTTTTATGAAATCAGTACAAAATTATGCTGGTCAATAGTCTAGTTTGAGCTAAAAAGTAGCTTCTTAAAATAGGCCTTGTATATATTTATTTTACCAAACCTTTGATGTTAAATTTGTGGAAAAAGTCCATGACATTATAGCAGATGATAGGACTTCTATGGACAATAGAACCCACCAACAGTGGGATTGAAGGATGAGGTATGAATAAGTCATCACAACTGCTATATTTTGTTACTAGCTGCTATGGGACTGAGGTGCTTCCACTGTGTCTCTTGTTTTGTTAAATTTTTAAGACACAAATTGATCTTTCCAAAGGATGTTTGCATGAAGGACTTCTGCCTTCATCCTTTGTATCCTTTCTGACCAGGTCAGAATATTGCTGTGCTTACAAACAAACCAAGAGTCTTTAATAAAACTGACTCTTCCACATATCTGGTCAATGAAGATGAATGTTGATTCTTTGATATCATATTAATTTAGTAATCTGAATTATTGGTTTAATCTTAACTGCAATTTTTGCTCATGTTTATATTTTTTATTTCAGTCTTTTTTGAATCAGAAGAGGTGGAGAACAAGCACTCAGAACTCATGCCCCATGCTGATGTCCGGTGGACTGTATGTACACTGATCATCACAATGATTTCAGGCAAGAGATTTGCATGCCTTTTGTCTCTGCTTCCAAATTATTGGCTGTGTCTTTCACAATCACAGAATCAGAGAATGACAGAATGGTTGAAGTTAGAAGGGACGTCTTGAGATTATCTTGTTCAACAGCCCTCCTCAAGCAGGGCCACCTAGAGCAGACTGCCCAGGACCATATCCAGATGGCTTGTGAATATCTCCAAGGTGGGAGATTCCACAACCTCTGAGGGCAAACCGTGTCAGTGCTTGGTCACCCTCACAGTAAAAAAGTGCTTCCTGATATTTAGAGGGAACTTCCCATGTTTCAGTTTATGCCCATTACCTTTGATTTTTATCACTGGGCACCACTGGAAAATAGCCTGGTTTTGTCCTCATGCACCCTCTCTTCAGGTACTATATATATTGAAAAGAACCTCCTGAGCCTTCTCTTTCTGAGGCTGAACAGTCTCAGCTCTTTCAGCATTTCCTCTTAGGAGAGATGCTCCAATTCCTTAATCTTCTTGGTGGCTCTTTGCTGGACTGTTTCCACTATGTCTATGTCTTTCTTGTATAGAAGAGCCCAGAAGTTGTCACAGCACTCCAGGTGTGGTGTCACCACTGCTGCATAGAGTTAAATGATTACCTCCCTCAACCTGCTGGCAACACTCTTCTTAATGCAGCCCACGATACTATTGGACTTTCTTGCTGCAAGGGCATACACCTAGCTAATGTTTAATTTCAGTATCCACCAGGATCACTGCATAATGTTTGTTTAACTTCAAGTGGGTGGTGCAGTTGCAGTTGAGACTGGATCCCTTAACTAGCTCTGCTTCATTTAAAATAGTCTTATCCTTGCAATTTCCTATTTCTCTTGCATTATCTTTGCAGAATTATCCGATTCTCTGATACATTAATCCTCTAATAAACTTAAGAAATGGAGTTTTTAGTTTTAGATTCAACTATTGTGTCATTTTGCAGTTGGAGACCTACAGGATTTTTTAATTTTTATTTTGGTTTTTAAACTCTAGGGGTTAAATGTCCATTCCCTGAACGCATACCCTTCTTATATCCATCTCATTCTCAGAAATGAATCAATTGCTTCTGTTAAGTTCGATACACTGTCATGGAAAGGAACTACTTCCCTGGTCTCATATGCAGGCCAATATATTTCTGTGCCTCTTAATAGCCTTTTCTATGATGCTTCTAACTGTGAAAAGCAAACTGAGTTGACTCCTGTATTAAATGTACGTTACTTTTACCCTTCTTAATGCCTGTGTGTTCTTACTTATAGCAGCTCTTATGCTGCAAGCTTAATGGAGCATGGGCTATACCTTCAGCAATGTTTGGTAAGGACTTGGCTTTTTGTGGCCGCTACGGTAATGAACAAATGATTTGCTAAAGTGAGTCACAGATTCTTTTTCTATGCTCTGCTGTGCCTTTTCATATCCAGTCTCTGAGTAAATCATAAAGGTTTATTTGTGCATCTTCCATGGACATTTCATCAAAGACTCTAGAAAAAAAGACAGAAGGCTGCTCATCCTCTCTCATGAAGAATCTCTCCTCCACAAAAGAGAAGAGGCCAAAATTACACTGTCAGGTGGAGTCATCACAGTGCCTTTCTCTGCCTTCTCCATAAGCAGAACATGCTCTAGTGCAGCTCTACACAATCTGACATACCTCCCAGCCTCTCTTTGCCTTCAAAGGATCTTTTTTGTCATTTGGAAACAGACTGAAAAATAAAAATTATACATCTTCATTTACTTGTGTTGGAGTATTGACAGACCAACCAACCTTGATCAAACTTATCTAATATAAACTTAAGTTTATATTACAGCCTCCCTGTCCACTCCTGTCCTCCTGTGACAGCCGACAAAGCACAGTCAGCGGAAAAAAAGCTGGCTGACCCCTGAGCTTTTTCAATGCAAAGTGGGACATTGTAGAGAAAAAGTACCAACATAACAGTTTAAAATAAATGGCCAGCCTTAGCACTGTGCCAGCTAAGGCCCCATCAGATGTTCTCATCATGTCAGTGTTATTGTTGGAAACAACAGTCTTCAACTGAGTAGAGATCTGAGGTGGTGAGCCCCTCACTAGATCTTGTATGTCCTGCCCTTTGGTTAGTTTAAGTAGCTGGTGGTGGGATGATTACACACCTACCTCATCTGTCCAAAGTTCAAGGTCCCAACTCAACTAAGAATTCTCTTCACAGTCATACATTCTCATCCTATCACACTTCCCTCAGCCTAAAATCTCTCAAACGGTAGTCACAAAAGGAGGAATTTACTGGTGCCCCATTTGAGAGGTGCTCATTCTTCCTTGTGTTTAGCTAGGATGAATAATAGATAATGAGGTAGCACAGTCACCACTAGAGAGAGCTCTGATACTAAAATTATTTTCAAGCCCTATTTTATCTAAGTTCTTATTGCAGAGTTGAAGGGCAGTTTCTTGAATGGATGGAGTGTCAAAAAGGGAAGAGCAAAACAAAAAGAAGGAACTTCAGTCTGTTAGGAGGGATTTTAGACTAAATGTTATTGGACCATGATTGGTCTACGGAAAGAGGAGAGAGTATTTTTCTAGTTTGGACTTGGACTCTTTCCACTTTAATTCAGCAGTTTTTGACACTCCACTTGCAATACTTATTGCTGCTCAGTTACTCTGCTTCATGGTTTATGACTTGATATTGCTTTCAGGAGAATATAGGAAGAAAATAGAATACTGGAATTTGGGGGGGGGGGGGGTTATTTATGAATTTTTCCTTTTTTGGGGGTT
>NW_015090810.1:1174760-1431499 GCF_001431845.1 Calidris pugnax
AGTCTGGAGTTTGGGGGGGGGGGGAGTTATTTATGAATCTTTCCATTTATGGGTGGTTTATACTTCAGTAAAAGTTCATGCAATTTTCAGAAGTAACTTGACATATCTATATATTTTGACTGTTTAAATGAGAAGTATCTATGAGGAGGAAAACCACCTTTTTTCCTCTTTCATGAACACCAGAAAATAAACATACCTGAGATACCAACACTGTCCAGTAATATTTGTGCCTTTATTATCAATGTTCAATGCACCTTTACTGAATGGGAGATAAGAATCATGTAAAGATAGAGACTGGAAATGCTTGAATAAGGAAGGTCACGTAGGCAATTCCCTTGTTTATAAATACTACAGGAAAGGTGCCACAAAGGCACACACCCTTTTAGGGGTGTGTGTGAGGGTTGAATACGTCTTTCTTTTAGTCCTCAGAACTATCATCTCTATTGATTATCTCTCCATTTTTGTGAATAACTTGATACAGCAGTTTTTTGCTTATATGTAAACATTGCATAACATCAGCCCCCCACAGGTCTGAAGAAAAAAGTGTTAATTAATTTGTCAGACCTAGTCCCTTGGAGAAATTTCACCAGAGATATCAACAATTATTGACAAATCCAGTGGTGAATGTTATCAGTGTCTATCCTGATTCTTACTGGAAAATGTAAGTGAATTTTGAATTTTAGACATTGTTTATTTAGATAAATAAAAGGCTAGCAAGGATCAAGACAATGTAAAGTCCACAAAACACCATGATCTCACACATCTTTCAAAAATTCAGACATGGCAAAATTTTAGCCTAACCGACAACATGCATCAGGATGTTTTGAGACTAGAAAATGCAAAAACAGAATTGCAATTACCTGAAGTAAAAAAGAAGTTAGAAAAATTTCAGACAGAAGAAGAGATGGCTGAGATAAATATGAAGAATTAGCATGGACATTCAGAAATACAACCCAAAAAAGTTGACAAGCAAATATATTACAAAAGACAGGGACAAAGATTGCAAGATCTGCAAATGTTTTTGATTTAAGAAGATAAAGAAAATATAGTCTTTTAATTGTGACAGAGAGTGAATACAATTCAGAGATGGATTTGTTGGTGGGTTTGTTTTTCTTTTTGTGTAATAATCGTGTAGGACTCCAGAAAATACATCAGGAAAAACATGAGTTACAAACATTTAAGTAAGGCAGAACGTAGTGAAATGTATCCCAGAATGCTTAAAAAAAGCTGAAGTAACCTCTGATCGGGGTCATATTCACAGTGCTGGAGAAAATAAAACTAGTAACCCTTTAAAAACATAAAGCAGAGAAAAGAAAATATAGACTGATCAAAGTAAATTTAAAGTGCATCACTGGACAGGAAATTATTAATCAATACATGTACAAGCCTCTAGAAAATAACAGCATGATGAGAAGCAGACAAACTGGCTTTCCCAGGAACAAACTGCACACAACCAAAATCTTTGCGTCACTTAGTTGACAAAAGGGAAGAAATGGATGCCACATATCTTGACTATAATATGGCTTTTGATGTCCAGGACATTCTCAACCCCTACAGCCTGGAAAAAGGAGGGACAGATGAGATTGTCATGAGGTAAGTGCACAAATGGTTAGTAGGATGATGCCCAGGTTTGCAAACAACTCAGAAAGATCATTGTGAAGAAAAGGTGAAAACAGTGGGACAGGTGTCAGCAGTATAGTTGAAATAGTCTTTCAGCCTCAAACATACGCTCATTTTACCTATAGATATATTGGAAACTTGAAATAATTAAGTTTGTTTACTCCCCAAAGAGGGTGGCAGAACATGTGTATATGGAAGAGGGGAGAGATGATATATGACAGTCCTCCAGTTGATCAAAAGCTGGTACAGAGCAGACAGAGGGCTGACCAGCAGGCAGGAAGGGCAGCAGGCTGCAGGGACAAATGCTTTCCTTCTCAAGCTGCTTGGACTCTGGTTGCAGCTGATTTGAATGCAATGGCAATGAATGTTTTCTCTGTGTGTTCTCCTGCCTAAAGATTTCTGTCAAGCCTGCCCTTAGAAGCAAGTGTACAGCACAGAGGGAGAAAAATGTATAGTGCCTTGGAAATTACAAATGAAAGCAGCATGTTCTAAAAATTAACTCCAGTTTCACAGCTATAACCATTACCTCTTTACAGCGTCTTTTATAAACAGGTTCTTAAAACACTCACAGGTTCCTCTTTGGTAAAAAATTCAAAACAAACCTGAGATTTGAATGAGTTCATTTGAAGTCAATAATATTATGCTGATTTACCCCAGATGAACATCTGTACTGGGATTGTCTATATAGGAATATAACACTATTCAGTAAAATCAAACACATAACACAGCTAAGCTACTCTGAGCAAGAAATTCATGTCTCTAAAGAGGTTTTAGTATTGTCTAGTGAACTGCAGTGGTTTGAATTATAGCTATTGTCATGTATTTTACCTGCTCCACAATCCTTATTTGTGTAGCCTGTCTTTCATATGAACAATGGTCAGAAATGATATTTGGAAGACTAAAGTGTTCATTTTCTCACACTGCTGGCATTTTTGTCAGATCAATGACATTGTCTCAATTTACACCAGGAGAGAACAGGGCTGAAAAAAAGTTCATTTATAATTACATTAAATTGCAAATAAAGAAAACAAGGAAAAACTAAGAAGTAAATCTGGTATCAAAAATTTCTTTTCAAGGGAGATTTGGAAACAGACAAACAGTGAGTCAGAAGGACTCTGTGTGATGTAGAACCTGAAATCTCTCACAACATCAGCAAAGCTATGTCTGAATATAGCAAGACTTTATCTGCATACATTTAAAAAAAAGCAGTCAGTGTCCTGAAGGGGTTGAACACACAGCAGATTCTTCCAGTACAGACGAGGAAACCTGGAGGAGATGCATGAAAAAGGGAGGAAAAGCAGGTGCAGAATCCTGTTTCTGTCGCAAGTGGGATGCAAACATTGCTTTCAAAATAAATACAGTTATGGAGGTTGGGATAGGGATAGACACACTAAAGCAGCAGTTTCACAGCTCTAACCATTGTATCTTTATAGAATTCTTTTAAAAACAGGTTCTTAAAATACTCATGGGTTTCTTTTAGGTAAAAAGTGCCAAACAAAACTGAGATTTGAAAAAGGTCACTTGACAAGAAGAGCAACAACAACGTGCAGATCTGTAGGATTAAGGTATTTCTACTTCAGAAAAAAAAAACTTGGAGGGGACTAATGACCAAGTTCTGACCATATTCTAGGGTCAAACATGAGGATTAGTTACTTTCTTAATTGGGAGGATGAGAAAGAAACTTTTGATGATTTGAACATTTGTGGGACAGATTGTAAAGATGGAAGACTTAATTGCATGTGAATTTCCTAACCTAGAAACAAACTTGTAATTGTATAAACATTTACTTAAACCTAACATTTGGTGTATATTTGAGCAAATCTTATTGGCAGTCCTAGTCTTTACTTTCACTTTAAAGCAAATGACTATCTTTTCCAGCTTAAGAACAGATGTGTTATCATTAAGAGCTTCATCTATACAACTGCACATGTACTCAGTTGTACCTGCTCACAGAGAGGTGAATTTTAGGAATTTTATCAAACAAAACCAGAAATTTTTTTTGCAGCAGGCATTACATATTGATTGTGTATTTTCTTGACATTGGGTGTCCTTTAGAGGTATGATAATGATAAAACAGCATGATAATGTCAGCTTTTCAATACTGAGTAGCAACCAATTCTTACTAAAACTGTAAATTTACAAAAAAATCTTTACAAACTGAGAACCAGATGGCACTGAAGAAAACAAAAAGCATTGCACTTGTTCTACATAATTTTTAACCCAATCTCAAGATGTAAGAAGGCATGACTTTTTAATATTTGAGTCTTAAGTCTTGAGTTTTTGAGTATTTAGTCTACCAAGTGCTAAATATTTAGAACTGGCCCATAGCAAAGCCAGGTATGAAAAAGTAGAGGCTGAAAACAGAAGGATGTCAGGTACCAAAAACCAGCTGATTTGGAATTGAGAAGAAATCATGAAACAGAAGGTAAGAGTCATAAAAATAGTATCAATTAGTAGAAAAGAGGCTCTGACTAGAAGATACCACACAATATCTGGCTAGTTATGAAGGCAGCTGATGGTACTGTCAAAACCTATCTATCATGAAACAAGGACTGCAAACAGACATTTATTAACATTGTGAATTTGCAAGGCAACACAACCTTTGGTGGTACAAGAGGCTGAAACTTTGGAGATCTAGGCCAACAGAAAACATGCCAGCTGTTGAACAGGTAAAAAGTGTGGACAAGTTCAGAAGAAAAGTCAGTTATTCCATGTTTTCTGTAACATAAGCCAGTTTTGGAAATTGTCCAGCAATTCAGAAATATGAAAAAAATCTTCACAGCAACTTCACTATTTCGGTCAGTACTTGTTCTCTCAGACATAAAGAAAATACCAGAAAATAGAATATTCCATCTTCATATGATTTATTTAGAATGCAAAATTCAGCTTTTTGCTGTAGCTCTTTCCCAGAACTTCTGGATTTTTTTTTCAAAATCAACAGTCAAAAATCTGAAACAAAGTACATACTGTAGGGACATTTTACTTTACCGAAATATTTCAGGGGAGAAGAGCCTGGTTTCTAACAAACTCAAGTGGTTTTGCTGCCATTCATGGTGTTTCACTTTTTTTTAATCATTTGGTTGGCAGTTCTTAAACTTAAGCAAGGGGAATGGTAAGGTACCTTGAATACTGACTGAGCTACCATTGTTTT
Source organism: Calidris pugnax (assembly GCF_001431845.1). Classification (NCBI taxonomy): domain Eukaryota; kingdom Metazoa; phylum Chordata; class Aves; order Charadriiformes; family Scolopacidae; genus Calidris; species Calidris pugnax. The sequence goes on from NW_015090810.1 coordinate 1,179,532, forward strand.
AAGGTCTGATTTATGATCAGTCTGCTTTTTTGATCCCAATTACTACACAACGTGATTGTGTTCAGTGTATTTGTCCCATCAACAGAACAGAGGGGCAATTATCACATTGAGTTCCTAAAGTATGAACCTTGCTAATGTTCTATCCACCAGACTAACCAATTTATTTCAGTCACTTCTGCTTTGGTCTCCGACTAGGACAGCAGTTTTCTCTGTCACACACTTGTGAAGAAAAAAGAGGGGAAAAAAAAAAAAAAATCAGATTTATTGTATCTCTTCAGGTTCACAAACGTTTCTCTTTCAGCAGCAATGCCAAGAAGTTGTAAACACACATAAAGCCTTTTAGTTTAAGTACAGTCTCTTAATTAAAAGTATTCTCTCTCTTAAATATAGCTCTCTCAATTTAAATCTACTAACATTTTGCCCTGGTGGCAGGTATCCAGATCCATCGTTACAGCTCAAGATGATTCAGTGGCTTTCTAGCCCCACAAGACTCTTTACTTTATCAAAAGCATGGCAGAGGAGTAGACAGGAAGTAAAATGATGAGGGAATAATTGAAACACAGGAGCTAAAGATACCAAAAACAAGAAAGCTGACTCGATTAGTAAGTCAGAACTGCTGACTGAGGGAAACCTCAGTACCAGATAGCTTGGTATTACCTAAGGGAGTTATGCAAAAATGGCTGATTGGCAGAGAGGCAGAAAAAAAGGAAAACATATTCTATCCTGAAGGCAGGCCATGAAAGACACAAATTTTCTTTAAAGACTGTACTGGGAATAGTTTGTTGTAGTCTTAGTGGGCACCATTTTTTTCTGCTTACTTAAGACTTTGTACTATTAGTCATTAAAACTAAATGAACTAAAACCAAAAGCAATAAACAGGTTAAACTTTGTCAAAATGAATGCCAACTCCCCTCCATTTTTTTGCCTTAGTTGTGATTTTGATTTATTTTTGAACAAGAGTAATCTTATGAAAATAAGAATCAAAGTCCCATTGTTATTTGAAAATATGTTTTTCTTCTTAACTGCACATTGAGCTTTTCTCGAGCTACTTCAGGAGATTGATAATATGATGTGCAGTCTGTCACTGTTTAGCATTTGGACCAGATCAGTGGTATGTGAAATCCAGTCAGATCTTTGAAGTGTTAAATTACTGGACTGAGTTCTGTGTTTTATAAAGGATAACAGGATCACCTCCCACATTACTGACATGCTGCTAGGTCTAAAATTGAGTCAGAGTGAATGAACTTTGGGAACTCTGCAGAAGTTCCTAACTAGTCTATCCCACCTGGAATGATCTCTGAAGGTTGTATAAAAACATTGTAAAGACACGTCTGTGATTACTGCACATGCCAAGTCTGCTGTAACAATATGCAGAAGAATTCCGATTCTCAGATTACCAACCTACTGTTTCTCCTGAAAGATTAACTCATTTCTATTAAAATACATTTCTGATATATACTGGTCGCTAATCTATTAAACTAATATAAAGTTCACAGAAAATAAACCAGCGTATTTTTTCTGAGGGAAGGTAAGTGACATAAATCTGAATAAATGATCTCTTGGTACATGTAAAACATAAGGATAAACTTTGGAATTGTGGTGGAATGGAGTATTAAAATCTTCAGGAAATAAGATGTGTGAGAATATTTTCAATGCACACACTTCTATAAAACATCCAAACTATTAACATTCTATTAGGGATTTGGTAGTGATATTGTCAGACTGGAGGAGAGGACATGAGGGACAAGATATGTTTGATTCCATAATGGAAACTATTGTTGGATCCAAATTTGCCAAGGATATAAGCAATAGCAAAAAACCACACAAACAAGATGACAAAACACAAGAAAAAAAAATCCAGCCATTCCAGACATCCTTAGCTATCTATCAGCTTGGCTTTATCCTGAGCTGAATCCAGAAACAGTAAGTCTCCCATTTCCAGATCATAACATTTGATCATATTTTAAAAGCATGCTTCTACCACCTGTTCTCACACTGATGAGCACCTGTGTGATATCCATTTTACCAAGGGACCCATTAGTATTGCAAAGCACATTGCACTGTGTGCAGTGGTGGCATTAATGAATATCAATAGTGGGTGGACTGATGATCCAGCACAAGCACGCCTGCTGCTTTTGGTAATCAGGATTCAATTCCTTGCTCTGCCACCAGCTTCTACAACATTAGCGAAGTCACATAAGTTAAATCTGTTTGGAGGATATAGATGGATGTGAGTTCAGTCTCACAAAGTTTAAACTGAGCACTCTGAAAGTTCTTGAGCAGCAGTAGTTAAGTGCTGTTAAACTAATATCCATTGCCTTTCAGGAATCGTGTAGCACGGCACATTAGAGCAGCCATTTGGCTTCTGTTCCAGAACTGGGTCCTAAGCTACCATATGATGGCACAGTGATCTCATGTCATAGACTCCCAGGAATATCATACTATTCCAATTTTTGAGGTAGCATATTTTGGGAAGTAATTTCTCTTCATTTGAGACATTGTAACTCACCGTAACTCACCATCTGCATGCAATACATTTTGGTAAAGTCAAACAGTGGAATTGGGTGAAACCTCTCTTGAGTCATGCTGTATTATTTTTCACTGTGATAGATAATAAACAGCTCAGAATGGCTGGATTCTGCAGGCAGTTTCTTGGAGTAACCTGAAAGCCTCCATTGTCATTTGGAAACACCAAGACTAGCACCAATTTGGCTAGTCAAGCCATCACCAGTGGGAATTCTTCTCTGAGTGTGTCAGATGTGAAGTTAGGTGGTAAGAGGGAACAAAACTTTAATCTTGTGTGTTGCTTCACTTCAGTCTAATCTTCACTTCCTTGTTCAGTCCATGCCCCCTTTTTTCTCTGAGGAAGCTACAGACATCCAGCTCTGTAGCTCTTCCCTTTCATTTAGACTATGGTTATATCACCTCTTCTAAGCTGTGCAATCACTGACCCTTGAAAGCAATACCATGGTATTCCCCTTCCTTACAAAACCATTTTTGTTTAGGCAGATTGGGCAATAATTAATTACTGCAAACCTTTTTTTGTTATTTGTTTGGGGTTTTTTTTCAGAAAATAGTTATAGGAAAGCATAAAGAATTTTCTTTCCAATATTTTCCATTGAAACAAAAGACAGTAACAGAAACTACATAATTGTGCTTTTGAGAGAAGTAGCCTTATGTCAAACTTTAACCTGTTAAAACTGCATATTTATCCTAATATTCTATAGTACTCAACTGGACCAAAACAATATGAATTTTCAAGCCAGGTGGGAACATGTGTTTTGAGCTGTGTCATGTAACAAAACCATTCTCAGACTTTTTTTCCTTTTGTCTCTTTCCTCAAAATAAACTTGTTTTTATTATTTAATGATATATTTGCTGAAATTTTGCCTTTGATGGCACCTTTCTTTAATAAAGATGTTCTTTAAAAAAACCAAACCAAACCAAAACAAAACCTTTTTCTTTCTGTCTCTCTCTGTCTCTGTCATACTCCTCTCCTGTGTGATAAACATACTTACACTTAAAAGATCAAATTCTAGCAAACATCTTATTTAATACATATGGCTGAGCAACATCAGATATGCCTACGTGGCATCTACACAAAAGCCAGAAATGGACATATTAGGGAAAGACATAAATCCTGTTGTCTCTCAGGCTACTCCCTATTCAACCTATTTTGCCATTATACAAAGAAAGTAATAGGAACAGTAAGATGTACTCTGACAGAGACTACCAGATATGCTACCATGGAGTCAAGCATGCATTAACACTAGAATTGTACAAATTGCTTATGTGAATAACCAACATTACAAAAATTTAGCTCTGCTTTTGTACATTTGCTAGTTATTCATAATCATTCATGTGTTAGTGTGAAGATTTTTAAGCATCTTAACTGCTTGTGAATTGTTAAGGTTGACCATATATTACATGCGGTACAGCACAGTTTGTCTAAATCAGATGGTACTTTTGTTTCCCTTCACTGGATGCCTGAGTAAGCGTATGTGAGTAAGAAAATAATAATTAGCTATAAATGGAGAAGTAATATTCTTGCTTTGTGCCCATAATTCTAATTCAGTGGAACCTTTATGTACATGTTTATATCCATTCAGCATGATGGGTAAACAGCACAAAATTTGTGAAGATAGGCACATTCACAAGATCTGTGCATTTTGTCTTGACCTTGCACTAGGTCTAGTCCAAGTGGTTTTAGTAGGAAAATCTCTCTACAATATCAGATACAGTTCAACTAGGTTTACCACTGTAGTGGGAAAGAATAGGTTAAACAAATCCTGCATGCAGAATTGCAATTTTAAGAAAGAGGAATACACAAAAATGAGAACGTGGGTAAAAGCAAAGGAAAGCAAAAAGCTGAAGGGATAAATCCAGAAAATAAGAAACCTGGAGTTAATAAATACTGTATTAGAAGACTAGGTAAAACTAAGCAAAAAAAATAAGAAAGCAAAACTGTCCAGATTAAAACCTTGTACTGCTCAATAAAAAAGTTAAAGAAGCTATCATACAGAAGATGCTGGCATTTAAAAATTGGAAAGCTTTCTCAAATGAGGAGAACAGAAAAATCCATAATACACAGCAGGTCAAAGAGAAGCAGGAAATTAAAGGAGCTAAAAAGAATTTGAAGAGGATCTTGCAAAGGATGCTCAAACTGATAATGAAAAGTTATTAAAATCCATCAGAATCAGCCACCTAGGGAAGTGGTGGGACTCTTTGATGAGAGGTGTAAAAGGGGAACTCATGAATGATAAGACCATAGAGAAGAAGTTCAGTGAAATATTGCTTTCATTTTTACTGCGTGTAGGAGATGCTTGGGAGATTCCCACACCTTGTAAATTGCTGGCAGCAAATGGATCAGAGGACCTAGAAAGACCTGGAATAAATATACAGGAAGTATTGTACCAAATAAATCTAATAGTCAATAGAGCACCAAGAGAAGATATGATTGACCTATGAGTTCTGAAGGAACCCAGATGTGAAACTGTAGAACTGCTGGCTGATGTCTGAAACCCACTGCTGCAAACTCTCACAGTGTCAGAAGACTAGCATATCTACAAAAATTTTTCTGAACGCAACCATGCAAACTACAGATCATTTAGTCTGACTTCTGTCTCTGTCAAGATGGTAGAGGCTGTATTAAAATCATGAAGTATTTGGATAAATTGCAGTGTTTGGGGAAAGAGTCAGGAGGCTCTGTGAAATGAAATCCTGCTCCACTAATCTGTCAGAATTTGGGAAGATGTTAACCAGCATATGGATAAAAGGGATACGGTGGACACGATTGCTTTCAGTTTTCAAAACACTTGATAAATTTCAAAATTAAACGTTATTACAGATTGGAGGAAAGCACATAGCACACACTTTAGCACATAGGCTAAGACTAAGAGCAAACAGGATCCATACAGTGGAATCACCTTGCGTGGTAGGAGACTGGGCTGTGATCTTTTGGGCTGGAAAAGGGTGTATGAATGAGAGAAACAGCTCGTGATCTCTGCTATCAAACCCCCATTTCCTTCCATGTAGGGAAGCCTAAGAGTCCTAAAAACAAAAGACTTCATGGTGGGTTAGTTCGCTGCTTCCTGTCTCTGCAGGGACTGAAACTACCCACTGCTGTCTGTTGCCCTGATGTGCACTACAGGGTTTGGATTTCAGAGCCCTGTGTTTGGAGGCTGAATTATTAATCCTTGACTTAAAATGGATCTGTTTCATGGATATATGGACTGTCCTTCTTCCAGTGGCCTCCTAAGTTGACCTTCTCTCCTTGCCTTTCCCCTGAATTCTTCGTACTTCTCTTGAAGCACGTGCTTCAACTGGGACTGAAGCAGTACTCCTTTGACCTCTCCTAGCAAGGTTAGCTTTATTTCCACCACCACTTTTCCCACTTCACTCTGAAGAGTGATTAGTTTTTCCTGTGGGTGGCAGTCTAGGTGCCTAAATATATTTTTTTTTTCTTCATTTTCTCTGCTTTTTGCAGTAACTGGTAAAGCATTAGCTGTTGAAGACTGTACAGAATATCTGAGCAGAGCAAATCAAGTCCCTTAGTGCCATAACTTTGCTTATATGCCAAATAAAAAGTCTCTCGGCTACAGAATTTCCTGATCAAGTCGGTGTCTGCATATCCCCTGCAGCCGTACAGCTTAACTCAAAGTCTCCATAATGAGCAGGGAAAATAAAATAAATAAATAAGTAACTGTGAGTAGACTTTGGTAAAGAGAGTTGATTCAAGGCCATGGAATGCCATCTTTGTTTACCTCTGTCTTTCCCTCTAAGCTGGCATGGGATCAGGAGCACAGCTTCTTACATACAAATGATTTCTGAACATGCAGTTCAGCCTTAGTTTCTATATTAACTAAAATCAGAGCTGGCATTGTTAATTTGTCTGAACAGCTGGACAAAATAAGGTTAGATTTTTTTCCATGTTTCAAAAATCACTAGGGGAGCTTATTATAAGAACCACTGTAGCAGAAAAAAACCTGAAGTAATAAACAAAGTGGCTATTATGAGAAAGGAATCTATAGATCCATGTTTTGTGCAGAGCCTGAGACAATGATCTGCAGTGGTTCTTTCACAAATACATTTTAGATAGAGCTTATTATCTTACAGAATTTTAAAAAATTATATTATTTTATTATTTCTTTAAGAATAAGGATCTTAGAAGTCACCAGGTACCAACTAGCCAATTTCATCTCACATTTTGGAGACAGACTGGCCTACCATTTCCCAATTTCCTAAAAGGGAATGATGACGGTAGAAACAGGTCTTTTACCTGAATTACATGTCATCAACTTGTGGTTGAAGTACTGGGTAAGAATCTAGATGATCTGCGTTCAGGTTCTGGTTTTGCCGCAATGTTTCTAGACCATTATGGGTGGGTACTTTGTGTGAGATTCAGGTTTCTTCCTTTTTCCCACCTGTAAGATAGGTATCAAGACTCTAGGTGTTAGCACTGGAAATAAAAGTGCTTTCAGAGGGCAGCTCCTCCTTTCTTAACATGCCTAGTTTCTGGGTGGCTAAAACTAAAAACAAGCTCTTCAGATCTCTATTCCTAAGGGGAAGAGAAATGTGGAAGAATACAGAAAGATGTGCAGCCTGCCGTACTTTGCACACAAATGAATGCTCCATACTTGCTACTAGACTTGCTAGAGAGACTCTGCAGGTTGGTGCCAAGATGGCAGCATGGAAAGCTTGCATAGTTTAAAAATACTCTCACACTTGCATGCCAAGTGCAATTAGTGCAATGTAGATCCCTCCACTCCAGAAGGAATGTAGCACAAATGTTCCTTCTGCAGCTGGCAGTATACCTTTCAAGGGGCATGCAGCTGTGGGTTGACCATGGGATGCCAGTTGGCTTGGACTATCAGGTGGACTCCACTCGCTCGGATGGTAGTCAGCATTTCTGAAAGCAATCTCCGAGTAAAACTAAATCATTTTGGATGGAACTCAATTCAGAGAGGAAGTAAGAAATCCCAAGAGCACCTTTTTTCATTCTGCCACACCTTCACCTTTCTCCAGTATTATATGCCTGAGACCACAAAAAGGTGACCCCATGAGTAAAAGAGAAATGAAACCCAGCTTCAAGGTATTCTCTGCTGTGGGTGTCTTTGGGCTTATTTAAATTACCAACCTCTTCTCTGGTGCTTTATGCTAGTTAGGATGGTAATGATTTTCTTTCAAAATACTAACTTCCTTCCAAAATTAAAGGACAGTCACATTTAGCTGTTTTCCTGCCCAACTGGATGGAGTTTTCTGCTTTTTTTGATATAAGGCATGTAATTACTTGGAAGAATCAAAATATGACTTGTTTAATTTAATTTATGATTATATGCTTTTCATAAGTACAGAAATCTAACATCTTACACGTTAAAAAGACTATATCCTCGCAGTACCCTTATGATATACCCCCTATTTTGGGTACAGAATGGAAGTATAAGGGATTTGTGTAGAGGTGATATTCTAAGAAGCATAAGCCTGACTTTCTTATACAGAAAATTGACCAAACCCAAGCTTATTGCATTGGGGTGGCAACACATCCAACTTAATAAATCTTTTTGAGAGAAAGGATGTAGTACATTTAGCTCAGCATTGCACTAATGCAGTCATAAGGCTTTTTGTCAGTTAAAAATGCTCAGAGGTAAAATTACATCTCTATTTTAGGTAGAATCATAGGATTAGGGCATAATTCAGGTTGCAAGGGACTTTGGGAGGTCTTTGGTTGAATTACCCAATGAAAGTGCTGGAGTGAGCTATGAGATCTGAGTAGGTTGCTCAGGAGTTAGCAACTTAGAGCCTGGCTTAGACTTCTAGATAACTTCCTTGTAGAAAATTGTATTTCTGCTTAATATTAATTTGGAAAATTAGTAATATATATTGCAAATTATGCAAAAGTACTGGTACTAATTGAAATATTACTGATGCACTTATACAAATCTCTTAGTCAAAATCATGCATCGAGTGTCTGAAAAACAGAAATGGAAAGAGTGTGTCTTGATTCCCAGTTGTGTGCCTTAGCTATCAAAAATTTTACCACATTGGCAATGGCTGTATTGCAGTGTCGTATATGGTTAGCCATTGCTTTTCATAAACTATCCCAAGATGGAACCTCTATCCTCCATTAAGAAAGATTTTCTTTTCCCATCTATACGCTTTTCTTTCTCCTTCCACTTCCTCCTTTTTTTTTTTTTTTGGTTCTTTTACATTTTTATTCCACTTTGAAGCCAAAAATTTTAAAATTTAACACAGTATGCCTGTTCCTTCATTCTGACCACTTTTTTTTTAATGTTGCCTTGACCTGTGTTATAATATGTTATAATATACACTTCTATTTTCCTCTTCTCTCAGTATTTTAGTAATGATTGGTTATAAGCATTATTCTTAATTTATTTATTTTTTGTTTTCCACTTGAAGGTGAGAGATATTTTTGGTTTATTACCTTTAGAATCTAGGAATTATACTGCTTAGTGTTTCTAAGCAGTATGGTGGAACAGTTTCTTTCCATTTTCTGCAGGATTTGGAAGCATAGGGGTTAACTCTATTGTTATGTGAAAAATCTCAGCCCCTCCAGCCTCCATGCAAATACTTCTGGCATAAATACATATTTGCACAAGGATCTGGAACACTATCTCTTTCATCAAACATTATTCTTCTGAATATTCACAGAAAGCAAACAAAAGGGATTTTGAATACTTGCCAAAGCAGATTTACTACATGTAACTGAACAAGTATTAGTGAATATGGGAATTTCTGCAGTAATCATGCAGATATTGAGCTCTTTGGAGTAACTACGCGACTCTGCTCTCATCCTCCTTGTTCCCTAAAAAACTCCAACACAGCTGCTGCTTTACCTCTCCATCCAAGTTATCCTTCAAAGGCAAATAATATGTGCACAGACTAGTAGCAGAACACTTGCTGTTTGTGAGGGATGCGATCAGGATACTTGTCCTCATCTCAGGAGTGGGATATGTGTCCCAGGAATGGGACACACTGTCTAATACATGAACTCCACAAATTAGAGACAGCCAATGAAACTCAGATACTTCCTTTCTTAGTGAACCTTAAACAGTACAGACAGCCCGCTACAAGAAGATCTTCCACAGATCTTCTACATTCATGCTTGCAGCTTGCATCTCTTGTCAGGTAGTGAACCTGTCACCCTGTCACACTCGGCCTAACTTTCATCTGTATCTGTTTGTTTGTTTTGCTGTGGTTTGGTTTTGTTTGTTGGTTTGGTTTTGACTATTTTTGTTTGGGTTTGTTTTGTTTTTGGTTTTTTCTCCTGTGTTTTGTCTTCATCAGAAAAGCTTTGATTTTCATCAGTTTTATTTCAAAATTGTTTCTCTTCTAGTATGTATATATTTCGAAAATATCAGATTTCCCTTCTGGGGTAAACCTGATGTGTTCGTGGACATCTCAAAACTAAATCCTAAGCAAGCAGGGAGAAGCCTGTAACCTTTTTAATACATGCACTCCAGGAGATCTGCAAAAATTTCTCTTACAGAAATGTACTTCACCTGTAGGCCACTGGGATAATGTTCTCTGTGTTGTGTTGTATCAGTTTGGGTGTGGTAACATTGATTCAGGACCTAAAACTGTTTCTTTTCTAATCTTTTCAGGGAAGTCCTGGGAAACATTAAATACTACATGTCACTCAAGTGCTTCTTGAAGCAACATTTCATCAGTACTGTGATTTTTAAGTCCCGTAGCACTGATATTTGAGATGTCCTGACTAAGAATTCCCAAATACATTTCAGACTTGCATGAACAATCACAAACCTTTGAGGACATTTTCATTTGACTTCTGATCTATATTTGGCTGGTTTAAAAATAACACTAATAGCTATGAGAGTATGCTTTCTCTAACTATGCTTTCAGAACAATCCAACCTATTTCACTGTCAATCAGTTACTCATTTAAACCTGGTGGTAAACCTAATATTGCCCATAATAATTAGTATACTTCCATGGAGAGACATTTTTACTCTTTTTAGCAGAGCCTTGCAATACATATGTATAAAATCTAGAAAAATGCTGTAGACATTTTATTGGGGTTTTACAATCCAAAGTAAAAGAGCCTTCATGCAGATGCTTGACAAAGGACCCATTAAACAAGTCAATAATATATCTGTGTCAGAGCTGCTGAATGTCCTAAGTGAATATATGTATTCATATATATTCCTGCTAGGGACGTATCAGAAAAAATTGATCCACAGTGATTACTTATCCACCTCTAAAGTGGCTGGAAATAAAAATGGTTCCTTTGGAATCAGGTCTTTTTGATTGGCCTTTTATGCATGATATTGCCACTCAGGTCAGAAACCTGAACTTTGGTGGGCTGTCTAGTTAAGCTAGCCATTTCCTTGATTAATGTCTAATAGCTAGGACTATAGCAGTCTGGTCTACCCCGGTAAATACCACCCAAATGAGAAACATGTCAGCCCTGTCTCAAGGGGAGGCAAACATAAAAATAAGACTGAGCATTCTCCAGAACCAGCTTGGTACTTTGAAGTGTTGCATTTGATGTTTGAGTCAGCAGAGGTAGAGAAGCAAGCAGCAAGCAGCATGAAAGAAGATTTTGAGGGTCAGGGAGCTTTGGCAAACAGGGAAATTTGATTGTTTAGTCCACCAAGATGGAAGATATTTACCTTTCTTGTAATTCTTGTTAAGAGAAGAAAGAATCTTGTTATCAGGACTAAGGACTGACCTATTGCCATGTGATAAATTTATAGACTATCAAATAAGCATCTTAATCTAAAAAGAATAGTGTGTTGGAAGACAAGAGATGTAAAGGCAGTGAGATTTCAGGATAGTTAAAAAGGGGCCCAAGGGAGACATTGACAAAAAGTGGATATGTAATTGGAAGGAAAATACACATGGAATTTCAGATTAAGGCGGTATTTAACTATTGCAAAGGAAGGGCATGGACAGGCTAGATAGCTCACTGAAGGCAAAGGGGGAAAACTGGTGTTGGGACGTGAATGAACGAATCTGAAGAATTGCTTGTGTTCCTCCTGATAAAACAATAGTACTGTGTAAGGAGAGATGCAGAGATGAGAGAGGTTTTGACACTTTTTTTGTCGAGTTTTTTGTTGTTGTTTTTTTTTAAATTATTTATTGTTCACAAAGACAACTGCAAAATGTCTCTTTTAGAAGCTTTGCTCGATGCTAACGAGGTTCTCAAAGCAGACCCTGTGAAGGTCCTAACAAAGTCAGCTAATGCAATGACAAAAAGATGTCAATGTGACAGGATAATTTTAACACTGTACTTACAGAGTAATTATCTTTGAATCCTCTGCTTTTTTTTTTTCCTCATTGCATATTGTAAAGGTATACTATAATTACTAATGTTGTTTTAGTTTCTTTTTTTAAAGAAAAACACCTTAAATAATCAAGTGACTATGAGTCACCACAGGTGGTTTTCTGTTCCTTTCACGACAATGCTCTGTAGTGTGGTCCCAAAACATTTTAAGTCCAAGCAGTCTTTGTTTTGGAAACATGCCAGCCAAGCCTGGTGTTATGAGTATTTTTTTAGAGCAATTATCAATGCAGGTTTAAGAAATAAAGAAATGAATAGCTCAGGGGAACTCAAAAGTTTATATACTCTAAGAACACATTCCTCATCTATAGGAATGTGCCTTTTTTCCTAATCACCGCAAAGCATTCAAACACTTTTTCTTATTTGTACTGTTTTTGCATTGTGGATTTTGGCGTTTAACATATCTATCCTGTTTTGTGTTCTTCAAAGCAGAGAGAAGAAAAATAGCATAACACTATTACAAATGACGAATTTCATATTTTGACATCAGTGGAATTTGTTTAAGTATTAAGTCCACGAGGGTCTGCACAGCTGGAGTCAAAGAAAACCAGCTATTGAGTTTTTAATTAAGAAAGTAAGAGAGAAATCTGAGTGGAAGAAGCTATACCATCAATAAATCCATGGTGGTGAAATTATTCTGTCATGTTTGTCCTTGACAATGGGCTTGATAGAAAGGGACAGATTCTTCCAGATATAGGGTGGGATTCAGCTTCTCTAACATAGATGCCACAGAACTTTAAATAACAACCAGTCTTTCCTGGCTCCCTTTGATGTTTGAAAAGAAAGAGAGATCTCCACATGATGCTTTATTATAAAAAACTACTCTGTGATGAGATAACCTGTCCTTCACATCCACATACCTAAACCTAAACCTAATCTCAACCTTAGATGCCTAATGTAAGGAGAGATAAACTTCTCCAAGACAATACTGAGCAGGAAAGCGTAATTTCTGTAGCACAGGTGAGGAAAGCAATCATGAATGGCAAAAATATGTATTTTCCTTAAGAAAAAATGTTTAAAACTCTCATTCAGGCTACTTTGAAATTCATCTCCAAGGTCCTTGATATGTATATCAGTTGAATTTCCACTAGTCAAGTTGCAAACCAAATATTTTAAGCTTTTAGTGGCCTTCTTTCTTTTCAGAAAAGTAGATGGCTACAAGCTTTTTTTGTTTGTTTTTTAAATAAATGCAAAAATTTAGATAAACACTGTTTGGAGAATAATAACTATATTCAGATTTGTAAAAGCTGTTGAGAGACTAATTCCAAGTAGTAATTATTCTCTGGAAGGTGAGAATGGACTTGTCAGTCATGGTAGCTGTTGATTCTGAAGTGGGAAAGGATTTAATGAGAGGAAGAAAGGGAAAGAGTTTTCCTGCATCAGACTCTTGCCATTTCATAGGCTGTTAGTGTCTATATGCTGGCATATACAATGAGTACGGCTGCACCAACATCTGAGAATGAGTGCACTCTTGCAAACATGGGCAAACACATGTTAAAGGGAGGCATGTAAAATGCACACAGATATTTTTCCTCACTCTGAGGCAAAATAAACCTCACAGAAGAAGCAAAGCTAACAATGACAATCAGTCTCATTCCTGTATTTAATTTACTTTTGCTTTAAACCTTTTTCTAAGTAACAGTATTTTGTTCGATTGTTCGAAAACATGGTTTGGCCTAATTGCATTTTTATTTCTAAGTGGTAAATAGCCATTTAAACCTTTTCAAGAGCATAGTCTTTGACCTACTTAGAGGTGCTTAGCAATTATCAAAGCACAAAATGATTTTTAAAGGACACATGTAAGTATCCTTTTCTCTCTTTTAAATAAATGTTATAGGACAGCAGACTTCCAAGAGACATATCTAAGAGTTATAAGCAATATTCTCTTTGAATATCTACCGTTTATCCTCTGCAAATATGCAATTTAAGAGTTGTATTGAACCACAAAGACTAAGCCATTTGCAAGTACTAATTTACAAATCAGTAGCATGCCAGTACTTTAAATTTCTCTGAGTATCATGTGCCTAGAATCCCAGCTTTCAAGTATAATTTTTGTACTGCAAATGCATCTTTAGAAGTCACATTTGCTAATAAAACCACAGTCTTAACTCTGTTTTGGACAGGCTGGAAAAAATGAAGACAGAAAGACTAACAACTGCTATTTGGTTGGTCTGGAGAAAAACAAAATGATAATTCAATGAGAAGATTGATTAAAAAGGACAGGAATTAACAGCTTCTAGTTTCTGTTCTTCCGTCCAATTCTGATATTACTGAGATTATTGAGTCATGCAATCATGGCTTTTAGTAAGCATGGAAATTAAATATTTTTTCTCAGAGAAGGCCTGACTTTTTTTGTAAAAAGTTTGGGAAGCTTCAGAAATAGGCTACATTGAAAATTCTTCTGGAAACTGTAGTCTGAAAATTTAAACACTTTAACAATATTTTAGTCAAGCTTACAACAAATCAGTGAGGTTTCCAAAAACTCTGCTCTGTCTACACTTAGCATCAATTTGTGAAACATATCTAAAAAATGATGTGGATTTCCTCAAATTAGCACTTTCTGACTAAAATAAATTCAATTATTAAATCCTCAACTAGTTGTAGTTAAGCCAGACCTCATGTTTTCCTTTGCTGTTTCCCCAGTCTCAGACAGCTTGATCAAGAGTATGCAATTTTTTCAAAATTTTATCTTGTAACCACACAGTTAAAAAAAGGGGGCAAAAATGTGATTCCCAGTTACTGTGATAATGCTTACAGAAACTGATTTCTTCACATTTTTTGTTAATAGACCATATATTGTCTGCATCTCTCTGATAAGGTTCAAACAGATGTAGATACAACCATGGTGAGTGTGGAAGAACAGAACAATATTTAACTTATTCTGAGAGAAAATACTCTTCTATCTTTCACCAGAAGTCAGCCTATTGAGATTCACATCTCATCACAAATATGCCCCTCGAACTTATGGATTGTTATTTTAAATGCTACTAATTTTTATTAGAGAATAATGGCCAGTGGTTAGTCTCAGTCAATGGCTCAGTTCACCAAATGAGGTTCACACTGCACTGAATGAACAAAGGTGGCAAAATCAAGCCCAGATAATCAAAAGGGCAGAGGGGAAACTATGTCTCAGAATTTCTTTGATCTGTGTGTGGTTTAAATCAGACTTTGAAATTACTTTTTTGTTTTAAACATGTTATTAGAAAGGACCCTAGACTTCTGTGGCAGACTATCATAGGTTTTTTTCCTGAAGCATAGATAAAAGCTATTCTTACTAAAATTAGAAGCATTTTTGCACATATTGAAACCACTGTGATTACAGAATTTCTGAAAATACAAGTTTTGTACTATTAACCAGCTTTATGACCCAGATTTTTACCATGGAAACCCACAAATTTCTGTGCTTTTGCCCTGTGTTAAATTAGCCAGACTACCTCCTGTTGTTTCCTTAGTTGAAAATTCAGGTCAAAACAGTAGCTACTTTAGAATTGCAATGCAATAATACTAGAGTTAATGTTTCAAATAGGCAAGATTTCATATATTCAGTTACGAGATGAGAAGGAAAAAAAATCCACCATAACTGAATTTTATAAACTAGGCACCAATACCTATTTTTTATACTTTGAAGGGAGATTGGAAACCATTGGTGGAAGTCAAAGTGATCATAGTAAATAGTGATTCTGAAGTCCCTAAATTGTAGGCTGTCTAACCTGAGATGTTTCAAAAGTTATACACTCTTAAACAGAGTCTTAGCATTTTCTGAAACCAGACCATTTAATGGACTTGGAGTTGGGAACTATAAAACATAGCTCCTTGTGAAAATCTTGGCCAGAGTTTTTTGCACATCAAAAGATGGATTCCTAGAAATTAGAGCTCATACAACTCTGATGTCTGAAAGCGACAAAACTACACATATTTAAAAGACAATTTGGCACAGAATTAATCTAATACTGACTTTTTCCCTTCCTTAGAAAAAGAGATAAATTAAGCAGGATGGGGATAACACCCACAGCCTATTGTATCTCTTATTTTTGTTCTGCTCAATGATCTGGGTTGTGAATTAGGAGGAGAATATGCTTTCAGTGGCAGGAAGGTAGATTAACTAGAGAAGTGCACATACTATCCTCTGTGGATAGGAAACTAGAGAGATTCATCAGAGATCTTCCCAAGGTGGCAACTAGTAAGAGCTGTACTACAGTGGGAGTCATACTATCCTATCCCATCCCACAGGTTCTTGGCTTTTTTTTTTCCCTCCAGCAGTAAATTCTGTTTTCCCATACATCAGCAACTTAACTTTAGACTAATATGACAGCACATGATAAGCTGAAATACTCCTTTCTTCAGTATCTCAGACCAGTTTGGGGTCAAGGAGTACAAATTTTATTATAATGACCAATAAAATTTTAAGAACAATATTGTGTGGGAAATAGGAGACTCAGGAAACATTATGTAATTTTATTTGTCCTTATTTTTGCTAGTGTCAGTTAACAAGCTTAGGCATAAAGCTAGACAAAACCCACAAGTATAACTGAGTCTTGCACGGCAGATAAAGTTGTGGTTTTATTCTCCTTTCCTATGTTTATCCCTGAAAACCATGGATGCAGTTCAAGAGAACCAAGAACAGAGGAAAAGAGAAACTGAAACCTGAAGTTAAATGGTATATGGAGTGACTTCTTTATATTCCTGTGATTGCCTGCTTTCAACACCATTTGTTTCCATGGTTTTTTTTGCATAAACAATTCAAACACTTGAAAAAATTTGAGTTTGTATATGTTTGATTACAACCCCTAGGATTTGGGTTTGGTTCCTTATGCATACTCTTTGCTCAGGAAACCACCCTGACGTGCAGTGCAGCCAGGGACTTCTGTGGGTGAGCTCAATCTCCTTATTGTGAGAGAATACAGGAAGCATCTGACCAGAAATTTGGGGCTGTCGGATCACTGTGGCACAATATTAATGAATTTTGAATCTTAGTTTAATGTCCCTGGGCCAAGCTGAATATTTAGCTTGCCTTTGTATGCCTACATATCTTCCAAGAGAAGACGTTACTAGTTGTTCTTTGAATGCCTAGATTTCTATGGCGATACTTGTACGTTGTAAGTTTTATATCGTATGTGAATATATGGACAACCTATCATAACTGCTGGGAAGAAAGCAGCCAAACTTTAGGAGTATAAAAGGGTCTGATTCTTTAATTAAGCAGCATTTTGTAGTTGAGGTGAATTGATTCCTCATAACGGTGTCACATATTACATGCAGCTTTGAATTCACTGCATTTCATTTATACAGTTTTGTGTGATGTGGACATCTTACTCCACAAACCCTCTTTCTCATTTTTTCCCCCTCAAACATAACAGCATCAGTTGCAAGAACATTCTATGCACATTGCCTTGTGGAAGACTGACAGTACAGTTTTCTGTTCAAGAGAAACATCGATTTGATTGTTAAAACCTTGACAGCAGGTATTTAAAGTATGAGTGATATTACATGACCCTCTAATTTTTGAAAGGGTGCATGTGATGATGAGGAACACTCACAGCTATTGCAAGAGCTTTGCTAAGCAGAAAAACATCTGGTACTGCATCTGCTTGAAAAAAAGGGATACTTAGGACGAATTGAGTGTCACAACAACCCTGTTTTTTTCAAGGGCTATAATTGAACAATTGCATAGTACTGAGACACTAAGAAAACTAGAGGCATAATTTTCAATAGGTAGTCTGAAACTCTCTGAATGACAATTCTAAATGATTAAGAAAGATGATCATAGAAAAGCAAACTCATAGGTGTTACACAGCAATCTGTGTGTGAAAAGTTTCCAAAGGGCTTTGTGGAGTCTGGGACTGATCTTTCTTATATTTTTTTTTAATCAACAAATCAAAATATTTGAAAACCACTGAGCTAATGTAGATGAAAGGCTGAAACACAAGTAACTGATTGAGGAAGCTTAATAATTTGTGAAAGTACAGGAAATAATTGTGATCTTAGAAAATAAAACACAGAGTCTAGTATTTGCTCATTTAGATAATAATAATGTGACTATATACCAGTCAAAAATCTATGAGGTATCTAATATGCTCCTTGCCATGATAAATTGCAAGTTACTCACTCACAGTTTAGATCAGGGCAACCAGTTAAAAATAAACTCTCAGAAAACAACCTATACCCTTGTCTGAATAAATGGGACATGGTATCATTCACAGAAGGTATTATTGTCTATTACATGTCACTTTATTCATAATACCTTATAAAGAGGTAGATCTTGACATAAGAGCACAGGATGTGTTTTTATTTGAACTTCAAGGATGCATTTCAGTGCCAGGAATAACTGCAGAGAAACTGTCAGAAGGCTAAGTTTTCAGTGTATCTTAAAGCAGTGTAGTTAATGAAACCACCAGAGCTGCACAGATTTATGCCACCAAAGGAACCTGTCCCTCACTTAGAAACAGCTTAGAGTACTGGCATATATTTCACTGCTTTAGAGGGCTGCGTGTGTGCATGTATTTGTATTTTTTACAGTTACTTCTGACCATTTATTAAATGAGTATTAGTCTCTATGACAAATACTTAATTTTTTCACTAGTCTCTTCAGAAAATTCTCATTGAGTATTTTTATTATGACATCAATCCCACAATTTCTTAATGCATCAAATGATTCTACAGTTGTACTTTACAATGTCTGACATCTTTATAGAAAAAGCAAGACATGGCCTAGTCATATGGAAGATTTTCACAGATTACTTATTTGTTGAATGAAGACTGAATGATGATTCAACAGATTGTAATCTTCTTTGAGTCAGCTGTGAACAAATGACCCTGAAGGGTGCTACGAGACACCATATGGTGGGAAGTATTTGTCTTTGATAAATGAAAGCAAGGTTCAGCTGCACTTGGATGCAGCTGATCTGTACAGTAGTACTGTCATTTCATGTCATGGTCTTGGCAGATTCGCCATTAGGTAGACTATAATATGAGGCTACAAATTTCTTACTACTTACCGCTACACACATGTACACACAAAACTGAGGCAAAATTTTGTCAACTTACTCTTAAAAATCCCAGGTCAGAGGTATCAATCCTGATTTTCTCAAGAAATTCCAACTGGGATAATCAAGAATTTCATTGCAGTTTCAGCTGGATGAGACTTATTTTCATATCTAAAAAGTGTGGTGGCAGCAGCTGCTAAGCAGAGGGGAGGGGGCTTCTCTAAGGCATACGCAAATCCCAGGGTAGAATTTCATAAGCTGTTTTTTTGGTAATGGTGTCATCTTAAGCAATCTTAACCTTTGCTCCTTCCCACTTATTCATATTGTCATGCTACCTACACAGTTGTGTTTGTAGATATTCCAGACTGGGAACCACTTCTAGTTTAAAAATAAGCCAGCATTTTTCTATTATGGTTATTTTTCATCTGTGTTGTTTACTAACTCAGGTTCACTATGTGATTCATGCAAATATATAGCTCTGCACATGAAGAATGTGGAAACAGGGCAGAGAAGTGAATTCCAAAGCTGTTCAAACAATTAATGCTTTTGAAAAAAAAAAAAAAAGGGTTCACGACACTACATCTGTGTTGGTAGTGCGGAGACTTTCAGGCATCATTTTTCTATTAAGGTCAGGCTTTCAGTCACTTGTGCAAATATGTTTAAAGGAGTAGCATGGTTGCAGCTATAACACAGCTATGAGACATGATCTCCCCTAAAAAACTAGAAAGATGTCCTAAGTAACCAAAGAGCTTGTTAGAATTTTCTAGCAACATCAAGTGGTCTAATAAAATATATTCCTGTGACTTTGTCTCAGATACCATCAAACGTAGGACTGCATATAGTATATGCATATTTCAGTAGGACTGCTGATAGTAGTATAGATCTGCATCTATGTTAATGAATACAGAATCAATACTTTAGTTCACAAAGGATTTCTTTCTGAAAATATAATTATAGGAGATTTTAGACATCTTTTTTATTATTCAGAACCAGCATAGACAAATTTCATGTAGACAAAGATTCTTTCCTTGTCAATACCTCAGGTAATGATGAAAAATTTAAGGAAAAAACTAAAATCCACAAACTAGCCTGGATTATGGTTTTTATTTTCATCTTCTTTCCAGAGGACATCTCCAATGACTACCTAATATTTCTAATACAGTCAATTCATTTTCTTTCCTTTCAGACCATGCTGCTTTCTTTTCCAGCTGAACGCTATCATAGGCAAATATTTACATAATATATTTACATGTTCATGCAGCAACAGAAAACATCCACCTACATTTTTTTCATGCAAACCTTAGCTTGTATTTTTACAATCCATAGCTAAAATAAATTCTTTAATTTAAAACCAAGCCATAAAGTTTTCTCACTTGACCTGTGATAATTAGAATGCCAATGCCAAATGGAGAATGACACCTTCCATTACTTGCTGCTAATCATACTTTACAATACAACTAGGGAGAAGTTGTATTTCTACACTTTTTATTACATGGCTTTGTCATATGCTCAACTTTATAACACTCTGTGTTACAAAAAGCATTAATATAACTGAAACTCGGCAATTGTTGTACATAGAAGTTCCATAAGGAATATTTTCTTTCCTCTCTCTTTCAGTCATCAAAAACAACTGCATGACGAAAGGCACAGCTGCTTTTGATGTCTAGACATGGGTTCATTACAGTTATTTTAAAATTAACATATGTCAACTGCCCCCCTCTTCTTGGCAGAGATATAGAATATGGATATGTACTAAGTAGGGCTCCTCAAATCCTTAATGGCATTGTGGTCTCATTCCCAGAAGAACTATCTCCAGGAGACTCTAGAAGGCTAAGCAAATCCATCATCAAGGGATATAATATGTATCTTCTGTGGCTACCATTTTGCTAACTGAACCCCTGCTCCTATTTTTCAAAGCTGTATATTGACACTACAAAAATTTGCAATATAAATCCAGATTTGAGAAGGATCAAGAATTACTTTCTGTGGTGGCTGGCCTGTTTCCCTGTTCCTATTTCATTAGTGCTGTCCCCTCCTAACAGTTACATCTGGCCACAGTACAAGGATCACCATTGCCTTCAGGAAAACCAGGATCCTAGATTGCCATTTTGGATGATAAAGCCTACTGATAAAGGTGAACAGAAACGGAGCTACTGCAGTGGCATATCTTAAACTATCAGAAGGCATGAGATCAGAAGTACGCCCTTTTCGGGATGGTAGGTAGGTATCAACTCACCTTCCAGTTGCAAGGGAAACTTAATATCTGCTGTTTTGTTTTTTACCAACCTACACAAGGTTATCTTGGGTTAATTCAGGCTTGGTATACTCAGTAAGTGACAAAGGTGAAAGTGCAGTTCTGGAGAAACTGTTTCATTCTCACCAGATCAGTGCAGTAGTGTCCAACTGCTGTATATTATTTCCAGCATTCCTGAGATGGACAAAATGTGATTCAAACTTTTCTGCTTATAGTTCTAAATCAATCATGTAACTAAATACTTTTCCTTCTTTTCCCTTTAACCATCTCTCCTTTTGCTTTATTTCTTTATTTCCAGTCTTCATAACTAGTTGATAAACCCCAAGTTTTGAAGATTTTTCTGAATCTGCAGAATGGTTTGCAGTGTTAGATGGGGGTTTTTGCTTTGCTTTTTGAATGCCTGTTGCTATTTCACTACTACCAAGTTCTACATTAGTCAGACTTTACCATCTGGACTGTACAAAGACACAGGTTCCAAGTGAAAAATTATCAAATTTCAGTGTACAGGAGTAAGGTCTTTGTCTTGATGACATACAGTTGCACCCCTAGCAGTAGAGCTTTATCATTAAATTATGAAGCTGATTCTTCATTAAAGATCACTGGCCTAGTTACAGTGACAAGTATCATTAACATTTTGGTAATGCCCAATTTTTGGTATCGTCATTTCATCCCTATCATGGAACTAGCCCACTGTAATGACCGCAACTTTCTATATTATTGCCACATCTTTGTCATATCCTTTCACCTGGAAGACTTAACTGTACTGAATATCTTTTTTCTATCCTGAAAAGAGGGCTTTCACTTGCATAAATAATCCCAGTCTTTATGGGACAGAGTTATTAATGAATTGCTATATTAGAAAGTGATTAACTATGCTAACTTAGTTTGAAATTAGTAGATGTATGACCATTAGTCACTAATGAGGTGAAGATTTGATAAAGAAAAACCACAAAATCTTAACAGCACTACTCAAAGCAGCCTAGATTTTAAGGTAAGGACAGAGATGGTAGGCCTCCTGAGAAAGTCACAGCAGGAGCTGATAACCAGGAAAGATATTCTGTGTACTGCTTAGTTGACTTTTAGAAAGATTTATTTCTGCATTTTCACTCCTTATGAAAGATGTAAGAAAATTTCTCGTGAGAATGAAATCAGTAGGTTATTTCTGGTTGGAAGTAAAGTGGAAAGAGTTCAAGGTCCAAAGCTCAGTTCCTTAATTCATATAAGTACGTGTGTAACACTAAGCATAATAGTTCTGTCACTCCTAGCTGCACTTGTGGCCTTTAAGCTGGTTGTCTCCTTTTGGTCAACGGTCCAGGCACAACATATGATTTCCATGCTAGGAAGAGATTACAGCTATGGCACTGGGCTACAGAGTTACTCTACTGTTTTGCATTTGTGTTAGCTTCAAACTGTATTGACAGAGCACCAGAGATTGATGAGTAACTAAAAGTTGGAGACACTACAGGATTCCCAGTTCACACTGTTTTTCTTATAGCTTTTAGCTAAACAATGCCATCCATATTCAACAAGAACAAGAGGCTCTGAGATCCAATACATTGATTTTCCATCTGTGTTCCCAGCCTGACCAAAGTTTCAGTGGGGGTCCTTATTCTCTTTTTCTATGTATGACCCATTAGCTGAAAGAATTATCCATACTCGTGTCATTTAATGAAAATGAATGACTATTAAGAAAGCTCTGAGAGACTTTTAACACATAAGAGTTCAACAAAAGATTGCTTCCTGCATTCCCTCCTTCCTTCCTTCCTTCCTTTTTTTTTTTTTAATTAATTCATTTTAAGGTTACTGAGGAGCTATGATCAATATCTCCTGGAGAGTAGTAAGGAAAGAAAATAAAATGAACCTTCAGAATGTCATTTCTCAACTTTTCCCTCAAAAAATACATATTATTCTCCCACCATGGGTGCATGTACTAGGTTTTGAAGGATCACAGCAATGTATTATGAAAACAAAAATGTAAGGGGGGACGCTTTAAGAACTTTTTTTTGCTTTCTGTTCAGCTTCATTAAACAAGTCTGCCAGATAGAAGAAAATAGAATTGTCTATCTACCTGAGGATACAAAACAGCTAAAAATCTATTTGAAAATTATAAATGCTAATTTTATGTTTATTTCTGGTGATTTTTTGTTTAATTTGAACTTCATTTATATGGAATTTTCAGAAGAACTGAAATTTTCCTTTCTAATACTGTCATCCACATGAACTTTTCACAGTAAGTAGTAAAAGAGCCCCAAAACAAAATGAATGAATGGATATTTTAGAGGTTTTAAAATTACTAGGAAGAGTGAACATAGTTGCTGTTCTTTTTATGACTGGCTTTTATCTTGTCTATTCACTTCTGTGATGGATAGCTTTATAAATGTCACGCTGAAACAGCTTTACTTTAGATGCCAAATATACATCCTGAACTATTTATGCCTCAAGTTTTCTTTGAGGCAAAGGAAGTTTGGATTTTAGGCTTCGAAACAAAGAGTCCAGGATAGAGAAACATTTTTGCGCACAGCAATTCAACACTTCTTACTGGTTTCTGTGGCAGGTAATTTTCCTGGGAGAGACGTTTATCTTGTGTTACCAAATAAAAGAGGATGTGGGCTGAGCACTGGGAAGCAAGACAGTCTTGTGTTTTGATGTGGTTAGGGCAGCAGGTCAGAGAAATGCTGGAAAAGACTAAGAGGATACTTGTCCCTTGTGAGCCCCTGAGCACGTGCATGCAGGGAAAATGCCTGAAGCATATGAAGTACCAGAAGAAAGGAAGGAAGGAGGGAAGGAAGGAAGGGAGGGAGGGAAACAGTAGTATGCTCCCTTTAAGAACAAAGTCCAAACACATCAGCCTCCAAACCCTCACTAACTCCAATACAGATTTTGTCTTCCAAGGTGTTTCTTCCTGAGGACCTGTCTCATTGGCCAAGTTGGTAGAGAAGAGTCTCAAAAGGAAAAAAAAAAGGGCCCCCAGACACTGAGCCTTTCTCATTTTAGGACTCCAACACACTGGCATGGGTGTAAAAATAGTTAAACAAATCAAGTTGAAGATAGTCTTAATGCACACTTCATAGGAAGTCCCAACATAAAGATCTGAAAAAAAGCCTCATAGTTTCCATATTTTTTTTCCTTGCAGTGTATTGTGTTCTTCCTCCATAAAACCCTTGAAGTAAAGCAACCATTTTCTTGCACAAACAAATATACTTAAATGCCTGGGACTTCCTTATTTCTTGGGTCTTTTTCCAGGACACTTGAAGATTATGTGGTCTCTCTCCAGGGAGTCTGTCCTGAAGACGTTTCAACAGAGCCAATATTGTCATGCTGCCACTTTTCATGGTGTTATTGTGAGTCTCAAAACATATGGTGTTTTTCTTAAAGCTTCAGCTACTGGAGTAATGACTGTTAGCTGTTTACTTAGGTTATTTAATGTCATCCATGGAGATTTTAATATCAAAGCATTTCACAGATCTTAATGTATGTAAGGCAGAAATCCATCAAATCCTGATTTTGCATGTGGGGAACTAAGGCCATAGAAGATTAAGAAGTGTAAGGTCATGCAGGAAATCTGCTGTATGTACCCAGGTTTTTCCAAGCTCTTTAGGCTAACATCCAAATCACTGATTCATATTTTATTTAGCTTTCATCTAAGATTAACAAGCAAATGGAAGACTGGGATATTTTGATAGTGTAATCATGTCTAAAAAGGTTACATCTAAAATCTTAAATTTCTAAAGAGAATAAAAACAAAGGATATTATTGCTTTATAGCATTTAAACAAATCTTGTGCCTTTTAGGACTTGAATTTAGTAAATCTGTTATTTCCTCCAGCATAAGAAAAAGAGGAGCTTCCAGAAGAACACCTTCCACAGTATTCCTTCTGGCATCCCTTATGATAGGAGATCTCTAGTACTTTATGACCAGAGTATGATACGACGCAATCAACCACAGCTATATATCTTATTAAAAGCATAATAACCGGCTCGCAGCATGTTCAGTGCTCAGTGGGCCAGTAGAAAGACCTGACAGATTTTGAAGTGACTGTCAAGGACATGATAAGACCATTTCTGTTCTGATTCAGGAGAAGGTGACCTTTCAAAAGTCTTCCTGCATGTGGACACTGACCTACCATTACAACCAACACAGTCAATCCCCCTTGTATATAAGAATGTTCTATCTCAGCAAAGAAAACAACCTCCTGAGGATAGAAAGAAATAGTTTCTTTAAGAAAGGCAAAAAAGACAGCATTTAACTTTGCCACCACCTTTTGGCCCTCTTTTTTCAGAAGAAAGGTGTCTTGCCCAGACTAGATCTACTGTACCCCTTCGCAATAAACTCAACTCCATTTACTTCCTTTTCCCATTATCTTTGCAGACCCAGAAACCAGAAGAATCACTACTTCCAGTTTTTGGTAGGTTGACCTTGACTGGATGCCAGGTGCCCACAAGCTGTTCTATCATTCCCCTTCCTCAACTGGACAGGAGAGAGAAAAACATGACGAAAAGCTCTTGGGTCAATATAAGGACAGGGATGTCATTCACAAATTACTATCAGAGGCAAAACAGACTTAACTCAGGGAAACTAATTTAATTTATTGCCAATCAAAGTCAGAGTAGGGTAATGAGAAAATAAAACTAAATCTTAAAACCCCTTTCCCCCACGCCTCTCTTCTTCCTGGGTTCAACTTTACTCCCTATTTCTCTACTTCCTTCTCCTTAAGCAGTGCAGGGGGGCTGGGAACAGGGTGATGCGGTCAGTTCACCACCCGTTGTCTCTGCTGCTCCTTTCTCCTCCAACTCTTCCCACGCTCCATTGTGGGGTCCTTCCCACAGGAGACAGTACTCCATGAATTTCTCCAACATGAGTCCTTCTCACAGGCTACAGTTCTTCATGGACTGATCCAGTGTGGGCTCTTTCCACAGAGTGCAGTCCTTCAGGAAAAAACTTGCCACGCAAACCCAATACACAATCCAAGGTCAAACTGTGTAAGAAGCATCCTGATTCCAGACTGAGGAACTGAGACCATTTGGAAACCCAGCTGTTTGCTGGCTTCCCTAAGATTTACAACTGTTCATTATTCGTTCTTTTCTGTTCTTATACTGAAGATTATCTTTGGCATTACTGCATTATCTTTGGCAACCTTGGCCCAAACTCACTTGATTGAGCAGTGAGAAGGCACTTTCTTTAGGCAGATAAAATATTTTTCACTTGTTCTTTTTTCCTTCCCTACGTTGAGAGCTATGTGATGCTGCTGTCCATCTAGAACTTAATAGCTACAAGAAATGTATTCTACCTCTTCATTCCCAATTCAGGAGTCCCTTAACAGGCTATTTTAGCTGTCCTGGTCAGTAACCTCACTTAAGAAGTCATTTTTAGGCTTCTCTTCCATTCAAATCATTCTGAGAAAGAGCAGTTACTGAGCAATTTAGATCTCCTACAGCATACTCTAATCACCTAATCCTTGTAACATGGACATTGCTGGGAAATGTTGGAGGGGGTTTCCTTTTCATGCAGATGAAATTGCAGCAGCTTATGTCTTCTTTTTTCACCCTTTTTTCCCCCCTTTATTTAAAGAAAAGATCCTGACTACTTACAACTACTAGACAATATACTAATGAAAGCAGAATACTAATTACAGCAGTGATGGAAAAAATAGGAATCTGGTGTTAGTCGTCTTTGAGATGGGATAGACCTTATTTGCTGCTGTAATGTGGATAAGTACCAAACTACATGAATTTCATTTCCAGTTCTACTCAAAATGAGTTAGCAAAAGTCAAGGGCAAGGCATCCATGTAATTTGATTGGGAAAAAAACAAAAAAAAAAATCTCTATAGAAACCTGCAAGCTTCTGATGAGGAAGCTAACTATTAAGCTTCTGACAAGACAATTTCCTTCCTGATTATGCTTGAGAGATGATATATGCTAGAGGAATATTCTAGAAATGCTGAATTGAAGAAGCGTACTTGTTAACCACTATGACAGCCTGCTCTCTGATCTTAGAAAACGTAAACACACTGAGCATGGCAATGACATGATCTGTGTCTTGAGTGCTTTATATTGCTCGAAAAAATACACTTATGTAAAATAAATTTGTACATAGTAACTGTGGCACAGAAATAAGAGTCTGCAAGGCCTGGCTTTTAAAAGGGTGTTTAATTTTGACTGAAATTAATTACTCATAAATTGAAAACAAATAGAAATCACAGTAAATTATGTGAGTACTTCTCAAGTCCATGCCCCCTTTTTAATAGAGGAGTAAAAATACTGAGAAAATCTCTAGCAATGGTAGTAAAACCTCCCAACAAAACAACAGCCTTACCTGAATTGACATTAAAGGAAGAAATACACCATAGCTGTCCCATATCAAATGATGAAACTTTTGAACAGTAAGAGCGGTTCAAAGTTTTTCAGTTATGTTAGTGTCACTGTACATTCACAGCAGATTCAACACTCCTCAGAAGTACTGTGCTTCTTGCAAATGTATAGTGTAGTTACCTTGATAAGCATAGGACCTAATCACTGGAGGAGATTACCCTTTTGAGGGACATGGTTTAGTGCTGGAGACTTGGCAGTGCTAGGTTAATGTTTGGACTTGACAAACTCAAAGGTCTTTTCCAACATAAATGATTCTATGATTCTACAATTCTTTTTACCCACATAAATAAATAGTAGAAAGACTTACATAAAATAGACATTAGAAAGTATTCCTCATACAACAAGCTCACAGAATCAGGAAAGTCCTGTATCCGTCTCAAAAATCCAAAGCAGCAATAATGCTTTGACTTTTCAAGTTTATTCACAGTGCTGCCTCTGGAATTTGTATTTCTTCCTTCTTTCTATGTACAAAACTAAGGTTAACCACAGACCTCAATGCCTGGACTGTTTCCTGTGTTACCTCTTGTGATGGGGAAAAAGGCTAGTGCACACTCTAGTTTCACCTCAGTATAGTCTGGAAAGCAA
This sequence comes from Calidris pugnax, assembly GCF_001431845.1. Lineage (NCBI taxonomy): Eukaryota > Metazoa > Chordata > Aves > Charadriiformes > Scolopacidae > Calidris > Calidris pugnax. The sequence goes on from NW_015090810.1 coordinate 1,207,543, forward strand.
TCAGAGGCTGTTCGGGTCCTGCAGTGTGGTGGGACTCCCACACTTAATGCATTAATACTACCAAGGGCAGAAATCTTGTGTGATGTATGCATAACTAATTCTTACCTCATACAAAATAATTTTACCAGACATTATTCATCCTTTCCGAACCATTCATTCCCACTTTACTTCTCACACAGCTGCATTTAAATTGTAAAGAATTCTGCATAACACATTTCACTGGGAGAAAAAGATCAAATTTTTAACGCCAAAGTCCCTAAAACTCCTGTTAGCAGCAGTTTCCTGTGTTAAAACTAGGAAAAGAATGGCTTACAAAGGTGTCTAATCTGTCTCTTTTCACTTATTTTAGTCAAAACAACCATTCTTGAGAGTAAGAGAATTTATTGTTAAGACTGATTCTTTGTCGACATAAATTTGCATAATACTATTCATTATCATTTTAATTTTTACTTTCTAACCTATATGGCCAGGTTCATCAACTGTTATGTCACTGTGAGAGCAGATCAATCATTTAAGCCAATTTTGACTGTCATACTAGTTGTTGACAAAGATGAGTTGCCTGAAATTGGAATAATCTTAGCAACTTCTGCCAGAAGTCACATCTTCCCTTTCCCTCCCAGATCCTCCTTCAGTGCAGCTTGTGGTGTGAGGTAATGAATGCTGTGTCCATTGTTACCCTAAAAATTTGAAAATGGAGAAACACTTTCCACATGCCTCTTGCATAGACAATTGCAATCCCCCACAATACATCAAAACCCTATAGCCAGGATGATGTTCTTTCTCCTGTTAAAACCTGTGAACAATCACATAATATATTTCAGAAAAATGTAATGTACAATAACATCCCAGGAGTAATGAGTTTTCTATTTCCTCTGTTGGTGAATTGGGAAAGCCCAGCTTGAAACAGCTTTATGTCTACATAACATCTATTTATCATTCCTTTTATGACACAGAAGATCTCATAAATAATTCTGCTTGGATTTTGTGGGTAGAAAAAGGTTTATTTCTAAGCAGCTAAATTTTTGCTTAAAGTTCATGTGTTCCCTGTTTCCCTGGTTCACTGGAGAGACACTGAGAAAGTCTAGGACCAGGTGCCTGCAAAGGAGATCTGTCACGTCCAGCATCAGAGTGAAACACTCATTGGTGAGTACCTACTTATCCATCTCCTCAAAGATCTGAATTCTCAAGCTAGGTAATTTAGCAGAACCTTCAGACAGAAATGAGAAAAATTTCCCTGGACTGTCTATATTTTCGCAAGATCTAGCTGGATGATGGAACTTCACTGGCCCATGCCATAAGTAACTTAGTAGGTGGGAGAATTGGGGTTATATAGGGAAAGTTACCCAAGGGAAGAGTGTTGCTGCTTGCAAGTTGGTGAGGGCCTTCACTAGACTAAGAGAAAGAAGACTGAATGGAAGATCTTGAACCCTCTGCATGATTTTCAGATTTTTCAGAGATCTCATTTCCAATGTAAGGAATTCCTAGGACTCACTCCTTCCGCTGATATCACAGGACACTTCAAGCTGAGTCTGATTCCCTGTACAAATTACCCGCAGCTCAGAGTTGAGGTCAAATTGAATCAACTGTAGTTAAAGTGGTAAAAGTCACCTGAAACTTTTCTTTCTCTGAGAAATCTCTACTTTGCATGCAGAATTAACACCTTTTTTTCTTTTTTTCTTTTTTTTTTGAGGGGATGGGGTTGAAAAGTAATTCTGCCTTTTGAACAACTTCTGAACAGCCTCCTTGTAGAAAACGTATGGTGGTGTTTTACTAAAGATGTAAAAAGAAACAAGAAAAGAGCAGTAGATATTAAAACTTAGTGTCACAGAGAACTCTTGAACCAGACTAGGAGAAGACAGCAATTCCGGTAAAACAATGGATGATATCCACAGTACCCAAATACATTGGAAATCATTAGAACAGTGTCTTTATGAATTAGATGTACTGAGATGGACATTACCTCAAAGTAAGGGAGTTTAACATGCAGAGTCTTCCTTTTATGCCTTGCTTTCAGCTCAGATTATAGTTTTTTCACTGTGTTTAGAGGATTGACAATCTATCAAGCCTGATGGATGTCTCCTTGTCTCCAGCAGAGACAGGTGGTATTTGTTTAAAAGGTGGCATAGTTCCAAAATATGCCTAGTACAAGAGATGCTGAACTCTGGCAAGAGAGAGTGAGAAACTTAATTAACTATGGATGCCTTTTCCCAATATTCATTCCTACAACTGAGTTCCATGATAAGCCTGGTATTATTCATAAAGCTGAGTGAAAGTGGGAACTCTTACATATGGTAAATTTTTATATCTAAAAGTGGTAGGTGAAAGCATTTTTCAAATTTGTCATAAAAAAAACCTGAAGAATTTCCAGAATGACATATCAGAATTTTGCATTGCAACTTTACTCCTACATATATTACACAGTCAGAAATATAGAAATACAGTCAAATGAATGAAAAAAACAGTCTTGTTTTTTTCCTAGGATGATTCCAAATGACATCCATAAAATCCCATTATATATATTATTTCAGCAGTATTTGCTAATAAATTTTAACTGCATTTAAGTATATATGAAAATTCAGACTGACTGTGATGTCACAGTGCGTAAATTCCCCCAGTATTAAATGCCTTAAGCTTGTCCAACTCTACAGTATGAATACAGTATGAAACATTCATATTGCTTCATAATATATACATTCTTTTTCAGATATTTTAATAAAAATTATAATGATCTTCTGAAAAGGAAACTGTGAGTACTTTAAAGTGTTAGGGAGCCAATACCATATTTCAATTAAAAAGAGTGTCACATATTCTAAACCTATGTGCTTTTCATCAAAGTTCTTTCCTTTCCTCTTTAGATCATGAATGATTGTGTGATAATGAGACAAATACAGTTCACACTGTATTTCACTACAACTTTATATTAACTTCTGTTTTAGCAGAAAGTAATTTTTAAACTGCTGGGATAGTTGTAGAGTCCAAAAGACAATGCCTTTTTAGGATTTTAAATAGTGTGTGTGGAAAAATTCTGCTGGACTAGTGATAGGAAACTTTAAATGACTAAGAGTGAAATGTCTAAGTCTTAGCTAGTCATAGAAATAAGTAGCATCATCCAAAGGAAAAAAAAATGGAGAGGTTGATTTATATGACCTACCTAGCGAATACTAATCTAATCTCATTCTTATTCTGCAGTAAGATGGATCACTACATTGTGTCTGTTTCTCTCCTCTGGTTTTAAAACAGGTCTAAAAGATTAGTTCAGGTTTAAACAGCTAACTCTTAAATTCCTAGTGAGAACAGATTTATCTTACACATCAGAATCTATTCAAAATGTTTCTATTCAAATAGGACAGATTTTAAATTATCGAATTTTTTAACTTTGATTTTTTTTATCTAAACAAGAAAGTAAAGTTTACTGGGAATTTTTACCTTTAATTACTGCTGAGATATACATACAACTGTTTTATTTATTTACAGAAAACTTGAATAGGAAAAACTTTTTCCTCCCTCCTATACAGTTTTTCAAAGTAGCCATTGAGAATAAATTAGGCTTAAATACAGTAAAATTAAAAACAACATCCAAGTTTAATAACAAAATAGACTTTTTAATTTCATATTAGATGTTGTGCATAAAAAAGTAATTCCTGAACAAATAAGAGTGAGAAAGATTTAAAATTATTAGGCAATTATATCTGCATCAACGAAACTAGATTTTGATTCTTAGCTACAATTGTATAGATGACATCATAATTTTTTTTCTGAATTTATCAATTTAAAAAAATATAGGGATTGGAAGGCAAGCATATAGACATTGACAATAAATATATGTATTGAAATGTATGTGGAATTATTTTTTAATCCTCTGATTAGCTGGTTACTGAAAGCTATTTCTATTTTTAAGATAACTTTTGGAGAAGTAAAAAAATTTTAATCAATACTTTTCTTGGTAAGCTTTAATTTTGACTTGGAAAGGAGTGAAGAATAAATCTCTGATAAATACAAAGATGAAAATAAGCTTCAGATATCCTTCACCAACTTGCCAATTGTTCATGACCCACACTTTTCACAATTCTTATTGCACATGCACTTACAGCACAAAAGCTGAGCCTTTCCAAAGGCATAAGTTTCTAAAAGTAGCTCATTGAAAAGAGAGCATAAAAGCCTAGGAAAAGCACCTTGGCAATATAAATTATTATTCACTTATAAAAATCTCCTTAAGAAACATAGCAAGTGAGGGTTGCACAAATAGACATATAAAAAAATCGTTACCTGTGCTTCGCAGGATGTTTAATTTTAACTTGTATTATTAATTATAATGCTTTGCAGTTCTATATTGCTTTCCATCTGAGGGCTTGAAAGCACTTTGCAATTAAGGATGAATTACTGAAGATAAGAAAATGATGCTCTAGAAATGCCAGATCAGTAACAACATACCACGTCATTTCCAGAGAGTGTTTTCTGAAGGTAGCACTAGGCCAAGTGCCATGAGGAAATAATAGATTAAAGGTGGCTTAGTTGTGGGGGTTTTTGTGGGGTTTTTGTGTGTGTGTGTGTTTGTTTGTTTGGTTTGGTTTTGTTTGGGGTTTGGGGGTTTTTGTTTGTTTGTTTTTAATCTGCTTGACCTTAATTGTGATATTTTGTTTTAAAGACTGATATAAATATTTCCTTTCAGACTATGGGGGAGGGAAACTACAATTTTAGAAAAACATTTTGTGACATCAAACTTGAAAAAAACAGCTCATGCAAGTGAAAAATTGACTCCACAACTGACTATGGCAATTTGTGGAAAAAAAATCAGCAAGTTAAAAAATGCTATATAATTTATCTGACACCTGAGTCATTAGAGCTTAGTTACTAGACTCTAAAAAGGCTTTCAACTCCCACACAGCAGAGAATATAACCACAGAGTTAGTTTTATGAAGGCAGCTACAAACAGCAGTCACTCAGTGACACCAGGCAGAGGGGTGGGTTGGCATGGGCTTCACTGTTAGTGATGAGCAACAACCAGAGAGAACGCAACTAGATCTTGATATCTTAAGTTCCCACCATGGGGTTGTACATAAGCACATACACTTGTATACATGTGTATATTTACATATATATGCCCAGACACACCTATATATATAGTGTTCAACTGATGAAGTCAAATGGCAGATACTGAAATATATCACTGGTTCCTGTGCTGCACAATGCCGTGGCACAATATTCTGTAGCAAACACTATATTTAATCAGTGTACATAATTCGTAAGCTTAGCCAACTGTATTGTATGGGAGCACCCAGCCAAACCGGTTTCAGAGCACAACAGGTGAGATGCAGGGAGTTGTCACCCGACTCAGCTTCATCTCCGCCTTGCCTCCTGTATGCAGAGATAAATTGAGGGGAGCTGCAAAATGGCTCAGCCCGGGGTTGTCTCAAGATTGCATCACAATAAGAACCCAAACCGACTGGAGCCTTAGCTCCCTTAGCAAACAAAATGCCCTGATTCCCTTCCCACCGCTCTTCCCGTGACTTTGAGTGCTAGACATCACAAAATTGGCAACAGAGACTTAGCCATCACACCACCAGAGGTAAATATCCCAGAGAGTGTAATCCACTCAGGCATAATCCTGCACCCCACAGAATCTGGAAATATAAACCGCAAGGTTTGGGGAGAAAAATGGGGAGTCTTCCGGCGATACAGCTGGCCTGTAGGAGATTCGTCCCCCCCTTGTCCAGGACGCTGTGCAGGGTAACTTCCCAGGGGTTGAGAGACCTTACCTGAGAGAGAGGGTAAGTGATTAAGAAATATACGTATGGTATATGGCATGCTATTAAGATTGTGATTGGTGCACTCTTTTAAGGTATTCATATCTAGCGTGCTGGTAGTTTGTGGTGTTACTTTTCGGATCACTTATAGGTTGCAATAGTGTATTCCGCAAATTGCTTTTAAATTGCAATAGTGTAATCGCCATTGTACACATAGAACCTGCAAAAGTGACGTATTGGACCTTTGAGTGAAGTCCAAATAAATTGCTAATTTGAACCTCTCAGTGAAGTCCTTTTCCCTGTTTCGTCACATGTATAAAAAGGGTAGAGGTTGTATTACCACAGGCTTGTATAAAGCATACTACTACTATTCAAAGTACCCATTTTGCAAATTACCTTTACAAATAATATTTACTTCTATTTTTTATAACGAATTACCATTGAAGATACTTCTGTCCACTTCATAAGTCCAAAGAAATCACCGAATTTCTCAGACCAGCCTTCTATAGAGTAGCACACAGAGTTTTAAATTTGAAAACTGCATTTCAGGACTACCAACTAATCTGGTTTTCTATACATAGCTTATGATGGTAATTTATCGTGCAGTGGTATTTTAAGCAATCTTCTGGGATTTACAGGAAAGCACATCTTTTTTACTCTAATATAAAAGTTCTGTGTTATGTAGACTTCCATTTGCATTCTCATCTTCTCTGTTGTTTTGTTTGGTGATTTGCTTTTTTTTTTTTTAATTTCTACCACCAGTTCATATTTTGTAAGAAAACTATGTGGTGTTCTTACAGACATAATTGTTCACTTAGGGTTAGGGAATATTACATGTTTCTTCTTCTTCTAGATATGTTTGTGTGTGTATGTGTGTGTATGTGTATGCATGTATAACATGCCAAGATTGTCTAGCTGCAAATCACTTTTTACACATCTCAAGGCTTGTTTAGTGACTCTAAATATCTTTCCTATATAGTCTCTTTATTGTCAAGTGATCTGGTAGTGGCTTTCTGGTAAGTTTGCTTGATGTCTTTCATTATAAATGATTTTGAGGAATCTTTTGAGAAGTTCTGACATCTCTAATGGTTATCATTGGTATCTGAAATTGGATGTGGTAAAAGATTTCTTTTTAGTAACTTGTTTGCTCAGGAAAGATGTAGAAAAATGACCAAGATAATAAATTAACATGAACATCCTAATCTAAGGGTTGGGCTGATGCCAATGCCTTAGAAGTGACAACAATAGCAAATGATAAACTAGAAATACATCAGTGGCTGAGAAAGGGGGAAGGCTGAGAGTCTCTGATCGGCCTTTCAGTTCTAATTCACAACCTTAAACATGGCATGGAGGGAAGTACTGGGAAAATACAAGGAGGGCAATGAAAGTGGGAAAAAGTGGTCTAATCCTAGTAATTTATTTGAGCCTTAAATTCAGTTTTGCCTCTTCTCAATTCCACCCTTCATCCCCACCACATGCTCTGCCACACACACTACCAATGACAAAATGCAGATGATAACAGACATAATCAGTTCTGTAAATTAAGACCTAAAAAGGATGATCTTTACTTCTTTGTTGTTGATATTATCAAACAACACAGCACAATTGAGGCTGGAAGGGACCTTGGGAGGTCCTCTGGTTCAAACCTCTGCCCAGGGCAGGTATAACTTCAAAGTTAAATCAGTTTTCTCACATCATCCAAGTCAAGATCTGAATATCTCCAAAGTTGAAGATCCAATTTATGTAATTTATTTTTAACCCTTCCCCTTAGAATCATAGAATCGTTTAGGTTCGAAGGGACCTTAATGAAAACCCTTAATTAAACTCATTGAAAGATCTACAATAAAAGGCTAATTTGGAAAGGTAATAATTAGATAGTAAGATCAAGCACACCAAAATAGGGAACTGACATATTTAGAGTTTTCAGCAAAACTGGAATTCTCTCACTCTGGGTACTGGGAAATAGCTTTCAGTTACCTGATCACATGCTCTTCTTTCAGTTCCCACTTTCACTCTGCCTTCTAAATTCATTCAATGCATAAGGTGGCAGAGGGGCAAAAATAATTCTACATAGATACATTTTGTCTGATATTTTCTATCAATGAAAATTTAATAACTTTTACAGTCCAAGCTAGTTTATTTTGTGATAATAGTTGTACTTAATAGGCAATAATCAAATGTGGAAAAATTCATTCATTGTTCATTCTACAAAAAGTATGTTTGAGGCCTTTTTGATTAATTTTAAATCTACTTGTTTTTTCTCTATTTCTACTACTCATATTCCAGATATAGCTATATACACACACAAAAATATAATATGTATATTGTGTGTATGTAATAAAGACAAACATCATGACTATCTTACAAGAATAAAGAAAAATACTCAGTAAATATATATATTAAATATATTAGCAGAAGTAAACATCAGATGACTCACTGAACACTTACTATCATATGACTCTGGTGTTACAAATGCCACTTTACTTACACCATGCAGAAAAACTCCTGTCCTGTTTGAAGGAATGGCTAGCAATTAGTCAAACATCAGGAGAGCCTAAATACAACTAGGATGGATTGAGAACTAGGTGGATTGAGAACTGGCTGTGTGACAGGACCCAAAGGGTAATTATTAATGGAGCAGGTACAGTTGTTTTATTCTTTGTGCTTCTCCATTTTGACTCAAGTACACACCGGAGCTACTTTAACCCAGGGCTTTCATTCCAAGAATAATATGCCTGTTTTTGCCATCAATAAAGCATTTTTAGAGCATCTTTTTTTCTACTAGCCTCTTGTCATTGCTGACCAGTAAGGCTTGCTATAATTTTTCTTCTCCTAGGCTATGGACCTCTTAGGAGCTTGTTCTCTACTCTTGAGTGTGATTTTTTCTAGCTGCCCCATTTCTGAGTCCCTGCATTGTTTTTCCTCAGTGCTAAGGACTGTCTTTATTATTAATGGCTATGTGAACCTATATCAAAATGTCAGCAGCTGAAAAGAATTATTTTCTTCTCTCTTGAAAGTATGAAATTAATTTCAAAGCATCTCCTACCCAGCTGGCAATTACAGTAACAACACCCTCCAACTGTCTCTAAATTCTGTAATCTGTGATATGTTTAATGGTTGCAGAATAAAAACAAACAAACAAACCCTACCAACCATGTGTTCAGAAAATAACTCTGGATTTGAGAACACGAGCAAATAAAATAGGTGATAGATCTACTTGGATGTCAAATGTCCATTAAAGGCATTAAAGCTGTAAAATCAGCTGTCAAAATCTAATAGAAAATATTGTCATATTTGCAAGTACCAGAAAGATACATAACATAGGACTTGTACTAGTGCTAATTAATCGATACTGTGCTCCAAGTTGTTATCTTCATAATAGCTTGAGTTATTAGAAAGTTTCCTAAATTATAATCAAATAACTGAAATTAAATAACTAACTTAGTACCTTTTCTCCTCATAAATTATACATAATTATACCCCGTAAGGTATTGCTTTTTTTTTTCATTTCTTCCAGCTGACCACATGCCATTGTTGCCCATCTGATTTAGTATACATTTTTCTTTCTCAGTGGTGCCCTTTACTTCTGCTCAGCAGAATCACATGAATTATTTGTGACTCCGTCTTTAGGCTGCGGAATGTACATATGGATGTTAATAGTCTCTGAAGGAAGACGTGCCCATTTTTGCAGAGGAGAAAGGTCTAGAAGAACTGCTGGAACTTGCTTCAAATGGAACATGGGGTTGATTTACCAGATGGGTCACCTGGTACCTATGCTGCTCTTTCCCCTATGTGTTCACTGCCGGCTGTTTTCCATGTCCCATGGTGCAAGAGATGTCATGCTGCTGGGCTACTCCTGCATCCCCATCGCATTCAGATCTGTCATATATGGGGAATTTTAAAACATTGACTGTTCCTTTTTACTCTAGCAGGGCATGTTGTTTTCCTTTGGATCCTCAGATCACAGGAGCTGTATTTTCGTACGACAGTCAGAGATCAAAAAGTGCTCGGGGCTTTTCTGGCAGAGAAGGAGAAGAATGCTGTACTATACCTTCAGCGAATACCACTTTTAGAGTTATCTAGCTTCACAAGCAACAAAGTACTTTTGCATACCTGATAGCTCTACGGAATATCATTCACCCTGGGTACCACACACTATTAAATATATGTACATAGTGAGTATACATTCTGATATGTCCATATCTCACAGATATGACATTGTCTATGACATATGTTACATTATCTTTACCATTCACCAGAGCCATTAACTGGATGTAATTCTGGAGTGCTGTTTATGCAAAAGAAAGTCACCAACCCTGGTTTTGGTGATAATCCTTAGGTAATGGATGGTACATAGTCTGACAAACGGCTGTATTGTCATGCTTGGAGGCTTGTTTCATGAGCTGAGCAATTAAGTAACAGATTCATTAGTGAAATGCAGGAACAAAAATCAGATACTCCTACACAACACATATGTCAGCTGCTTCAGTTCTTACTATCTCCATCAGTGTTTCTGCTCACCATCCTTCCCACAAGTTGTCATTCTTGATGGCACATTCAGCTCTTTGCATGCTTGTACAGCATCTTGTAAACCCCTGAATGTCCACTGTCCTAAAGAACAGGCTTCCTTTAAGAGAATATTTTCAGAGCTTAATATCTCAAATTTCCTCTGAGATCTATACTTGTGAATACTGCATGCTCTGCTGCATGACATTACATCTCAAGAATGAACCAATTTTCTGTTTTTTTTGTTATATATAAGCTTGGAGGGGGTGAATATAGAATACAACAAAATCATTTGAAGCTACCAGCATGCTTTAGTGTCAAAACTACTTATGTTTCTTAGTCATGGAAAAATTGCTTATATTTAATGAAAAGTCACCTGTTAGAGGCTAAGCAACTTCCTGCATCGAACAAATTCAAGACTCATCTCCAAAAATTTAAAAAAGATGGCAATGATTTCATTGTAACTATCTAAATTTAAAGATTCTTCAAGAATCAAAAATAAACTTGATTAGATTGGTTCAAAGCTGAATTTCAGCTCTTGTTAAACAGTGATGAAGCTGAAAATGTAATAGACTTTCAACTTATTTTACAAAAGTTTAGTGAAAATTCTAGCACAACAAAAAGAAACCAATACAGTCAGAGGTATTGTGTCATGGGTAGTAACTAGACTAGAAATTCAATAGCATGTTATAAGGTTATTGAGTGAATGAAAGAATGCCAACAAATTGTTTTCAGATCTAGTTAAGCATGAAAGAGGTATTTTTTCACCTTGAAATTACAGAAAGAGGGCAACTCTTCCTTCTTCATACAACAGTCACCGCTGTTCTTGCTGTTCAGTTCTGAAGAACTCCTCTCAAGCAACGGAATTAATTTTTTTTTTTTTCTTTGCATAGACATAACCCATATTTTCCTTCCACAGAAATCTCAGATGAGATTTCTCCATGAACTGCTAAACAACAGATCATCACTAACTCTTAAAGAAATTCTTTGCTGTTTGTAAACTGGTTGTCTGTGGTACCCATTCAATATTTCAACATTTCAAGCCAAAATATTTTAAATAAAACATTCCTGAAAAGGTTATCCACTTGGTTAGTCTGCACTGAACTTTTCACCACTGCAGCAATTGTGCTATCAAACCTGTGAGGGTAAAGTTAGCTTAGCTATATGTGCCTGAGTTGCTGTAGTCTGAGTTTTCCACTGGCATGAGCCAAGTCAGGATGCACATCCATTTTGGAGAAAAATCAGTTTGATTCTCAACAGTAGACCTCTGATAAAATGGATTAGAAGATTTTGTTAAAGCTCTGTATTAGTCATCATTTATAATTTATTTTCTTCTTAGTAGTTTCGGGGTGTTTTAAATAGTTAAAATATGTTTACAGATAATTAAAAATATGAATAGGTTAAGAGGGAAAATCTTCACATGGGTAAGTATTTATGGGTAAATACAAGACTAGAAACTAAAGGCAAGAGTAAATTGTCTGTTCTTGCAGTGAAAAGAAATCACAAATGAAGTTCTTAAGGGACCTAGATGCAACTCACAGTCTTCAACATATTGATAAAGGAAGCAAACATTGTGGTGACAAAAGCTGCAGCCTTATTGTAAGGAATTGCAGAAGGACCCCATAAGAATGGAACAAAATAGATGGCAAAATTCAATGCAACTAAATGTACAGTGATAAACATAGGAAAAAATAATTCTAATTAACATGTAAAATTATGGTTTCTTGAGTTTACCATTACACTGCAGGAGTGAGGTTATCTCTCTTAACCCTGTTAACAGCAGGGATTATGATCAATTAGATAGAAAGTGCCATGAACATGTCAGTTCAGTGCTTGGTAGTTGTCAGAAAAGTGAACAAAATGTCAGGAATTATTAGAAAAAAATAATAGAGAGCAAATCAGGAAGCATTAATATGCCACTGGTATAAATCCATGATTATCTTGCATCTTGAAATGCTGCATTCAGTACCTGTGCTCCCATTTCAAATAGGGTATAGAGAAATTGAAAAGTTCAGAAGAGGACAGTCAGGATGATCAAAGATATGCTCTGACTTCTGTGTGAAGAATGAATATGTTTGGAAACAGCAGTTTGGAGCAGTAACAATTAAGAAGAGTTATGACAATCACCCATAGGACTAAGTGTGGCATGGTGAAGCTAGAGAGAAATCAACTGTTCAAAACCTTGAGAGCACTGCATGAAGGTAGCAGAAACCACATTCAAAGAGAACAGAAACAGGTTCTTCATGCAAAGGTTAGCTGAGTTGTAGAGCTACTGGCTGAAGTATGATATAGATGTTTAAGATTTATACAGATAGAGGCATAAATGGGAAGAATTCATGGCAGAAAAAACTTCACTCATGCCAGCAAAGTCTCTGAGCTGAAAACAGGTAAACCTAGGGAGGGTATTACTTTGCCAGTGGCTACACTTTCATCCAATTTTACCCTTGTTCAAAATAGTATACCTATACCTATAATAGATAAAATAGGATACTTATACTTGGGACCCTGGCTTTAGGTCTGACCCGATACAGAACACTGTTTTAAGACATGGAAAAAGAGTGTGTCATGTCTCTGAATTATCTGTAAGGGACTCACAGACTAGCGTCTGAGTTACTTTTTACTTTTTCCCTTTAAATAATGAAGCCCAAGCTAGTAATTTTTAAGATAAATTTGTTTAGCCTCAGCAATTCAAAATATCTCATTTATTTTACAAAAGCAATATCTTGTTGTAGCACCTCGTGTTCTGTCCAGGCCTATTGGATGCCTCCGAGCAACCTGCTCTGTTCAGAAAGGGTGTTGGTTTCTGCTTGCTATAGAGAATTGCTTTGTCAGACTTGGCACCTGCCCACCTGGCCCTTTTCTGCATCATAAGAGACATCCCCCAGCTCCCCAGGTTCCGTAAGTATGTCCTTGGTAAGCTGTTTCTGCTTTGTTTGGCTTTGATCCTTCCAAGGGAATAGTGAACTTATTCTTTTCACCCACATATATTTTGTTCCTAGTACTTTAGTTTCAATAGAAAAAGAGAACAAAGAAACGTGGCTAGACTTATAATTTGTTATTTGAGGCACCATCTAGAGAAAAAGGTTAACAATATCACATATACTTTTAGTTTAATCTTAGCAATTTATTACCTCTTTTACTCCTTAGCACTTCTCACCTGCAGTCACAATAACAGCCACCAATTAAGGATGCAGTGTTTGCAATAACCCTTTTTCTCACAGGATTATGCTCAGCGCTGGATGCTATTGATGACTCTCTTTGCACAGGTTAAATTTTCTTGCAGTTAGGTTTTGGGGTTAAAATTGTAAATGCTTCTGAAAGCTCTCTCTGGAGCTAGCTGTCACAGGTGCTTAACAGTGATCCCCTCTCTGCCAGGGATGTGAACTACAGAAACAATGCTGGGAATTACACCTGAGGCTTGGGTACCTTGTGTGAGGAGGCATTTTGCTGATCTCTTCCCTGTTAAAGGGCTGCTGATACTGAGACACTCCGATTTTATATATGCATTGCTTATATATACACTCTCTTCAGCTCACAATTCTGATGTGTTGCTAGCTTTGTACAGATATCACCTAGTAGTAATGGATCATCACTACTAATGCTGAATTTGATCAATCTGGACACATTTATGGAAAGAAACATAACCCCAAAACATTATTAGGATGGAATGTAACAATGTATCACACAAAGTCAGGGAATCCTTTATAATTCAAAACCAGATTGCTCTACTGTTTTGAAAACATACATCTCTCCTGCCAGGAGGGAAGACAATGCATATCACAAATTTGCAAATTCTTTTTCCCAAGAAAAACAGGACCTCAATTTGGCCAAACCCATAAGAGGGACCTCTTATTCTCTCTCCCTGAAATTAGCGTATCAATAGTTTTCTGGTGTTTTAAAACCAGAACACAAATGAATAAACTAGACTGAGGAAACTCATTAGATGGCAAAAACACTGGTCTACTGCTTGAGACAAATTAAAAGGAATAGTTTTTGTATCCTTGCTCTTTGAATCCTTTCTAGTTGAGCAGCTTTAAGAGATGTCGGAGGCTGAATCTGTTGCACACAAGCAGCTCCAAGAGGGTCTCCTTCCCTGTGTCCCAAGAGCTGGCCACAGCCTGCCAGCCTCTCTGAGTCTCTGCATTTTCCCTCTAAGCTCCTTTCTGGCTCTGCCTCGACATAAAGGCCTCTACATCTGGCATACTTGCAGCTGTCAGAGTGACCTCCTTTTTACAGAGGTTTCGAATGTGAAACAGGAGGAGGCCATACACGGGCAACCTTCCTTTCTGCTGCTCTGACACAGCTTTTATAAAAAAATAAATAACTACAGTGTGTTTATGATGAAAAATAAACGTTTAGACAGTTTTCGTATTTGTCACACCCAAAATGACCCATAAACCAGAAAAGTCAGGAAGAAAAATTGTATATAGATTTTGAAACTGATAGTAGGAGGACATTTTATTTTCAAGGGCTGGCAAAGATTTAATCTGGTGGTTTTTTCTGTACATAGTTTAAAAGTGTATTTAGGTAAAGTGAGAGGAACTGAAACTATGGATCATAGGCTAGCATAGCTATGTCTATGGATAAAAAAAGTAAAAAAATAAATAAGAAAAAACATGATTGTACCACCAACAGTCAAAAAGAACTATTTGTAATAACATGATTCCATGTAGCTCCCTCCCCTAGTGAGAAACTCATGCTTCAACAATAATGTTTATATATGAATTTTGCCTACTTGGTGTTGAGATTATTGGCACAGTACTATAAAGGTTTTTCAAGGCTATTAATCTGTGTTACATATAATATTCACAAACATATCAAAATTGGAAGAAGAACAATTTCATATACTGACTTTTGTCAGAAAAAGATCTTAAGGCTTTATTGGAAGTATTATAACCTATGGATTTACAATTTACTAGGGATTTCTTTAACCAGCAGATCATTGAGTCCCAACTCACGTATTAATGACAGATTTGAGAGACATTACAATGTCATAGATGTGTTGGAAACTTAAATGTGTCTATTTCTTGATTGTGACTCTTATATAGGCTTTTTCTTGACCTGCGTGGGTAGGTGCAATAATACAGAAGCCATCACAATGTATATACCAGAAGCTTATGGGGTGCTCCTTGACAGGAGGATAAAAGGCTCTTTAATTTAATGTCTTTGTGATCCATCATATTAACCTCTTCTTCTGTACTTGAGTCAGATTCCTATCTCAGTTACACAGGTGAACCTTAGGAGTAATCCCATTAAACACAGTGGAATTACTAGGTGTTTATGTCAATGGAAGAAAACAGAATTTTGTTCCTGCCTTGCAGAAACCTGACACTAAGGAACATAATGACTCCTGTATAGTCTGTTATGTCAGTGAAATTACTATTTGTCATACATTAAGAATAGTTTCATTCCAGAATAAGCAGACGATAAAAGAAGTGGGCATACACAGTGACAGACTTTTCTATATTAAATGACTGAGCTATTTTTCTTCGTGGGACACACAAAAAAAAGTAGTAATGTATGTTTCAGTACATCAAAATACTAGTATTTCCCATTTCTCTCCCATTCCAAAATTAAGCTGTTTCAACACAGATTTTTATTCTTGTATTTCTGAGGAGTAATTATTTACCTGAAGACTTTAATACAAGCTAATCTTATATTTTTACATTTATGTTCTTAAATACTCTTCTTGTTCCTGAGGCGTGAAAACAGCTTAGCTGTTGTGACACTGACCAGTAATCACTACTATTTCACTGTTCTTATCCATTTTCATTAACATTTTCGTCTGAATCATGGAAGCCTTAGTTTTCCAATCCCTATTTCAGAACTTCCTTCCAGACTTTGAAAATATCCCAGCAGGTTCAACAAGGCTCTCAGAATACCTGAAAGCCATTTCTAAAAGGTCGGAAATTGAGATTTTGTAAATCATAACTGGTTTTGAAAAGTTTATTAAAAAAAATATGGATTTCACACATTAGGTTATATATTTCCTGAGCAGTAGCAGAGAGAGACAATTCTAGTGAATTTATTGTGTGTTACTCACTTATCACCTCAAAACTCATCTCAATTTCATATAATGAAAACTGTAACCATTTTATTCTTTTACTTGAGATTGTGCTCAAGAAAAAAATACAGCACCTACCATTATAGTCCAACTGTACAGTATTGTAAGAAGGAGTTAGCAGGATGTTGTGTGACCATGACACCAAACTAACAAAATGAGCTCCTCAGGTTGTGTAAATCAGCTTGATTTCTGTTGTTCAAATGAAGATAGACAAATTAACATGAGTTGAAAATCCGGCCTATATCTTTTTATTTCTTTTTTTTTCCCCACTGTTACTATCTCTGCTCCCACACATGCACTTTTCACCTTTATGACAATAGTGTGAACTGAATTGTGATGAGCAATGCAGAGTTCCTGTCCAAGCAGTCTTTCCTTTTGATTTGTGATTACATTTTGTTCTGAACATTCATCCTAGATTTTTGACAGTAAGATCAGGTCAAAAGTTGAGGAATGAGTATTTTGACTTATACAGCTTAATGAGTTGAGGTAAATTTTCTATTTGGAATAACCTGTAGAATAATAATTTTCTCTTTCAAGCTTGGGTTTTCCCCTTTCTATCACAAAAACACCTAACTACTCTGTTTTAATCAATATAATATGCTTTTCCTCGTTGATAAATGAGCTCAATAATGTTGTAATTCTTTCAACACTGAACTAATGTGCAACTCCTTCATTATGCTAGGCATACAGAGAACACACTAAATGCATTACTAATCATAGCCAGGAAAAAGAAATCTCATATCAGCTTTTGCGCTACATGATCTATGAAAGCATAGAGAAGTTGTCAAGGAAAAAAAATTCTTTTTATAGATTGATTTTGATTGATACATCCTCTGGTATCTCTTCCCTAGAAGATCTGTATAAATAATTTCAGAAGGTTCATTTTAGCGTCAGGGTTTAGTAAAGAAAGAAAAGTTAACAGTGACTGGCAAATAATTGGTTACAACTATGATGATGGATCTTACTGATCTGGTGAATGAGGTTTCATCTTCAGTAGCTTCTTTGGTCAGAAATTATCTAATTCTCAGAAATTTCACCCAGTTTACGTAATCTAAAGCCCATAAAAAATTCTCTTTTAAATATTCGAGTGTGTACTTTAATAATTTTCACCAGGTGAACAATTTCTGCTTTGTATGAGTACTGGCAAGAGAGGATATTGCTTCATGACAGAGGAAAAGATCCTTTCTGAGCTGAAGGAAGAGGAAAGAAAAAGCTTGACTCTAAGTTCATGAGGGCAGGAAAAATGTTATCAGTAGTGGGAAAAAAGAAAGAGCTCTGTTCACAGACTGAGGAAAGAAATCTGCTTGGTTAACTTCCCCTAATATTAGCAGGTAACATCAGACATAACTGATGAAACAGTCTTGCAAAAATGTAGTGGTCCAATTTTTATAAAAATGAAAAGCTGAACAAGTTACAGGTGTGGTTCCCTATGTATACAACTTTCCTCTGGCACTTATTACACCATTGGTGTAAAAATTTTGCTATAAGCTTTTAGCTAAGTTAGGCAGTCCTTAGCTGTGGTCTCCACAGCATGGAAGTAATAGCTCAAAATGGAAGATGGGCCATGAATTTGTGCTTGTAATGTCTCATTGACTGTTTCACTGTAAGGTTTCAATTGGTTATAATCATATTTTATCCACAAATGAAGATCTTGTATGACAAGCCAGGAAAGAAAATGTTTTCAACCTGATTTCTTTCATCATGGTAATATAAAGAACTGCCCAACAGCAGCTCTGGAATATTAAGAGCCACCTTCCACAAGAGCATCTGGGAGCCTCCAATGTAAATTCATAGCAGGTGTTTATTTGAAATTTATGCTGATAGCTGATTCAAACATGCTCACCACCTAAATCCTTCAATTTAAAGGTAAAACTACTGAGGGAAAGCAAACTGTCTCTGCACATTTCTTACCCATTCCTGCTTTTAGCAGAACTCTCAGACAAATTTTCAGATAAATTTGGTATCAATTCACATTTCTGTATCCACTAATGACATCTGTTGGTAGCAATTGTCAACCTTATGAACAAAGGCAAGCAAAAGGAACCCACTAGGATGAACAGATTTGTTGGATGTGGAAAATGGGATACGCTGTATAAGGTGGAATCTTAAAATACCCCTTGAAAATACAATTGCATTGGAGAACACATCTCCTCAAACAGAATATATATACAGTCAAACTTGAGGATCAAATGCAAATCTTTCTGAAGTCAATTTGAGTCTTCAGACCGAGTTGAGTTTTGGTCACCTTAAAGATGGATGAAATAAGAGAAACATAGGATACACAAATACGTAAAAACCGTAAGTTAGATGCAAGGGGTGAAATTCTGGCTTTAACTACTGCCAGTGGGTATTCTGCTCTGTCCTTCAATGTGGTAGAAAACAAATAGCAAGTATTTAGCCAGGTTTAGCAGCAATTATTAAGTTTTGGCAAAAATGTGAAAATTAGTTGGAATGTTACTTGAAAGCTGATTTGATCAAAACTATTTCTTTTAGCATAAAGCCCACCGTCTGACATAAATTGGAACGGATCAGATGGTTGCACACTTTGCATATAAATATTATTTTAATAAAGTAACAGAACAGTAATATACATCCTAATTATGACTGACCTGGAAATCAATTAAAACCATCAATTTTGAATTAAAAACAAAACCTAAAAGTCATACTTCCTTCTCCAGTCCCAGCTTTACCCACAGGAGTAAATGACACCCTTTAATGAATTGGGCTTTAGGGAGCAGAACAGAGGATGGTATCTACCATAACTCATAAGACCATGGGAGGGGAATTTTTAAAAATATAGGACCTTCTGCAGAAATTAGTCTATTGGAAACAAGGGTGCCCCAGGTAAAAGCAGAATGCAAAGGAATGAGCTGGAGTCTAATATACAAGCTGTACTCTTGCCTTGACACTGAACCACAACAGTATTGTTTTGACTGCACTGTGTATGTCAAAATTTCAAATAAAGAAGAAAAATGGACAGAAGACTTGGCTCAGAACAGTGAGGAAGGAAAACACTTGTTAGAAAGGGTCAGGATGCCTACAGAAATAAACAGACAGCACAAATGGAGACGATCCTTGTTTGAAGCCTAGACACGTTTGTTAAAAGTACATCAGCACAATGGGGAATACAATCTCCGTTTAATCTGTAAATCCTAGAAATGACTTCTGCATAAAGGTCTCCTTCCTTGTCTCTTTCCTTCCAAAACAAAACCACCAAGTTTGGGTCAGCATCCTCTGAAAAGGGGGTATGAAACTTAAGTCTGCAACTAATAGCAGTTATGGCTACTAAAGAAAATCAATGTCAACATGTACCATTTTTACATCCAAATATAAAAATGCTACTCTGCTCCCTCCTTTTTCACCCCCCTAAGACCCGTGATATGGGAATATTATGATATATTTTATGGAGAATTTTTCTTGATACGTTATCTTACTTTGCAATAATTCACAACTCTTCCACCACAGAGTAAAGTATTCTGCTCTGAGATGTCACAGCTTGGGAATCAAAGTCAAAAATATAACTGTTTATAAATAGGTACAAAAGTTAGTATTCAGCTTTGTTAAGAAGAGGGTGATCTGCATAGACCTGCATGTCTCTGTTTGTAAATGTCTAATTCATTTGCATAACTGTTTCAAAAATGTTCATTTCACAGCTGCTAATAGAACTTTAGCTATCAAGGGCAAACATCTGAAAATGCATTTTTCTTCCAAGATGCACAAAGATAATCTATGCATTTGACAACTAATTTGGCCTTGTATCAGACATTTCACAGATTGGAAGGGCAAGACTCAGGATGGAAGAAAGCACAACAAACGAACTAAAAAAATCCAACTGAATTTAAGCCTAAGGCTTCTTCTTAACAATTTCAAATGAACTTAAAGTATGAAACTGAAAAGAAAAATAAGAGTTAAAACCTCAATCTGCTCATCCCTACAATAAGTAGTATCTCTAAAGGAGTGTGATTTTTCTCCTCTCTATGGGAGAAAAATAACTTTCCTTGCTCTTAATCAGAGTATGGATAGGCAGCAACGCAGAAGACATTACATATTATCTTTAGAGCTATGTTAACTAGAAAATTAGTTCACTCTTTTCTGGTTGCATGAAAGTTTGGAAGACTTATGGTAACACCTGCCTTGGTGGTTCTGTTCTGTTTGTCTGTACAGTGCTAACATGCAGAGAACATATTAATATGTCACTATCCTCTTGTATTATATTAAGAAAAAAATTACAAAAATTGTGCCAGCTGTTCCTCTTACAGGGTTCTAAATAATTCTTTACAGAACGCTAATTCTTTATAGAGATTTTCAGCACAAGTGCAGGCAAGAATATCCTATTTCTCCTGGTTCTCATAACCAGGCTCCTGGTTCTTTTGAGTGAATGTCACTGTGGCAAGTGACCAGAGACGAAAGAGGACAAAGTCAGTTTCTTGATAACTTATTTACCTTACAGTTGAAGTTTACGTTTAATAGTAACTGTATGAAGTAACTTGTCTCATAGATTCAAGATTTTGAATCTCAAGACTCAAACTCTTGCTGGCAGTCCCTCCTTAAGTCTAGTTGACATATTTTCTTTTTTTTTCTACCTTATAGCAGTCAAGATCTTACACTCTGATATCAATCGTGAAAAAATGACACAAAATTAGGTGTTTTCTGTACATCATATCAATCTTTCTAGTGTGTCATTCAAATTTATACTGCAAACCTACCATGTTCTGAATGGGATTTTTCTTTAAAATGGCAGTATTAGAGGCTCTTTCATTTTATGGAGTCTGTCCTGGTGCTCTTCTTCTATGACTGCAACTTTCAATCAATTTTTCCTACCAGAATACAAAAACCTGCCACTTCTGACTATTTCAATTAGACAATTGTGCTATCTGTAGGATTTCATAGCCTTTGCTGTGGTTGGAAGATGTGGGAATATGATAGGGAGTCATCTTTCACAGAGAAAATAACAAAAGGTGAGAAAGGACGCCCACAGGCAGCTAATACTCTGCAGATGCATGTGTTTTGTTGCCTTTTCTCAGCAATCAACACTTTCTCCCAAGAAACTTGGACAAAGCCCAGCCGAAGTTTTCTGAAAGTGCATGAATCACATCAACTTGCAAAAAACCTAATGGCATGATGCAGTGTGGTTGCCTCTCATCTTCCACACCTGCTTTTCTTCCCAATTGGCACCACAGCCAGACACTCTTGCTGCACCTGGAATGGGACAAGACACTCAGTGGCTTCTCAGTTGGCTCTTACACAGTAAGTGAAGATCAGGATCCTCCTGGGATTGACAGAAATTTATAAGCTCATTGTCTGAGTAGCAGAACAAACAGTGGGGAAGTTTGCTATAGGGCCATTCCTCTGTGCACACACGGATACTGCAGTACCAGCAACAGCAACATAAAAATCAGGATTCCATCATCTCATTCCTCACACACCAAACAAAAGTGCACTTAACACTAAATCTGGGCTTCCTTCCCAGGTCCTTGGTTCAAACACACCTGAGAATGGGATTTTCTTTCCCTTGAAACATTTCAAAGACATTGAGCCAGAATGCTGCTTAGCCCTGAATACAAATCAAGTCTGAATATGAAGGGAAATGGCAGTTTATGTCCTTACAAAGGCAGTTTGCTCTCAAGGAAAATAATAAAATAAAAAAAAAAAAAAAAAAAAAAAAAAGGTGTGTTACACAAATCTAAAGTATAACACTTCAAAAGACAGACAGCAGAACAAGATGGGGTCAGAGACCCTTGATGTAGAGAAATATAATGTGTCAAAATGGCTGTTAAATATTACCAGTGAGTTAAAAACACACAAAGATACAGACTCTGCTACAAAACCACAGCTTAACAGGACTTTGTTGTTATTTGTGGGGTTTTTCTCTTAAACATTAGGTGATGATAGATAAGGAGAAGTGTTTTGGTTTGGTGTGACTTAAATATTATTTCATTTTATTTTACCTAAAGGAATTTTTGTCATTTCTAAACAGGAACAAAAATAGTAACGTTTTATGCAGAAATTATCATAAAATAAATCTCTAAAGAAAGAAAAAAGACTAATGTGTTGGGTTTTTTTTACTAAACAATTTCACTGTCATGAAACTGAAAAAAGAAATGCAACAAGTTAGAGAACTTACAGATGGGCTATCACAAAACTTGCTTTACTGCAACAAGTGGAATATGTTATTACATAAAGCCATTTTAAAATGAAGCCTAAGAATTACTTTCAGTCCAAAAAAGCACAAATGGGGTGGTTTCATTATTACTAAAGCACTTTGTGACACGCCTCTGTCACGTTCAAACTTCAGCTTCAGGGGAGATTTGTTTTGTTAAAACATGAAGGGTCTTGCACTTTGCCAAATACATGGAGTGATGCATGTTCTGCATCTGAACGGTAAAAGCTTTGGATTGTGTTTATCATGCTCTTCCACTTCTATGAAATGGTAACAAGTATTAATACTTTCAATCTTAACCTTACATTATTTCTACATAAACATCAGAAAAAAACCCCATTCGAATCATGTTTCTCCCAATGAGACCTGTGTTATATAAGTTTTCTTCCATTAAGGTTATATAATGAATTATATTATAAGGATGTAATAGCAAGACAAGAACTTTTTCAGTTTGTTTAGGCACAACCTGCATACAATTTTCTTATTTCTAGATTACCTGATTAAACCTCTTTTCTGAACTGTTAGAGGTAAATGTTTTGAAAGTAATAGCTAAATTCAAAAACTAAAATAGTCTTCAGAGTTTATAAAGGAAAATTCTACATCTATCAGGGAGTTTTCTAGAATCTCAAATTTAATTTACCTAGTACAAAAGTGGATTGACCATAATTATATGAATTCTTAGATCCATCTTTGTTGTTTATAAACTGCATTTCAGCAGACAATAAACTGGTGATGGCAGGATGCAACATTAAGATTTTCAGAACTACATTAGCACATACACATAGAAGCACCTTTTTGTCAGCTCTAGCTCCATGAACCTATGCAATCTTTCGAGTGTATCTTTAGGGTAAACCCAGCACTCAAACAATATATTGTAATAAACCTTATGTGACTGTTACATTATGGATTCCCAGGAGGCAGTGTTCTTCTTTTTTTTAAAAAAAAAACAACTTGTGTGTTTCATTTGAAGTTCCTTGAGGAAAGTAATGCAGTAATCAAAGTGTGGTAACAGTGACTTTCCTCTCAGGGTTTGGCAAAGAAAACAAAGTAAGATTCCGTAGTAGCTGAATTAGTGTTGCTTTTAGATACTGGAAAAATAATAATGGTCTAACCTGTGTCAGGTGAGAAGCAATCTGAATAACAGATTGAATAACAGAATAAGGCAGACAAATATCTACCAGGTTGCACTTACTGTGATGATAACAGCTTGGACTAAAACCTTCTGATGTACATGGAATTATGATCAAGTTAGTCTGTACATGCAGAAATAATATTCCTGAAAGAGATCAGTGAAAAAACTATGTAGCAGAATATATCATACTGGACTCTCGTGTTTCGGATGTCTGTTTGGTTGTGGATGCAGCATTTTTTGAGTCATAGGGTTTTCTGTATCTTTAGGGAAAAATCAAGTGGACTGCACTGGCAACAAGCCTAGAGAATCAGAGGCTAATTGCCCTAATTATAAGTAGAAAGCCAGGTGGGGACTTTTACAGCTTGAGGCCAATCAGAACTGATAGATAAAAATATGTACCTCCTCTCCTGGGAGAAGAAAATGAATGGGAATGGTGTTTGTTTGTTGGTGGGTTTTTTTGATCTTGAGGTGTTTTAAAGTGCTAGATATTGACAAGGTTGTAGGCAAAGCAAGGAGAATAGACTACTGTGTAAGTGCTATTTTTAATTACTTGGAATTGGATTTTGATTGTTTGCACCATAATCTTACTGGGGTTTGGTTTTAATATTTTGAGCACCCTTCTTAAGCAAATACTGTGGGGGTTTTTTATATACTGAATGTCTTGGTTATGCTTGATCTCTCTGTTCTGGGCTTACAGCTCTGCAGTTGAATCCAGCAGCTTTGGAGATGAACTCCTTCAAACTCTGGTGTATTGGTCAAAATAGCAAGTGCTGAATTGTATGCATTCAAGAAGCAGAGAGAGACTTGCAGAAAACATCTGGGAGACTGCATTTTGATCAGAAAATCTGAAAGACTATTGAAAGAAGCAGAGAACAGAGGTACAGACATCTCAGAGGAAACAGAAAACCTGGAGGGGTTTATCCAGAATTTGCTGCAAATCAGTTAGCCATTTTGCTGAATAAAAACAAGCCTGAAAATGAAAATTTGTCTTGTAGGAGCACAATAGGAGACAGGCACAGCAACACAAAGTTTAGGCCTTTCTTTATCTGTCATTTTGAGTATGTCTGTTTAGACAGAGTCTGTCTAAAATGTGAAAAATTTCACATCTCATTCTAATAATATCTGGCTTCTTGAATGTAAAAGACCTTTTTTTTTTTTTTTTTTAATTTCATAGGGATAAGTCTTTAATCCTTAAGGTCCATCTTAAACCACTTAAAGTTCCACTTAAAGCACAGTGCTTTAGGTATTCTCCAGGGACTAGTTGGAGTTCCTTCATTGGAAGTATGAAGCATAATTTATGACATTCCATGAAAAAAAATGAGCTTTCTTTCCATACACTGTCTTTAGATTCAAACTGTGTGGATTTCAGAGTGGATTTTGCTATGTTTCATGATAATGTCAAACTACCTTTCCCTAATTTTATTTACTTAAGGGCTTATTTTGCATGTCTTTTTCAATATTTCTGCTGTTAAACCTGTAACTCCATTCACCAGTCTAAGCCAGGATGTCTAGCCTTTCAAAACAAGGCTACTTCCTCAGAATATTTTCATGTCCCCTTGTGTTTAGAATTTAGACACATGCCCAAAGACATTCTGCTGATTTCACCACAGGCATCCAACTTCTAGAAACCTTGTCTAACTCTAGTTTTTCTCTTCAGGATATCACCAGCATAATGGGTTTGGTTGGTTATCTCTTCAAATGTCCAGGGAACAGCCTAATTGACACAAGAAGTCACCAGATTGTGAAGGGGTCTTATATTACCTTTAAATCAACAACTCCTGCCCTACCCTTGTTCCCTGCCCAATTAAATCACATAATAAATTTTTGTTACTGACAGGATTTAATTGGCTATGCACTTCTAACCTAGCTATCACTTCAAAACAGTAGATATGTAAAATAGGATACCTCTTGAAAACTAGATCTGCATAATCTACAGGTATTTTCTCTCACAGGTTGGATTATTTTCCCCTACCTAGGAAAAATTCAAAGACATTATTGTTGTCTTTGCAGTGTAGACCTAATTTACTGTTTACTTTGCTCTGGTGGCATTCTGCAGTTAAAGAAGCAGCAGCACTGAGCTCTGGTAGTCTTGAAGTACTCTTTGTGTAGCTGGAAGTTGGCCTGATTGTGCCAGATCTGTCCTGGGCACCTGGTGGGATGCTTTGGTTTCGTTGTAATAGGAAATTGCCTTATTTGGTGTAATGCAATTGAAACAAAGTTTGTCCATCTCTGCATTAAATGCTGAGGAAGCAATGGTTGTTAGTGAAAAGTGCTTGTCCTTTGAGTGGAATATGCTATCTGTAATTCTGAAGCTTGGTAGTTCTATGCTCTGGATTTGGCAAAGAATACACAGAACGAACAAGGCTGTTAGTTAAAATGTGCGTCAGTAAGCAATATTCAATATTGCTTTTTAACGTAAATTGTGGTTTGTGTATGATCTACTTTTCCCCTGGCCTTCATGTGTTGTTTGTCTTCTTAAAACATAAGATGTTTTAGCCAGGCCTCTATGCGTTTCTCTATGCATGGCCATCAATGAATGCATTATAGATGCAAGGACTTCACAAATACTAGATGATATCTTTAGCTTTCATTTCTGCTAATACTTTTTTCTTGCTGATGATAGCAATGTCAAAACCCTAATGTAAATTGGATGAAGGATTTTTTTTCCCTGCCTTTTTTTTTTTTTTTTTTTTTTTTTTTTTTTTTTTAATTGAAAAGGTTGGACAGGATTGCGTCATTTGGCAAGGTGCTAAACCTTTAGTTCAGTATATGTGCATGCACATGTCCAGAATGGTTTCAAAATACTGTAAAAATCACTGTAACAAAATTTAAAAAAAAATTCACTGATCTCAACAGAAGTTTACTTTTTCCTCTCATAATAGTCAATTCCAGTATGTTCTGAGACCGAGTTGATACTTCTGCAGACTTTTACTGAAAGTCCATTGAAAGGCTTTTGGTTTTGACTACTGGCAGACCAGATATTCAGGGCTTCTCTTTTAGCTAATCTGATATCCATCGTTCACGTGTTCTGTCAAAAGAACCCTTGAAAAGCAATGCTTCTGTCACTTCCTATTGTTCATTTCAGCATTCAAAAGGCTGGATAAATGTTACAGGGTATAATGGACATGTCATTTATTAGCATTTAATGTGAAAGATGTGCATATCCTATACAGTTTGCAGTCAGATACCTTGGGAGAAAAGTAAAGTATTGCTTGGGCCTAATTTGTATCAAATTCATAACCTAGTACATCAGATATATTTCTGCAAAAATGATACCTTGTGTCACCTACTGAATTGGATTTGTCAAGTGCTGAACTAAGTCAGGTATATCAACCACAACATCACATACATCATTTTTAGTAGCAAATAAATCACCTACTGAATTGAATATATTTCTAGTTTAAGAAGACCCATAATAAACTGATTGTATTTCCATTCACATGTTTGGCTGGATATGGATTTGGTTGTTTGTTACATCCTTGATAAATTAAATGCTTGACATGCATTTGACATAGCATCTGCTGAAATATCCATGCTAAGAACAGGACCAATTCTATGAGCAGCTGAATTGCATGCATCAACTTACAAATTGCAATCACAACTGACACATTCACTGTCTAGGAGACACCAATCATGTGAATGGGGTGAAACCATTGTCAGAAAAAGTTTAGGTGAGCAGCAGCACTAGAGCAAGAGATACTAGTTATAGCTGACAAGATGGCTTCAGACGTACAGCTGTTTGGCATGAGGTTCAGGCATGCATGGAAGATCCATCATGATGAGAAGAAAAGATGGTAGAGAAGACAGTCAAATGTTTTTCATAGGTGAAGATCTTCCTTGCTTTTGTCTTAATCTTTGATAAAGGACTCCTCTAGTTCTGTTGTGCCTGTCTCTACCTTAAATTTTGCTGCTTCCTGTATCATTGTGTCTCTTCCCATCAGTTCATGTAATGCTCAAGGTATTGGGAATAGATATAAATATAGCATTCAATCACTGCAGTTATAAGCCGGGCCAGGGAATGTTTCCAACCTTGTTACTTAAGTTGACCATCTGCATTTTAAGTAATCTTGGAAAATGACATGCATTGGAAATGAGTGTGTTTTATTTTAAGGAAAGCTTTCAGTACACGAGGGGGGGAAAAATTCTGCTATCAGAAAGAAGTGCTTCCCTAGGAAAAAAAACTAACTAAGAGATTAATTATGTTTTTCCCTGAGGAGCTGGAATGGCATTTCCTCTGCTGCAGAACTGTGGGTGAGCTCTGCCCAAAGTAGAAATATTATTGAAAAACAAGTTCAGGTGGAGGTATACAGGCAGAGAGGGATAGTAGCTTTCTAGATGAATGTGATTAGGATGCCTGGAAGCTTATGAATAAAAACTGTGGTAACTGAAGAAGAAAAGCTAAGGTGATTGTTGGTATGGTCTGATATACATGGGGTAACTTTTATCAGATGTTAGTGACATATTGTGCTTTCAGGGTGAATATCTATAGAAAACATTTGATGTTTTCTTAAAGAAACAACAAACCTACTCCTTATCACTGCCTAGCAGAGGACATACAGCACAAGAGCTGTATGTAATATGTATACCAGATAAAGATATTCTTACTTCCCACCCTAGACATACAGCAGTTCAGCTATTACTGCAAATCTTGAAGATTATTGTTCTCTTTAATTCACCTCTAAGAACAGCAGGCTGGAAGACCAATAACTCAGCTGTGCATGAACTATATCAAATTACCCAGCCCTGCTCTTCTCCTTTTTTATCTTCCACAGCTCTACAGCAGCCTAAGAAATTCCGATTAGCATGCAGCAGCATTATATGCACCTGGAAGCACAGGCCTGCAAGTTCTGACTCCTCCTGAGTATTTCATTGAGGTACTTCAATATATTTGAAGTTTCGGTCCTTTTGGAATGGTGGCACAACTCAGATTATCTTACTGTTATGTTTTTCACAGGCTTTATAGATCTTTATTTTCCCACCTCTGTTTCATTTTACTTATTTCTACTGTATAAAAGACAAAGAAAAAAAACCCTATATTGTGTTAAAATGTCTTCCCCATCCACTCTGATGTCCCAACATTTTATCATCTACCTTTTGATCTGCAGACCTTCAGCCACATTTTATTACCCATACCAATGTAATTGGACGTGGTAAATTATTAGAGACTTCTTGAAGTGATGTCAAAATTCTATCAAAGTAAAAAAATATTTCTTCTGAATTCACTTCAAACTTTTTCATATGGAAAATAAATCAATATTTTTCTAGGAGGTATTCAGTATAAACTTTGCTTTATACTCCTTGTGAAAAACACAATTGGCATTGCTATTTCATTATTATTTTTCTCAAATGAAAAGTGACTTATAGAAGGGTAGAAAGAGTCCTGAATCTTCAACAGATATTTCAAGATTATCCTATCATTTTCCATAATTTCCATAATTCCACTGCTGAAAATCGAACTCCATATCTTAAAAGGAAATGAAGATTATTTTCATTCTGATTTGTAGCATTTTTCTGCATTTTTAATTTTTAAGGAGTAGGTTTTTTTGCCTTAAATCACCTTGTGTTGGAGTTATTGATGCTTTAAAAAGGTGCTAATGCCATCTTGTTTTTCTTTTTAGCAGTGGCGCTGTAAGCTGTATCTGCTGTCCCAGGTTCAGCAGGGATTTTCTTCTGTTCTTGTAAAATCTCACATAATATACATTGTCAAACTCAAATTGTGCTGAATTTGTAAACAGCTTGTCACCGAAGGGGATTACATATGCACAAACAGTTATAATTTAGCTATCTGATGCCTGTGATATGTCTGTCAGGCTACAAGCTCCTGCTATCCTTATTCTGCATTTTTCTACATTAACACCAATTAAAAAGAAGTAAGTCAGACTTTTTATTATAAGGATTTGCCAGCTATGAGTCTGGAACTGACATTGCGCTTTTTTGGGTCAGTAAATAGGAATGTCTTTTACAGACATTCATTCGGGGCCAAAAGCCATGTCTAACCTCAAGAACAGAAGAGTGCGCTTGATGGTATATCTGATCCAGCACCAGACGATACTTTGCACTGTCCCACCAGAACTATGGTATCATTGCAGATAGACTATGATGTTCTACCCTGATCCAATTTTTTTCCCAAATCGTACAAATGGAGGTCTGGCTAAGCATCAGACAGAGGTGGGAGAAGACTGAGAGTAAAATTTCATAGTCAGTATTTATTTATTTCTGCACTGTCTATGAATATCATGTGTATATATGTCAGTTACTGTACCTATGTCCACAGAGGTTTGTCTGTGCAAATAAACTTTCTCATATGTGCACAATATTAAGTATATAGGCTTAGAGAAAAATGGATACATACAAAGCCTTGGAAGTTTGATGTGTTTATTTTAAAATTGACATGTTATGAGTATAAACTAACATATTTCCTTTCATTTTTGCCTAAACATGCAAATTCAGATATTTTCCCAATAAAATAATATTTTTAGAAGAATACTTACAAGCTATTTATGTTCTTGATTAGTTCTATATTATAATTTTTAATCTCTGGTGGATTTTGTCTTTCAAAGTAACTATTTTTTATTAATTCATTAGCCAATATGTATTCAGGTAATCATCCACTGGAAAGAGTGAAAGTAAAACATTCTCTTTACAGACCTGTGTTGTGCTGCTAACATTGGTGGCACATTAGATTAAAAAGAAAGATATTTTGGCCTGCGTTCTCTAAGAAAGGAGATATAAACTAAACATCAATATTTCTCTAAAGGAAAAAGGTAAAAATAATAGGTAAAAAAAGCTAAAGGCCTGGACGTATTCTCAGCTACACTCCATAACTGAACAATTTCCAATTTAACAACATCTGAAGGGATGCTTTAAGAGGTGATTAAAATTTCGGGGAAAGGTTTATTTCTTTTTTTCTTCCCATTCAATCCAAAATTGGCATATCTGCTCTAGCTTTAGGCTGAACTTTAGAAATTCTACAAGTAAACATAGAGTTCCTGTGGAAATGGTTGGCCTCTTGAGGAAATTCCTAAGACACATCTCCCTTTTGTAACATATCTTTGGGGTAGCTACCAATCCTAGAACCAACTTATGTATATAATTATTGAGCATTTGCCAAAATGGAATGATGAATGTAAATGTCCATTATAGAAAGCTCAGAGTTTGAAGATGTCCTCCCCAGCTGTTTTTTATAACAAATGGGGACAAACAAGCTCTGGCCAAGTTCGCTGATGTGAAATTATAATATTTTATGACTGTATCTCCATTTACTGATATTTATTGCTTTGTTTGCAATGTATAAATAATAAAATTGTTATGGAGGTAATAATGAGAGGGAAAAGGAACAGTGCAGAATGTGCCTGGTCTTACGGTTAGTGCAATTCTGCTATTAGCATTCCCAAAATTCAGAGGGATAGCACTTGGTCATAAACATCCAGACTGAAGGTCTAAAGGCCATCTTTCACTTAATTCTGTTACTGCAGCATTTCTTCTCTCTGTGGAGTGTGTAGTAGATCACAGTTGGGCTAGGTTTGTGCAGAGATGGATATGTAGGAAGAAACAAGATTGTCACAAGGAATAACGCATATCAAACTTCATGGCATAACCTAAGCAGCTTAGCAGTAATGTGGAATTGAGTTTTCAGTGTCTTAGGGTGCTAGGCAAGAAGATGCAGAAATGCACTGGCTTTAGCTAGACCAGATATGTGCCTTTGAACCAAAACCTGGCAGAATGATTGAAAGCTTAAAGGTGTATTGCTGAAATTGTCCAGGTAATTCAGATGTTGAAGAACTAGCTCAACTCTTTTAGGCACCAAGTTCAGAATACACAATAAAGGTATAGCTATATTGTCTCTATTTAATTTTATACCTAAAGCTAGAAGTGAGAGCTGAACTCCCTCTGCTATTGTTGTTACAGCTGAGAGGATAGTCTGCAATTTGTTTGCCTGACAAATTTTGAATGTTTAAGGTATTTCTATACACAGGTGGATATCCTCTCGAATATGATGGTTATTCACAGTTTTATCCTTTCTATTCAGACATTTGATTTGTAAACCCCAAAATTTGCATGTTGGTTGGCCACAAAGAAGGTAGAGTTTTTATGCGTATCTTCTCTCTACTCCTGTTCCCTTCCTTTCCAAGCAACATTTGTGTCATTTCAGTTACATGTGACAGTTTCCTCTATAAAGGAAATTCCCACTTTGACCAGGAAAAGGAAAAAATGTTTCCTGAGCTGCTATCACTAGTGTGTGCACAGTGTCTTCTCAGTCTTCTGTAGGATCCCACATTACCAAATCCATCTCTAGGTTAACTGTATACAGCTAGGATGCCTGTTCAAGAAGGATTCTGGATTTTGCTCAGGCAAAGTCCAAGACTAAGGTGAATAATCAGGAGTACTAAGCTATTGGCTGATGTTTAAATACAATTTTATTAATAAGCTAAGTAAATTACTTCATGGAATTTTCAAAGTAATATGAATTCAGCCCCAAGAGGCTTATTATTTGGTTCTGAATTGAATTAAAGCTTAATCAAAGCAAGCAATATAAAAAATTCAATTTATCAGATTACAGGTTTTCTCAGTGTGGGTTGGGTGCATGTCTTCCTTTTTCTAGGAGTCAGTGATGCAAAAAGATTGATTAGTTATGGTATTGTCCTCCTTTACATGAATAAGATTTACCCTCTTCCTTTGATAAATGTATTCCATAAGAAGAAAAACTTGTCTGTGGCATCCAGCTAGGTTTCTAAAGTGTTCTAACCAAAGGCTGGAAATTGACCTTCAAAATTTAAATAGAATAAGAACAAACAGAGCATAAAGAAAAGTACTTGTTATGAGTGACAAGGAATGGAAATGACTCCTCTTCTGAATACCCAAAGGTAGATTTTTTTTTTTTCTTTAAGTATTTACATATAATGCCTTTTTCATATTAAAAAATATAGACTTTGTAGTGCTGTTGAAATAGCAGTCCCTAAGATATCCATATTCAATGAGTAACTCATAAATCCAGAGTATGGTAAATGTAGGATGGCTGCTAGATTTATTCATGCTAAAGCCCTTAAAACTTTTAAAAATTTAAAAAAAAGGGGGAAGAGGGCAAGAATTATGAGATTTGGAAGGAATGGAAATTCTCTTCCACATAAAAACACAGACAAAAAATCCCAGAACATGATGAATAATAAATTAAGAGCTTGAAGAGCAGATCTAAAAGTTTGAGGACTCAATTGAAAGAGAGTAAAAAGTAGAGGTGCTATTATGTTGTCATCTGGATAATTTATGAGAGAGATGCTTAGCCTCCAGATGCAGGAAGGCATTGGTCTGAGAATTATGACTAATTAACTCAGATAAACTAAAACCTTGTTTCCAGCTGATGATCAGAGGTAGAAAGCAACTAAACAAAATAAGATATCAAAGGCTGAGTTAGCTTTTCAGGAGAAGGTGGATAATATGACATGCTCTATACAAATATAAGTCATGCCAAGATAATTAATCACGTATTTTTTTCTACTATAACTGGATAAGGGAACCTGATGAAATTATCCAGTGTGGCATTTAAAATGACCAACAAACCTAGTATTTTGGGGCAATGGATATTTACCTTGTAAAATGTCTTATTTTTTGGAGATGTCCAGGTGAAAACATGAATAAATTCAAGGAGGTATTATACAATCTCCAGGACAGACATACACTTACTACACATGAGAGTCCAAATATAACCTCTGAATTAGAACTTTCCAAAATATCTGTAGTCTGGAAAAGAGTAATATTCAATGCATCTAAGTGCATCTATCTTATCTAGTCTATCTTAGAAACAGAATATTGGGTTAGATGTCATTTAGCTGGAATTCAGATGATTTAAACAAGAGTAATTTTAATTAATTTTTTCTTTATTTAGTTTTCAACTGCATAAAATTTCCATGCAGAAGTTTACATCTCAGCACAGTGGTATTCATGCATCATTCATCACAAAAGTCACTTCTTTTTTCCTCCATCTTCCATTCCTTAGAAAAAGAATGAAAATATGTTAACGACTTTATGTAAAGTCCTGTATGCATGCAACAGTGGTGTCAAAAAAGCTATACTGACTGCATATTTGAAATGACATCTGATTTTGGTCAGTTTCAAAAAGTTGAATTGTAACATAAAAAAGCCCCACTCCCCCCAAGGAGAGGGAAACTTTTAGGGAAAATGAGGCAATCACAATTACCAGAAATTGATAGAATGAGACTTATGAAAATAATAAATTTAATGTAAATTTCGCCCTGTTTGCCAAAGCACTGAAAAACAGTTGGCCATCTCAACATGCTGCAACAGCCAGGAGAAATATTTTCACAAGTTCAGATCTACTACAATAACATACTTTACAATAAAAATGAAACTAAATAGTACATTTGTCTTTCCAAATTGGTGTAAATAGTGATTTGTATTTCCT
Source organism: Calidris pugnax (assembly GCF_001431845.1). NCBI lineage: Eukaryota > Metazoa > Chordata > Aves > Charadriiformes > Scolopacidae > Calidris > Calidris pugnax. Next base: position 1,241,566 of record NW_015090810.1, read on the forward strand.
TGCTGTAGTAAGAAAAGTGGGAACAACTTACAAACATAAAAACATTTATTTTATGAGTGGACACATGTTACTACAAGCAGTTCATAAACTTTAACCTTTTCCACATTTCCTCCATTTTTTAGCTTATGGTAACAAATCCAACTGAATGGAGATAAACTATATTGCATTTATATCCTTATCCAGTTTTATGAAGCACTAAAAAGACAAAACACTTTCTCTAATCAAGCATTCAAATAGCTACTAGAAGTTGCATTACTCCTGAGAAGTAGAAAAAAGCCCATGTGTTCAGTAATATAGTGAATTGTGGTAACTCTTATGATGTGGTGGAATGACATTTAATTAAAAAAAAGGTATTGGATGCAATTCTTCACTTAGATTTAATTATTACACCAGGGAAAGTGTTGATAAATACATATGTATTTTATACCTCTTTTGAGTGCGTATAAAAGGGTACTCCCTGCTATAAAGGCACACAATTGCATTTGTCTCCGCAACTCAGTTCAGTGGGTTTTGTCACTGGCTTTAAAAGACCTGCAGAAATAGGTCCAAGACCTCTGGCTGTAGGTAATACAGATGTCTTCTAGGCAGAATCCAAAAGAAAAGGAAGGTTGGTTGCTAACTCCCATGGTGGCTAAATCCCCACACCTGCACAGTTGCTGACTTGTGTTTTGTGTCTTCTAAAGAGAATGTTGGTCTGTTTTGGTAACAAAAAATTTGGCAGGTAATGCTAGTTGGGAACACTGCATGGCCATCCTGTACCACACGCACAAGTGCTTTCCTCATCTCAAGGGTGGGGATCAACTTTTAGTGCCATACAGAAATGAAAATAAATTATGTGATGTTGCCCCATCTTTGTACAGGCTGGCTGTTCTCACCTACAACTAGTCCTGTCTGACTGCCCTGAGACATGCAGACCCCCACACCTGCTCAGCCTCTTCCTGGCGCTGACATTGTCCCTGTTCAGTTGGACAGGTGCACGCTTACCCTTAAGGTATTTGTGGAGGAAAATCTGAAGTGTTGCCATCTGTATTTCATTAGAACTGACGTTTGCAATAATGATTCTTTCCAAATACTGTAGCTTAAAATATTTTGCTAAGAAGGTTTATGATGAGGGAGCAAAAAATCTTTAGGACTCATACGTTATTTTCAAGTCTCTAATATTTTCAACACTAATAATGTTTACTCTAAAAGATAGAAAAAACAAAAAAGAAACCCAAACCTATATCCTTTTGAAGATAGTCTTGCTTCCTGTTAACACTATGAATGCACTAAAGGAAGCCTTCCAGAATTGGAGACATCACCTTGTGGCAAATTATAATTAGCTCTGCATTATTTACAACATGTGATTAGATACCAAGAGATTTTTCAAAGGTAGCATAAAAAGTTACAATGAAGGTGATAATGATTCTTTCAGAGAGATGTTCCTTTGTTCATTTCAGCATCCTCATAAATGTTTAAAGAATATAAATTAGGCTTCCAAGCCAATTAATTTGTCTGTTTCTCGTCTCTAGTGATGTATTTTAATTATACTTTCATGCCTCTAAGCTTCAGAGTGGAAGACAGCATGCACTGATCACAGGAAACAAAAACTGTAAAAGTCCAAAAGGATAATGGAATAAATTCCACAGTTTTGTGCCTTAGACTCATCCCATATCATTTTGTAAATATGGAAAAAGTGGTTTAAGTCTTAAATTGTTATAATTTGGTGAGGCATGTAAAGCTCATAATTTGGGTTAACAGTGTACTTTGGTTCATCTTGAATGTTACATGCTAAATTTACTCCATGAAATAAAACCAATATATGTTCCATTTTGTACTACAATATACAGGCTTAATTAATTTGTGGTCTAGAATATGTGCTGAATAATAAAAATCAATTTCCTGTTTTTCAAATGTATTTACTCCTCACTATTCAATCCTTTGTCTGGTTTTGATCTTAAAGTATCCCTAATATTTAATGCATACAACTGCAGAGTGTTTTTGAATCACTGAACCTCGAAATGGAGCTTGGGTCCATGAAGAACTTGATAATTTATTACAAGTAAACTCCCAGGCTAACTATTATTAAGACTTTTTCTGATCATGTAGAACTGGTAAGCAACAGCAATACCTATTTCTAACAGATTTGTGCTAAGATGTTGTGTTGCTTGCTATCTAGTCTCAAAATAATTTTCTAAGGGAAAGCATGCTCCTTTGAGCTATATTTAGATATTTACTTACCAGTTTAAAAAAAAAAAATGAAAGAAAGAAATGAAGAAATAAAGACAGGAAAGGAAAAACAAGCTAGCTATTCTCCCTCCCACAATGAGATCCTCCCCTCAGTGCTTGCTTTGGTGAGTTTATTTCCAGGAAAATCCATCTATTTTAGCATTAAATTTGATGGTAGTACAGGTAAATGATTATAAAAACATCTATTAAGGAGTAGTATTCTAGATCCACCCTGTAAATCTCTACCCGATGCTCAAATGTTTTCTGTCTCATCTATCTGTTTCAACTTTTTTTCTGGGCATTATTTGTTTTCATTTAATGTTCTGTGAACTGTTTCCTTCTGCAGCGGAAACCTGCACACGCAGTTCTAAATTGAAGAACTTGAAGAACATTAGGTGAGGTTGTAGCAAACACCTGTAACTTGAACAAATGGGAAATACTTCATTTGGTTTAGATTTTTTATATGTGAGACAAATCTTTTTTTTCTTATCCTGCCAGGTTGTGTTTAGAGGAATTGTGGAAGTGGAATAATTAGCCCAAAGCCAACCCTTTTAATGCCTCTCCAAGATGTTAGAGATGTTATAAATAGGGTAGTCAAGAGAATTGTTCTCTACCCCCCACCCTGAGCTTACATGGGGAAAAAATAAAACAAATAGTTACCACAGAGTATTTAGACTCCTTCACCTAATACAACATAAGTAGAGAAAGAATGAAAGGTTGGTGTATTCATGGACAGTACCAAGGTTAAACAATGGCTTATTTTGCTAAGCCACCAGTCTTCATCAGCATAGAAGTCACATTAAGTCATAAATTGAGTAGAAGAGGAAAGTTTTGTATTTAGGTTTTACTTTTCAGCACTTTAAGTGCATAAAAGTGCTGTTAAAAAGCATATATGTAGTCCACCTTCTCCCTACTTTGCAGCCTTTTAACATCAGGGTAGGAAAGAATTGCCAGTATAGCTAAACCTGAACAGACCTGTGTAACCCTCTTGGGTTTTGATATAGCTATCGATTGACTTGTTGCACTGATTATCAATCCTGTTGGTGGTAACCTCTTTGCTGTGCTTATTTGCCTGTCTTATATTTTAATTCAAGGGAGCTCATGTCAATAATTATTTGCTGCTAATTAATCAGCCTACTTTCCAGTCTATGAGCAATTTGTTCATAAATAAACAAGCAAAGACCCTGAATTCCAAGTTCATTGAGAGGATGAAACCTAAACTGAATTCTATGTACACATTTAGTCTGCTGGAACTTCTTTCTAGTTCTCTGTAAAACCAACCTTTCCATTGAAAGACTAGGCAGATGATTAGCTGCTGTAGATGGCCTAATTCCTGCATCTGTTGCTAGAGGACATTCCTGCTATAAGAAACAGCTATCGTATGGCTATGTGTCATGATCCAGTCTTTTTAGCCCTCTTATCTCTTCTCATTGTCAAGCTGCAATTTGTGTTTCTTCTTCTCTGTTTATATCCTGGAAGGTTGAGGAAGGAGGTGAAGAGAACCGAACCACTGTTGGGCAATTTCCATTGTTGGAGCTGGGTACCCTGATGAAAGCATATCTTATTTATAGATTTATTAACTCATAGCTTCCTCCCTGCATCCTTCAGAGATTCAATGCTTTGATTGCTTGCCAAAAGAAAAACTCCATTCTTTTACTTTGGTCTAAAGGCCGTGAGGTTGTGCTGCAGAAAGCTCAAGGGAGAGTGAATCCTATTCAGGAGTGGGATTCATTGGGACTGCATTTGAAAGGAAAAGGCCAGAGTAAATAAGAGAAAAGCAACAAGAAAAACAAAACAAAACAACAAACCCAACCAACAGACCTGCATTCATAATTTTCACATGGAACGAAATATTTAATTAACATATGTTGACAGGCGCTCTATAAATGCAATTACTCTTTCTATAAATAGGAAAATGATGTGTAAAAGGTCTTTGTTAAGAAATGGTGCAATAAGCAGGTCTCTTGTTTTGGATCCTCATAGAAAAATGAAGCTTTAGTCATTGGGGACCCTAGAAAAATTGTTAGCTAAACTTAGGCACCATAACATATATTAAAGTTCCAAATACAGTGGCTTTCCCCCCCCCTCTTAAAATCATAACATTTGTGCAGTTCTGCTTGGACATTGACATTACGCCCTTCAAGGCACGATTTAAACACCAGTAGAGAAACAGCCTGAGACCTGTGTGCTGGTTTTTAAGATAAATTTTTATATCGCTTTTTTTAGGAACTTTGCAATAATGTTGTAAGAGTGAAACTAAACCTGATTTTTAAAAAATGCATCCTGTGCAAATGCCGCTAGAATATTTTAAGTAAATTCAGAATACCTCTGTGATTTCTTCAACGACTTTCATGTTGAAGAAAAAAACCAATGATAATCCTCCCATACATGCCCCTCAAGTTAAACTACAATAAATGTTTTAAAGTCCAAGTTTAATTTATGCTGTTCAACATTCTACTACATATAAATCAGAGGTGAATATATTCTTCTAAGTAGAGCAAATAATTAATCCTCTATGGGCTCAAAATTTAGGCTGTGTCATTAACTTCTGGTTGATTTTTGACTGAGCACAAATCCTATGGTATCATCTAGCTCACATTAAATGATGATTAGAGAAGGTCCTCACAAAAATGCTGTCTTTATGATTTCAAAATGATTTTTTTGCAAATAGTAATTGCTGCATTATTAATATCTGCTTTAATAAACATTTCATGTACTAAGCTTGTCTCTTAGATATTTTTCTGTTAATTCTTGGAAACATATATTCAATAAACATTCAGCTTTGAGCATATATTTAACTCTTGATGAAATTAATGGGATTACCTATATGTTTAAAATTGAAGTACTTCAAGTACTTTGCTAAATCTGAGGTTTGAAGGGATGGCAAATTCATAGGATGCACTTGTGGGTTTAGAACATTTAAAAAATATGTTATTTTTGTTTTTTCTAATTACAGCTTAAACACCAGCACAAGATTAATCTTTATATATGATTCACAACCATGAACTGGCAACAAGAACTCACAAGAAAGTTGGCTGTCTGTGCACTTTTCAGCAAAGCTTAAATATAGTCTCCACCAGAATTAGATAACCTTGTTCCAGCTGGTGAGGATTTCGGTCAGTTTTTACTTTCTCTAACACATGCAACTTTTTCTATAGACTGAATTATAGCATTCAGTACTTTTTCATGTGTCATAGAAGACATTGACTTCATATTTATTGCTAATAGAGGGTTGTAATATATAAAATAGACTTTAACAATGAAATAGCTTTCTACAAATATGTTTATTTGTTTTGAATAGTGTAGAATAATATAAGAGTCTAGAAATACATTGAATTGGTCTATGATGCAAAAGATAGTTAGAGAAGGTAACCCACACATTGTCCAGGAGGATGGAACATCTTTGAATTACAAAAAAAAAAAACCCCCCCCCCAAAAAAAAAGCAAGCATTATGTTACTTCCTAATTTGCTGGAATTGAAGGTATTTTCCTAAATGGCAATGAAAAAGTATTCAGAACAAAATAATTTCTGATTTTAAATACAATAAATGTATTCCCATTGAAATTTTAATGCCATTACAGATCTCTACATAGGTCGCATTCTTTAGATTCGTAAGTTTGAAGAGTACTGTTAATGTACTGTATTTTAAAGTAGTCAAAGCAGTACAAAAATTATTTCAAAATTTAAGGATGCTTATATCTGATACTTATGTCTATTTTATGTCATAAACAAACATGGAAACAAAAACAATTCTAGATCAGGTGATGCATATAAATGTATAATGTTGGTGTTTTACTCCACTACTGATGCAGATAGTTTAGACTGGTAGACTGGGATCATGGAGAATATGTCTGCAATAACCACAAATGTAAAAGAAACTTGGAACATAACTGATATCTTTTTGGTGATAGGCAGAGGTACTCTCTATGATGAAAGGAAACTCCAGCTATCAGAAAGAAGTGCACCTCGTTGCTTTAGATCTATTCCTTAGACTCTATTTTTTATGCTTGATTGCTTCTAAAATTGTTCTGGCAAACTAAAATTTGTGTCAAACAGCTTTCTCTACAGAAGTTGCCAAAGAGGGCAAAAAAGAATTACCATCAAGCCAAGAGTGTGTCCATCAAGCTATGCGAGGTTGTGGCTTCATTTTGTACCTTTCCACTGCAACAGGTATCATTTAACACATGTATGCCTCTTCCACTACAAAATTCAACTGTTCTGTCCCTCTGCGAAGAGAAAGTTTTCATCCAATTGTTTTAAGCACTTGAACCTCATCTTATGAAATGACCTATTTTTCACAAAGGCTTTATTAGTTCTTTTTGGTTTTGTTTCAAACTGGTAAGCTTTGCTGCAGTTTACAGCATATCCATGTGCTATTGAAGTAGCTGAAGCAAGGTAGCAATGCTGTACTGAGGAGAGTAGGAGGAAGCCAAAAAAGCTGGAAAGAATGAAGAACACACATGCACATAGAACAGACAGCCCTTCACTCAAGAAGGAGCTAGAAATGGAGTATAATGAGAAGATGTGGCAGACTGTGCTGATTTTGTGTACAGCATGGCTGGACAAGCCTGGGAGGAGCCAGGGCAGGGTTTTATTTGGGCTTCCTCCCCTGCCACTGTCTCTCTGTGCTCCTCTGTGGGTGTGCAGATTAGTTTTTATCATATAACTTAACAGAAATGATAGAATTTGAGTTTTGGCTTCTCCTCCTTCCCACCAGTTTTCATCCAATGTGACAGCTAAAGCAGTACTGCTGGAAATGATCCTGTATTTGAGCCAGATCAAAGGACGCAATCATTTTCCTTTAAATTGCAGTACTGTGTGGGTTTGCAGAGGTGTATATCTGTTTATGATCACTTAAATAACATCTTTTATTTAAAAATATATTTCATTTAAGTTCCTCTCAGATGTTTCGATCTGTAACTAATATTTGCTTTGAAAACATAATGAAGGGGATTTCACTTAGAATCCAGGAAAATGGAGTAAGCTTGAAATGTGAAATATCTGCTCCTTTTTCCTCCATAAAACTAAAATTTTATGTTTGAGTATTTTGATAGTCACTCTGTAGGGAGGCTTGTTTATTATTCATATATATATGTATATAGAGAAAATACTAAGAATTGCAGAGATTGAGAAACTTATTGTTATTCATGGGAAGAGTTCCCACAGACACACATGAACTATGAATCAGGAGTTTTCTTAGCTGAAAGGAAAAAAAAGAAGGAAAAAACAATTAAGGGATCCAGTGTTTATAGACAACTGGAGAGAGCAAAAAAATAAACACAAAATATGCTACCATTAAGAAAAATTACATATTGGGGAAAGTATATTCTCTGTTCCTGGAAATGTCTGTGTTGAGAATGGATCACTTTCTAGAGTTATGCCCCAGTTTGGCCACAGGCAATTGATTGTATGCCAGCACCAAGAGTTAAAAGTACTTGCATGGCTTGCATCTTACTAAAGTCAAAGAAGAGTATAATGATATGCTATAAAAAGGGCTATTCCATTTAGCAGAAATTATTATATGGTCTGTTGTGCAATATTCATAATGGCTTTTTATTGTTTTTAATAAATATAAAAATGAAATCAGTGTTAAATATGATGAGCCTTGCTTTTATCAGTTAAATGTAGCTCACCTTTTATAGGCTATGCAGGACTGATCATTATAGATGCATTCAAAATCCATTTCTTCCTAAGCACGTCTGTATAGGTCATGCATCTATCAACTTCAGGTAACAAATTTGTAATTCCCATTGCTTTTTGGTTTGGCTTAATGTCATTTCATTTGATTTTCCATCCATTCTCTTTTTTTTTTTTTTCTTTTTTTAAAGTTGTTGCAGCCGTGGAATAATAAAAGTGTCAGAACAGGCACTGTGGAAGATCAGGAAGAGCAACGGCATTTGTACAGGCTCAAGGCAGTAGGCTCTTGGAGTCAGATATCTTCTGTTCCTCCTGTCAAGGCTGACATGTTGTTATGTTTTAAGAAAGCCACAACAATATATTGTCATTTAGATAGTTATTCTATCGCCTGATGACCTCTCCCCACCCGGGAAGGGAAATTGGGAAAAAACAAGGAAACTCAAAGGTTGAAACAGATTTAACAGAATAAGAATAAATAATTAACATTAATAATACTAAAGGACCAATATTGATGTCAATACCAATATAAAATATACAAGGATTACACTCAGCCAATTATGTCAGTAGGAAGCTGTGCGCTCCCAGCAGTGAACAGGAAATGTCAGACACTGTGAGTGTTACGGCTTCGGGAGGAAGGGAAGGCCTCAGGGGTCCAACACCGGGGCAAGAAGTTCTCAGGATCTCAGCCAACAAGGAAGAGAAAAAAACTCCTTAGGATACTTTTTAATTTATACTGAATGTGACATTCACGGAATAAAATAATCTTGTTAGCCACCTTGGGTCAAGTGCCCAAGGTCTTGCTCCTCCTCCTCCCTGCGCATGGCTAGCTTGAAAACACCGAAACCTTGAAACCCACATACCATAGCTGGCTATAAAGTAAATATTTTCAAAAATTCACTAGAGTATTTTAAAACTGTAGTTTTTCCTACAATTAGAAGAGACTGTACTGCAAAGTAAAATTACTGAACGAGAAATTAATCCTGTGTCACTCAAACAAGGAAAAATGCAAAGAATGAGACTCATGCTGCCACTCAGGGACACGGCACAGCAGCTTGGGTACCAAGCTGACAGTGAAACTGTGACTTCTCTACAGCACTGAGGATTGTTTATTTATATTCAGTGACAGTTTTAGCATCAAAAGTTGGGCACCTTGACTGAACCATCTATGCATTTTATCCCTGAAGGGAAACAGGATTTCATCTGTGCCAATGTAGCCAGCACTTAGAAGTGGCAAGCTCTAAGAGACTTGTTTTCCATGTTATCCTCTTGAAATGCAGGGAGCCTTGACGCTTTACTGGATTTTGGATTTGACCCCAAGCATGAGGCATCTACAAGTTTTTTAGAGACTGATCTGAAGGTCCTAAGTTCCCTGGTTGCCTCTCTTCAGAAAATAATAAATAAAAAAAAGTTGGCAAAAGACAGAAGAGATTATCTTTATTCTCATTATCTTGAACCATATAGCATATTATTGATGCTCTTTATTTACATGCAGGTTTTGTATGGGCACAAGGCTCCATGTGGAAACAGCACTGATCAAAATTTTGTACCACTAATTACTGCAGTGCAATTACAGGAAGTGAAATTCTGTCTACCTTGAAATGAATTAGTAGGGATATCATCTTTGTCATGCCTATGGTCATTTGCCATACAGGCTGTTGACTTTGCATACTGAAAATGTCAGGGTTTCTTGGAAAGTAAAGTTATTAGGTGGTGAAGGTTAAATTTTTATAGGAATATTAGCAATAAGATTAAGCTACTTCTTGACACTAAGATATCAAAGGAATTATTTTGCTAACCAGGTTTGCTGAGGCTGATGCAGCTGAAACTTTGATAGCCAAAAACATGTTTGGAAATCAATGTCTGGATTTAATCTGAGAGTCTATGACATCTCTCTGCAGTTTGTCTGCATTTATACAATAAGAAATTTATTGCTTTCTGGAGAAAACTAGGAAAACCAACTAAACAATAAGCCCTGAAAAGAAAATACTGTTTTTCCTTTTAACTTAATTGTGGGCCACTCTTTCTTTTTATCTACTAATTTCACTATTAGTCCCTTGCACCTATTTACTCTGGTGTGAGATAGCGAGGCAGAAAGGAGATGTTACAGCACAACAAACTAGTGCTCTGTCTGCTCAGCCTCCCTATTTTGACCTGTGCTCTTGCACGTTGGTGAGAGAAACACAAATAAAAATAAACATCCTCTATAATACTTTATTAAGCTGAAACAGAATGTGAATAAAAGCCTGGTGGGTGCAGTACATCATGCACCTGTATCTTATCTAACATAGCTGGGCATATTTACAATACAAAATATTGTGAATCTCATTAACTTTTTAACCTTTCTGCTGTCTTATGCTAATAAGTTACTGTTAGCAGTATGCTGAGTGGAATATATCGAAATTGGAAAATTAACATTTTATATGATGTAATTTCTTTCAAGCTGATTGTAGTCTTTATTTTAAGCTCTCAAAGAGATATTGTTCTTTTATTATTTCACTACTATTTATTTACATATTCCAAAAGGAGGTTGGAAAAATTAAGCTTGGTGGTATACACACAGAAAATTAGATTTTTCTGCCTCAAGCAGCATACAGTTTAAGTGCTCACACAAATAACACTACCAAATTGTAGGGGCAAAACTCCATCTTCATTTTAGTTGATGGCAAAAAATGTTGTTGTCTTTAGTCAAGCTGGAATTTCTTTCTAAGTATCTTTGAATAAAAAAAGTTTACAAAGGAATTCAAGAGAACAAAGTAGGATAAAGGCAAGCAAGCTAAGTGAGAAAAGAAAGGTGTTATAAACTTGGTCTTGAAAAAGTCTTGAATGGGAAGCATGAACTTCAGCATATTTTGTACTGCAAATGATAAAAGTCTTTCAAATCTTTTCCTGGAAGCTGTACTATAATGAAATAAGTCTTTGCCTCCCTGTACCATGAAGAGATTCCTTTCTCTGAACCTCTGAGAAGTAAAAGAACAGAAAACACAAAGGCATCAAGGCTGAGGTACTTCAGGAGCTTATAATCTGAAACCAAAACACTGCTATGACAGAGTACCTGCTGCTGTAAATTATAAACTTCAGGTAACTGTACAAATACTGTCAGTAATGGGATGAAAGCAGAAATGCAAATGCATGAATCATTGATTGTGACCTGCACTATGGGCAAATAGCTTATGTTCCTTTAGGAGCTAACTTTTTCATAAAGAATCAGATACAGCAGAGATCTTACACCCTTCTTTCTTGGCATTTCTGGACAAGCTTCAGGTTTAACAGAAAAAGGCATTCCAGCCCTGCTTTCCGTATCTGGGACAGTATGCATAGGCTGAGGTAGGTTTTTGTCTTTTCCTTCCCACTTCTTGTCATGATGCTTTTATTGCAATGATGCTTTAGGGTATACCAGCGTTCCTCTGTAAAAAACCTTCTTTTGCTTTGCTTCTTTCCAGTCACTCTCACCCCACTCTAGGGCCCAGTCATCCTAAGAGATTAATGTGTGCACATCCTGGAAAGATTGGGATAATATGAATCTCTTCCATCTATATGATAAAGTACTAAGGCCCCCACTGTCTTCAGCAGTGAGAAAAGGCTGCATGAGTGGAAAGAATTGAAAACTCCAGTCTGGAAATGATTGCAGTGTTGGGGTTTTTTTCCTTTTTTTTACAATCAGGATATCAGTTACTAGACTTCATTTTGAGTGGGTAGATGGTCTAAGTATTGCCTCTGTCAGTCTCAGGTACTGCCCTGTTTCATTGGAAATGAAGCACTGATCATATGGGGCTTGCTCTAACACCAGGCTCTGTGACAGCTCACATTATTAAAGAGAATGCTCACCCATAAAGTTGAAAACTGCTGCTTTAATGTGTCAAGCAATCTTTTTTTGTGTGTGTTATCTGTCAGACTTGCAGCTTCTACTGGAGCTGGGTCAAAGTTTGCATCTGAACACATGTACTGATAACCCTGTAAGTTAAACAGGAGTACAGATCCTGACAGATCTCTCTAATTGCAAATCTTATCTGTTTTACAATTCTGTTAATTTCCTTTATTGTTGTCTTCTTTATGTATGCTCACTATTAGTATCTAAAGATGCTAAGTGACATTTAGTAGAGAGGCTCTTCTGTAAATGATCATGTTTGTATGCTGCAGCATTGGGCACCAGCACATTGGGCACACAGTGAAAAGGTTTATGTAAATTCATTGCATGAACAGCTAACATAGAATTGCTATTTTGAAAGACATAAAATAATAGATTATTTTAAAGAACCCATCTGTCAGCTGTGCGTCACTAGTCACATTAAATACTAACCATAGCTTTGAACTTATAATGTAGAAATATCCTTGTGCCATATGTCATTATTCTACAAAATCTATATGTGAAAAGTTAGAACTTAAACGCAAGATAATGTTTGCCCTCCACTTGGCTGCTTGATTGCCCAGACTACCTAGAATCAAGTGTCACAGTGTGAGGGTTTAGGAACGGCTGGAACACAAGCAATGCAATGCATTCTAATGTGCATGTCAGGATGTATGTGTTACATGTGTAAATGACAAGGTAGCTGAAGATCACAGGGGTATGACACTTGGTCAAGCAGACAGATTTGCACTCTGGATGCTGTCCCCAAACTACTTTTAAAACAACAGCAAAACAGTATATTTTTTTGCAGTGAAATTTGTTAATGTGGCTATTAGGTATGTCAAGGTCTGAGGCGGTATGATCTGTGATTTTTACTGTCTTGCCTTCTAGATGCTTGTGCCAGAGAGCCATCAAGATGTACAGGCTGTAGTGTGCACCATCTTCTCATAGTTGTAGTGCTCTGAATCACTGTGACGATATATTTTCCTTGTCTGACACAGGTCACAGCTGTGAAAACACAGTTTGAATTTCTAACAGATTTTATGTTATGCACGCTGTTAGAAATGAGAGAAATACCCTGAAATCCTCATTGGTGATTCTAATGCACTGGTTATCCTCATGCAATTCATTCCACATGAACTCTATTTATCACCTCTTAGTTTAATATTATATTAATCAGTCTTAGAGTTCTCCAGTAACCACCTAAGAAACTGTATTATCCCGTTGTCTCCTCTACTGCTGTGGGACAGGACTTTTGTCTTCAATTAGGTGACAAAAAAGATGGTAGCACAAATTTATTCTTATTGTAACTCCACTAGAATCAATGTTGAAAAATCAGGCATGAATTTCTTTCTATTTCTTTAGCCTTGAATATTCTGAAAGCAAAGAGGACATAAATACTATGTTGAAGATTCACAATAAAATATTTGGTAAATGCTCTTGATGTTTTTAATCGGGTTAGCCACTGCTGATTCTCGATCTACAGGTGAATGTGACTGAGAGTTAGAATTTTAAAAGAATGGCTTCTTCTAATTCATAGGACGTCTTCCACTTCTCCTAGACATGTTCCTTCTTTCATTGTATCTATGATAGCGCTCAGTGTAAATTCAATCTAAGCTAATTTCACCAAAGGAGTGCTCTACTAGGAAATTTCTTCTCCAAAACTTCCCACAGGCATGTTTGAGGTTGCAGTCATCTGTAGCAGATGACCGCTTCTGCACTATGTTCCTTTCTCTTTGATTGAAAACTAGTAGAGCCCTTGGATTGCAAAGGACTTGGTAAATGGAATCCTGTCGGGAGTATTCTGTCTGGCAGCAGATATTTGAAGTAAGTCCAGTATGAGCTGAGAAAGTTCAATTTTCTTGTATTCTTGAGCACACCGCCAGAAAAAGAAATTCTTTTTTCTCCTCTGCAACTCATAAGTCTTGCATACCATACTGCTTTATAAAGGAATACAGTAGTATAAAGTAATTTGATGTTTTTACTGCTCTAAAGCTGTTTTTGTGAAACTTGGTTTCTGCAGCATCCTTTCCAGTCTAACAATGCTTACATAGCACTATTTTAAAGAAACTAGTAAAATAGCTTGGCACAGCCACAAGAATGAAATGCTTCTCTAACCTGTTCAGCATATTCTCTACAGCTTTTATTTTACCTCTTTTCTTAATCTCTGAGCGGAATAAAACGCTAGATATTTAACGGCAGAAGAATATAAAGCTTGGACACAAGTTTACTGCTGCAGGACTGCACTATAAAGAAGTGTGCCTTGCATTAATGAGTAGTGAATGCAGTCATCTAATTTCGCTTCACAGATGGAAAAGGAAGGGGAAAATGAATGTTAAGCCTTTTTCTTTTTTCTTTTCTTTTTTTTTTTTTTTTCCCTCCTCAAACAGGGGAATTGTTATTCCTTGGGGAGTGGTCATGTTTGGGTGCTGTAAGGAAGAAATACACATTAAATTGAAGGGAGGTGAGCTGGGGGAGACGCCGCTGCTCAGAGGGCCGCCCCAGCGCAGGGACCCCCAGCTCACAGCCCCAGCGAGAACCCGGAACTCCCCGACAACCAATCGGGCGCAGAGGGGGCGTGGCCAGGAGCCACTTGGAGCTTTAAAGGCATCCGGAGCAGCCTGTGCTGTGGCCTGGTTCGTGGTGAGGCGCGTGACAGGGAAGTGCAAGGAGGGTTCAGCCGGGCTGGGCCGAACGGACACATCTAAGATGGCCGCCGCTCGTGCTGCAGCCACAACCAAAAGGAACAGAGCATGCCAAACCGACCTGCCACAGCAACATGCAGGTGGTGGGCTGCATGGAAGGTCTGTCACTCTTACAGGAGGACAGCAAAGACAGCGCCTGTGTGCGCCGTGAGCAGGCCCACCATCTCCTCGACCTCGTGGCTGAGCTTAAAGAGGAAGTAGAAAGACTAAAGGCCATTTGCAACACCCTGCCATCTTTAGGGATAAAGGAGCAGGGGAAGGCTCCCTTGCCCTCTTGCCACCAGGCAGGAGGAGGGGAATTAGGAGAGGATGAGAGGGAGTGGAAGCAGGTACCCCATTTGCAACACCCTGCCATCTTTAGGGATAAAGGAGCAGGGGAAGGCTCCCTTGCCCTCTTGCCACCAGGCAGGAGGAGGGGAATTAGGAGAGGATGAGAGGGAGTGGAAGCAGGTACCTTCTCAAAGCAGCAAGAGGGTCCCCTCCAGGCTTTCCCCGCCTTCCCAGGTGCTTGTAGGGAACAGGTACAAGGAGACAGAGGAGGAGGGGACCAAAGATACTGATAGTGGCTCATCCAGGGAGCTGCAGAAGCAGCCAGCTCTATGTATTAAGACTGCCCCCGTGAAGAAAAAAAGGAGGGCAATAGTTATAGGTGGCTCCCTTCCGAGGAGAACTGAGGGTCCCATATGCAGACCAGACCCTTCCCAAAGGGAGGTCTGCTGCCTCCCAGGGGCCTGTGTTAAGGATATTACCAAGAAGGTTCCTGGCCTGATACAGCCCTCAGATTATTATCCCCTCATGGTTTTACAGGTTGATAATGATGAACTGGTGAGGAGTAATCTGAGGGCAATAAAAAAGATTTCAGGGCTCTAGGACAGCTAGTCAAGTGTTCAGGAGCACAAATTGTGTTCTCCTCTGCCCCTCCAGTTTTGGGGACCAATGAATGGACAAACAAGAAGATCAGGCAGATCAATACATCGCTCTGTAACTGGTGCTACCAGCAAGGCTTTGGGTATTCAGGCCATAGTTTGATTTCCAGGACACCAGGTCTGCTTGAGAATGATGGGGAGACCCTATCCCGAAAGCGGAAAAGGGTATTCAGCCAAGAGTTAGTAAAACTTTTGCATAGGGCTTTAAACTAGATGTGAAGAGGGAAGGGGATAAAACCAGACCCAATGGTAATGAACCTGGGGCAAAAGGGACAAGGATGGGGACGAAATTGGGAGCCTAGTTCAAGTGCATCTACACAAATGCATGCAGTATGGGCAACAAACAGGAGGAGCGGGAGGCCATTGTACTGCAGGAAAACTACGATATAGTTGCCATCACAGAGACGTGGTGGGATGACTCACACAATTGGGGTGCTGCAGTCAATGGCTACCAACTCTTCAGAAGGGATAGACAAGGAAGGAGAGGTGGTGGGGTGGCCCTCTATGTTAGAGACAGGTTGGAATGCTTAGAAGTTAATAATGGGAATGACAGTGTAGAGTGTTTATGGGTCAGACTCAAGGGGAAGGCCAACAAAACAGACATCATGGTGGGAGTTTACTACAAACCCCCAAACCAGGACATAGAAGTTGATGAAATATTCTATCAGCAACTGGAAGAGCTCTTGCAATCACTCACCCTTGTTCTTGTGGGGGACTTCAACCTCCCAGACATCTGCTGGAAATATAACACAGCAGAGAGGGAACAGTCCCGGAGGCTCCTAGAGTGTATGGAATCCTGGGCTGCACAGGGAGAAGTGTGGCCAGCAGGTCGAGGGAGGTCATTCTCCCCCTCTGCACTGGTGAGGCCACAGCTGGAATACTGTGTCCAGTTGTGGGCTCCCCAATTCAAGAGAGACATCAGATTTCCAAGTATAAACACTCTTGAGCCTAGCTGCAATCCTCAAATAGGACACTATTTTTTTGTCCTAGTCTTCTCAGTACCTACTGAAATTGTAGATGCAAGTCTTGCTTTTGAGCAATCCAGTAGCTAAATGAGTAAAACATGCCATTATTCAGCTACACTCTCATTAGTTTGTGGAAACCTCGTATGGCTACTATTTATCACTATCTCATGCACCAATAGCAATTCTAATTCTGATACTTTTAAATAGAAAAGTTCCTGTTTTTCTTCGTTTGGCAGTGTTTTCTAGTGAGTTCATGTGTGCTGGAGAGATGCTCTCTAAGATTTAGAGATGATGGCTGTTAAAGCTCTAAAAACCATGGGGTTCCCAAGTACAGGTATGTATTTTTGCAGGGTACTCATAAATTAAGATTTATTATTTGTACCCTGGATGAACAACTCTCTCCTGCCTAGTTTTCATGGATGTGGTGTGTGAGTTACATTTCAACACTACTTTCTGCAATAGTTTTCCTGAGATCCTTTTCTTATCTGAGCTGCTAGCCTGGAAACTCGCTCTGGGCTCTAACAATTAAGCAGGATTCTTTTCACCTGACAACTTGGCAGCAGTAACAAAGGTTTACTGGGCATGTTATACTCTGACCTACCTCTGTGCAACTTCACTTCCAAGCACATGTCATTACGACCTTGATTTGGAGACAGTTAGGTTTCACATGACTTATCCTTCATCATGATGATGATGATACGGGAAACTGAAAAAACATGTAGCTGGATTGCCCAAGGTCATGGCATTTTTCAGATGGGTTTTTGGGAAGCTATTTGAAGCACAATGACTATAAAAAACCCCAAGTGCTATAATAAAAAAAAAAAAAAGCCTTTCCGTTTTTCAGCGAAGGAGCTTGCTTTAAGCACTCTGCCTGGGTGGGTGATCCCTGATTTGTGAACAAAACATTGCTGTGATCTCACCTTGTGCTTCCCATCTCTATGGTAACAGACAGGGCGGGGGAAATTAAGCATCTAGATGATAGCTGACCAGACAAAACTGCATGGAATAATGAACACTTGTTTGCAGGCCAGGAAAATTGTCTGATAAGTGGACATCAAGGGTAATGCTGACCAAGTTTGTAGGTGAGGAGAGATGCCTCTGTATCTCTGGCTCTGGCCTTTGGCGCATCTGTATAAATTTTGACTCTTTGAAGCTTTCCCAGTTCGGTTGCTGATAAACCTGAGTATATCCCTTGAGTTCCCTATATACATTTTTGAAATCTTAAGGTCAAATGTTGACAGGCAGTTCAGGAAACACTTGGGGGACTTTCTCCAAAACAGCTGCCTCCAGTGACAATCCCCTATGACTTTAGGGCCATCTCACAAATCCAAGGATTTCTGCAGTGGTTTTGGTATTTATCTGATGCTACTCTGCTTCCTGAACTCTGGCTGCTCCTCGTTACACTGTCTTCCAGGGCACACAAGGGCACTGGGGCTGCCATAGGGATGGAGAGAAGTATGTAGACGGGTAGGCTACTTGACTTTTCCAAGCAGTACATTTGTCAAAAGTGGGATTGCAGACAGACATCACTATAAAAGTTTGGTTCAGTCAAATGGTGAGTTTTGGAGTTAACAATTAAATTTGGGAAATACTATATTTTTTTTTCAAAACCCACATTTGCTGGATGAAAAACAAAGTTTAAAAATATGGTAACCCATTTCTTTCTTGGTTTTGGTTTGTTTTTTCATGAAACAATGTGCATCTGTATTGTATGTTGGTGACTCTTTTAAAAAATATTTTTAGTTGCTGAGCAAAATAGCAATTTTAGTATTTTTGCATCTCTTCTTTAGAGATATAGAGAAAGTATCCATTGGAGAGTGTTCAGTTTAAGGGTGGTCTAAAGAAGGATGTGATGTAAGGATACAACAAATTGTAAGTGTGAAGGAGAAAGAAAGACAGTCTGGATAAGTGATTGTCCAAAGCCCTAAATGTGGTCACTACTGGTTACCATTCATGTTCATGACTGACAGCCAAGGTTACCTGAGCAACTATTAGGACTTTAGGTGAGTACAGATGACACTGAAGTAATGTTGTTTACTGAGAGTCTGACAGGTTTCAAGGATAAACTACAAAGTGCCACTGATGAAGTCAAATGACAGGGACACCACAATTTCCTTGTCTTTAATTTTTTTCTAATGCGTCGTGATCTGCGAAGTAATATTGATGCTACAGTAGTTCCTAAAATAGATGCCATTATGTTCATTAGATGCTTCACATCTGGATATCACAACCAGCAACTGTTGTAAGAAGGGGAGGGAATGTCATTTTAATCTTTTCTGAGTTTTCTTGATTAGATATCTCAGACTTCATAAGCATTTATTTAATTCATATTAGCATTTAACAGTCAAATGCCCTCAATGGTGAAAAATTACCCTAGAGGCTGCATAGAAATTAATGGTTATTCTGTGACAGATCTTCTCTCTGACAAGGACTTAAATACTGAAATTCTAATTTATTTATTATGCAGGAAGATGACATTTTATCCCTCCAGCCATTTGACAGGAAGACACTATAATTATGCTTTTCCCTAGGTTCCCATTTTCTCTCCTGTACCTTTCTGTGAGATTATAAGAGTTCAGACTCCTGTTCCCAAACAGGTTCACCCTTACAACAGCACATTTGCAGTAATCAATGCAAATGCAGTGACTGATTCTTTCTAGATCATTTCTTCAAACTGAAATTTCTTTGCCTTCACAGGCTGTTACGGGGATGACAGATGGCAATGTGTTTGTTAGGAAAAGTGGAGGTGACTTTAATGCACTCTCTGTACATCTCTATGCCTGCTCTATTATTAAGCTCTGATTTGTTCTGAGAGAGAGCACAAAAAGCAGCCACTGTATCAGAACACTATCCTGCAAAATAGGGGTTGTGGAAATATTACATGTAGTTGTGGTTTGTTCGAGTAATTGCTTGTAGGAAGACTATTATTAGTATATTTCAGACAGAAACTGAGGACAAGGAAACACAACCAGAGCAAACTTCTGGCAGCTACATTGTTTATGCAGCCATTCATTTATGCTGTAGAAGAATACTGTGAAGATTTTTGATAATGCCATTGGTGGCTTATAATGTGAGTGGTGTGTCACATGGGCAGAAAGGGCTGTGCAGCCATAGCAGTCCCTAAAGACAGCTAACTGCAAACCACATCTGATATTTTGACATTAACTTGCAACGCCAGTCATGTACATCAGCTTGGTACACTTGGGCTGTCGTGCATGACTTACTAGCATTTCTGAAAACAAAACTACGAGCCAAATAAGAATTTGGAAGAAAGCTGGAAAGAAATGGGTGGACTTTAAACACGTTAATTTTGGAGGGGCCCGGGTAAGCACCAGGAAGCTGCAACACAAGTGTGTAGATGATGGGCTAGTTTCCTTACTTTCTCACGGTCTTCCTGCAGCCACAGCATGTGACAGGGGCCCCTTCACCAGCACACTTAACTGGGAACCAGTCACCCCCTCACTCACCATCCGGGGCAGCCCCTGCACCCATATGCTAATGCGCTCCCCCCTCAGCAGCAAAGACAGACCAAGGAAGATGAGTGGTGCTTTGGGCGAAGGTTATACAAGCAGGATAGCCCACAGGGTTACATCTAGGCCCTCTTCCTGGTGTGCCTTGGATTTCTAGTTAAAAGTGTGACTAGTTAAGGCACCCTTCTATCTAGCCTGGCATGTGAACTTGGGGGTATCTTACAACTGAGGGTGATAGGGCCTCTCAGATGAACCAGAATACACTTGTAATCCTCTCTCTCAGCCTGGTGTGGGAAAAAAAAAAATGTTTTGAGCTTCTTGTATGAGAGAACTGCATTTCAGTGGTCTCTCAGGACCCTCCGGTGACCTTCATAGCTTGTGCTTGTCTTCCAGGGTCAGTAGTGCACCAGCTTTGATCATCACAGAATCATAGAATAGTTTGAGTTGGAAGGGACCTTAAAGATCATTGAGTTCCAACTCCCCTGCCAGGGACCAGGACACCTTCCACTAGACCAGGTTGCTCAAAGTCCCATCTAACTTGGCCTTGAACACTTCCAGGGATGGGGCATCCACAGCTACTCTAGAATGAGTTTTGTTTTCTTTTCTTTTCTAAGGAGATTGGTATTTTTTAAGATGACATGTAGGGAAGATTAAGGAAAAGGTCTATTTTTTATGAAAGGAAGACAAAGCTGGTAGTAAGGAAAAAAAAAATTACATTGTTGTTTAAAAGACTCAATTCTGCTTGCCTTACAAACTCCTGCTTTCTGATAACATTAATAGGAGTTTTGAATATGTAAAGGACAGGGGTTCTGTCTCTACAAGTTTGTTTCTTCAATCAGCCAAACACTGAGATTGTTGCTGTGGAGCAAATAATAAAAAATTAAATCATACTGCTCTGATATGAAGAATGAGTTGTGATTGAAAGAGAATATTTTATCACTTCATGCTCAGAAAAACCTAAAACAGGAAGTTACCTGTTAGTGGGGGAAAATAAAAGGAAAAAAAAAGACAAACTACAGTTGCTATTCTTTGACATTTTGAAATAGGCGACATTATGATTCTCTTGTTTGTTCAGCATGACATTTTATAGTTTCTCAATATTTTAGGATAAGTACTGAGAAATTGCAGAAGAGAGTATCTCAGAAACATGTTATTGATTCCCACATGTTCTGCAGCTGCCCAAGTTTTTGTTATGTGTATCCATTCTCTCTCTATTTAATCTTTTTTATCTGCTAAAGTAAAACATACATACTCTGGAATAACTCAGATTCTTAAAAATGTACTGTCAATCAACACATCTGAGTAGCTCTTCTTCAGGAGCCTTTGTGATATGAAAAGCACCAATCACTTAAGGCAAGATGTAAATAATTGTGTTCTGGCTGCAAATTAATAACCTGATCCTGAGTCTTCTGTGTCTTTGGAAATTACTCTGCTGCCCACGATAAAGTGAGGTTTTTGTTTGTTTTTTAACAGGTTGCAAATAAGAGAGGTTTGTTGATCAGGCTTTTCTCAATGTTACAATTGTGCATACACTTTTTTCCTGTTTGTGAAATAGTGCAGATTCATATGGTTTTAAATTAGTATGCATGTATATGACAGATAGGACCTTTTTATATAGTTCAAGAACTGCAAAAAAATGTGTGACTAAATAAAGGGCGAAATCTACACATAGATGTTACAAATACTTATACATTTGATTTAGCATCTGTTCTTTCTAAAGTGTGCACATTCCTTAAGGAAAACAAAAATTAAGCCGTATTTAGATACAGGTATGGGTTTTTTTCAGCTGTAATGATTTATTAAAGTAATATTTTAAGTAAATATTTTTGCGCATTAAATATGGAATATGAAATACATTAAAGCAACAAAACCAAAGCTGTGCATGAAATTTTATGTGATTTTGAGTTCATATGAGTGGAGATCTAGGACTTCTGAGGACTGTTTTGGGACAAATAATTTAATATTTCAGAATAAGGAGAAATATTTTGATGCTTTATTTTCAGAAGCACCTCTTTAATTTAAGAGCCCAGAAACCATTTCTAAACATAGCTTAACATTGTGTCATAGGCTAACATTAAAATCAGGTGAGTGCCAAATTTAATAATTTAAAATATAGTGCTATGGACCAAAAGACGATATTTTTTAAAGCCATTAAAAAAAAATCAGAAACATCCTCTGGGCTCAAATTATTTTAATTGTCTTTTAAATTCAGATGATATTAAGTCTCACAGAAGACACAAATAGAGACAAATCCTATTTCTGTGTTAGCAAACTAATAAAATATCTTAGAAAGGACATGTAGCTACCAGAGAACCCTGGTGGCAGACAGCCTGGAAAACACTGTGAAATAGTAATTTTTTTAAAAGTTTGTCATTTTAATTGCAGTTGTCTCCAACTTGGTTGCACATGGCTATTCAACAATGAAGAACAGATCAGGAACAGTGTGGTGAGTAGGACCCGAGTGGTGATCATCCCCCTGTACTCGGCACTGGTGAGGCCTCACCTTGAGTGCTGTGTCCAGTTTTGGGCCCCTTACCACAAAAAAGACATTGAGGTGCTGTAGTGGGTCCAGAGAAGGGCAACAAAGCTGGTGAGGGGTCTGGAGAGTAAGTCTTATGAGGAGAGGCTGAGGGAGCTGGGGTTGTTCAGTCTGAAGAAGAGGAGGCTGAGGGGAGACCTTACTACTAACATGTAGATCCTGAAAACAGCACCTGCACTTCCTCATTTATGAAGTTAATCTTCTTTGTAATAAACAAGGTCTATGCTAGGAGTTTTCCTTATTTTTGTATGTGTTATCTGATGTGAACCCATTAGCACATGGTGACTTCCTGCTGTTGACAAGATAATTCAGTAATACAGAAAGTATTATATATATATTGATTAATAAAAAGAATTAACCTAGAAGTTTCTGCATTGAGGCTATACTTAACTCTTCCATATCAGAATGATGGGTCTCTGCCACTCACTTTTTCGTGCTGGGTATCAGTTTAGGAGAACCTGTAGGCAGTAAGCTGTCTGGGCCAGGAAACATTGTCTTGTCTTTCGGATTGTGTGACTCAGATTCATTTCTGACTCTAGGCATCTGGGAAACTAATCTGTTTTCTTGAGGACCTTTTCTCTCTGGTGTGAGGATATTACTGTACTCTTATCTGAAACACCTCAGTTTAATTTGCCTAAGGTTAGAGAAATCCATCTGCTTTCATGGCTGTTTAAAAATACAAAGAGTCTTGTTCACTCAACAGCAAAATTTTGCTCTTCTTGTATTATGTGCACACAGATTTTCCTGTCCCAACAGTTGCAACCTCCTACCTCCACTGCTCAAATATGCTTTGAATATCTATCACTTCACTATAATTTCTTTTGCAGTCCCTTCCCCATTCCCTTTAACCCCACACAATATATTTCACTGGTAGGATTATCTGGATCCCTTTCCCTGCTGCATAAGTCTTATATTTATAGTCACTTAGTCTGCAAAGGAAACACAATCATCTCTGCAGTGCAATGCTAAGTTTGCTTAGCAGCTTAGAACAGGAAATACAAATAGTACGTTTTGGCAGAAAGTGTAATGAAAGTATATACATGCACATACAAAAAAATGTTGAAATAATTTTAATTTTGTTTTCCTAGACAGTTTTTATTTGACAGTATTAGGAGAAATGCAAGGAGCCCAGTTATCACACATGAATGAAAACATACTTCTTCACAGGTCCAAATGTGATGTCACATGGAAGTTATACTAATTTTAATCTCTGTAACAGAAATATTATGCTCTCTCTTTATATTTTCTTTCTTTACTGCTTTTTACATTCCTCTTTCTCCTGATTATTATTATTTGGACTGATTACATCATAGATAAGGGTTTCACACCAACCTACACACACATTAAGCTGAAGAATGTAAGATTGCCCTGGGCTGAAAAACACACTTCCCCTTAGAAAATAAGAAATAGGTGATAAGAACCTTTTAAAAATAACGAAAGAAAGAAGAAAATGCTTTAACTGAAGTAGACAAAAGATGTAGGAAGAGAAAATTGATGTGTTCTGAATTATTGCTAATAATTTTGAAATTATCGCTCATACTTGAGGTTCACATGGCAAGGGTTGGGTTTTTTTATTGGTTTCTTGTTTCATTGTAATTTACAATAGTAAGGATTCTCTGTCACAGTCTCATGTAAAAATAGAATAACTGCTTTCACTTATGCAGTGATTATCCTTTATAGAAATAGCCAATTGATAAACCCTGTCTGCTTGAAGAGCTTTCCTGAGTGTCATGATGCTGTCAGAGGAATGCTAGCATACAACCTCAGAGAAGTCTTGGAAGATAGATTATCTGGAAATTTGCTCTACTTTGTGCTTTGAATTTTTATTGAAGTACACTCCAGCTTGAAATTAATAATGTGGTATTTCTGGAATTAGATGGTATCTGGGAATGCAGTAGAATCCAGTTGTATCATGCCTATCTTTTTTTAAATGTCTAGAAATAAAACAAGTGAATCATTGACAGGAAAGTTACATAGACACACATTAGATTCATTTCAACCCCCATTTCTCTCTCCTTTCTCCCTTCCGGCTCAGATACTCCAGCCAGCACCCAGCATTTGCCCCCCTACTTCTTGTTTTACTGCTGTAAAAGGTTGATGTGAGGAAGTGCATTTGTAGTTTTTATTTTCCATCCAGAGATGGAGAACTGAGATGAAGAGAGGCTGGAGATAAGATGACATTCCACTGACATTTGGACCTCTTGCCCAGACAGCAGTGCTGCAGCATGACTTAATTGCCAGAAAAGCAAGTAAAATTGTTCATGCCATTAAAGTCAGTGACAGGAGTTCTCACACATTCATCCTGAATGCAGAACACATTTCATGTTTATAATTGAAACAGAAACCTAAAACTTTAATTAAAAAATACAGTATTTCCAAAACCCATTCCATTCATTTCAGCTCAACACTAGAAGGAAGCATCACTTTGCTGTTGTTGCCTTTAGCTCAAAAGTCCTTTTAAATTAAAAACTTGTATGTGGACTTTCTTCTGTTTTAACAGGAATTTTTCAACTTACTAACACATTTCAAAGAAACATTAATGATAATGACTACAAAATATCATCCATCAATATGTTAGATGAGTGATTTTTTTTTCTTCACAGTTTTTTGTTCTTTTGTCTTTTTCATACATACCAGATGGTGGCTTTTTTGTATGTAAGCCACACTTAAAATTTCGTGTTTGAGAACAAAAGTTTCTATCTGGACATACGAATATACATATATATATATGCACATCATTGCTACTGTCTGAGCTTTTCATTGCTTCTGGAGACTGATGTTAAGAGGGAGGACTCCGGTATCGGGACCACAAGACTATATTCAATGAGGCTGGATTTTACTGCTTCCCCTGTATTATACTTGCTGTTTGAACTTAGCTGAGTCATGTAATCATACTGTGTCTACAAAGTGTAAAAAAATAAAAGAACCAGTGTTCAGCTGCTAATTTTTTGGAATTTTCAGCTGAAAACTGGTAAGTTGTTAACCTTCTCTACTGAGATTTTTTTTTTTCTGTCATGAAGATTCCCCTGAAGGATGAGTTACTTAGCCTGGGGTTGAGCCATCCTCCTTCAAAGTTGTTGATAACCTTGATACAAACATCTGAATATATATAACCAAATAAAATCAATGTACGTATGAAAGAGTATCCCTACAACTTATTTTTATGGCGCAAAAGGCAACTCCAACTTTCTCTTCTACTACATTGAGTTATTTAAGTGATTCTTCACATATTTCCAATATAAGAATATACTGTGGAGGGAAAAGAAAGATTTAGAATAAGAAAATGGTCACAATAAATATATTGCATCCATGATTAAACTGAGTTTAGAAATTTGGAGGAGACCACCCAGCAGAAAGGTCTATAGCAGTTGTCAGCAGCGTCTCTTGGGGTGGTTTAGAGGAGCTGTTACTGATCTCCAGGCATGACACGTTTAATTCTATTAGAAGGATGTTAATATATTGGGTAAGACTGAAGGAAAACACTGCTGTTCTTAACTGTGGCCTGTTATTCCTGAATGGGATGGGTAATAGATGTCTGATCAAATAATCACTGGAAGAGCAAGAGATGTAATCTTTGAGCTAAATCTAAAACATATCAGTAAATGTTTAGTAGTAGAAAAGAACAGAAAGTTTGTGTTGAATGGATAAGAGTCAATTGAGCTTATTCTTCCCTTTATCTTAAAGAAAGTTTAGTACAAAGAGTTCTTGATGAGAGTGGGAATATAAATGGAGTCAAAGAGAATATTTAGTGAATGCAGTTAAAGTGAGAGCTGTGATTCTTTGATGTGGCTAGGCAATTCAAATTAGAGGTATCCAAAACTTTGGTGTAAGTGTGCCCTTCTGTCCAAACTCACTAATCACTAACTCACCACTATAAATTGCTCCAGACCATGAAGGTTAATAATCAAACTGCTCTTTTTTTGTCAAGACAAGAAAAAAGAAGTTTCAGAGGGCAGCTGATCCCATCCTTCACTATGAGTCTCAGGGAGCTGATCTGAAAACCTTCTGAGTGCACTCATGATTTCCAGTTGCTTTGCAGTGGTCATGGGTGGTCAGGGTGCACAGCTTCTCTTTAGATGCCTCCTCACTTGCCTGTGAAAATGCGCTGTGTGTTCTGGTTGGAGGTATGTATATGTAAATAGCATATCTTTGAGACTGGTATACTTTCCAATTAAAAACTACATCAAACTCACTGTGCATGTCTCTACTTCAGAAAAAAATTGCGACAGTATTTTATTGAAGGTCAATTTTTATTTCCTTTTTTCTCTCCTTTAAAAAACAGCACAACTGTAAGCTTTAACTGCTGTAGCATTTCAACAGCAGTGCATACTGATTTATTTTTCTTACACTTAATTTATTAATGCTTAATAGCAGTATTTACTAAATATTCTGCTTTCCATGGTGTTGATGTTCAGCTCTTTTCTTGTTTTTTCTTTTTTTAGATAAAAACTATTCTGAAGTCTTCAGAGGAAATGGAACATGTGTTTTCTTGTACCTTTAGCAACAAATCATGTAGCCTGGAGACAGAACAGTAAGAAACGGGAATTTCACAGACATCAGTAGCAGTGCTCACTCCTACCAGTATTCCCATTGCTTAGAGATTAATCCCTTTCTCAAGGAGCTATTGAAAGCAGCAAAACCAGCTACCTGCCTTCAATACTCTAAATCAAATCAATGCTTTTACCAGAATTAGTTCTCAATATTGCTGATTCATTCAAAGCTCTGAAAGAAAGAATTGTCACTAATTTGCCTGATTTTAGACTCACAAACCACTGTTACACTATGAGCATTCTCAGACTGTATCATTGACAGAGAACATATCTTCTGTAACTACAGATATGTAATCCCTGACACTTTCAGAATTTGTCACTCCTCAGCAAAGGGATAATTTTAACCAAAAAAATAGTGTTCAGTACTGAAGCTGAGCTATCTTAGAGCAACACTAAGAAAGGGACTTATCCTCTTATTCAGAAATAAGACTGGAGCTCCTCTTGCTCCCAAGCGTAGCACATCAGTTTTAGCACTGCCTTGCAACAGCACAGCTTTCCAGCTTCTGGTTGGATTCATCACCATCCTGTTTACAGTACTGATAGACAACCTCTACATGAAACGGGAGAAAATTTTCTATGCTTCTAGCCAGAAACTGACCTTCCAAGAAAGCTAGCTTTTAGCTTTGTATGCACACACACACCTGTTTCTGGGTGCAGAAAGACTGATGGAAGCAGAAGTCCCAAGTAGCAGGAGGCTGTGCCTGTGAAGCACTGTTATGTGTAGCCCGAGGAGTATCAAATGAATTTGAACTTAAAAAATCAATTATTACTACTTTTTATGTTGCTGTAATTAGGTAGTTGTTAGTGACAAGGACATAGAGAAATATTCTATAAATGGAGTGAATATGTGTGCTCTTTTATTATAAGACTTGACAGAGGTTGAAACAAAGTAAAGGGTTTCTTGTTTTAAGCATAGCTACAGAGTTAATCTTGAAGTGATAAAGAAACCACAGCCATGACTTCCCCTCATGCACATGTGGGCCTGGAAAGGATTGTCACAAAGCTTGTTGCAGCAGCCCTTCAAAGTCTCCCAGCACAGTGTCTCTTTTTCTTGTCTGGGTTACACAAAGGACTAGAAGTAATTTGTTTCTCCTGAGGTCAGGTTAGTGTGTGACTGCAGATGGGGGAGTAAATCTATATTTGAGTGGGCCAAACTTACCTAATAAAAACCATTAAGCTTCTGATGAAATCATCCCAACTGCTCTCTTCATCAGTAAGCAAAATTAACTAATTGGCTTCAATCTGAGCTTTGAAATGCATTGGGATTGATAAAAGAAGAAACTCTGGACCACTGAACCCTTCACACTTTCCAAACCTCACTTTTAGCTAACACAAATCAGAGCAGTCCTGTTGTCAGAACTGTGCCAATTTACCTGGACTCATGGTATTTCCACTTTGTTGTTTTTCTTTTATATCTATTTTTGGCAGCTGGATTTGCTCTCCTATTGTTGTAGGCATCTCTGGTGCCCCATCGTGTATTCTTACCCCAGCCTTGCTGAAATACCCCCCACAGTTACAGACCGTACAGAAGAGTGGGTCACATTTCTATCCTGCTTTGCTGCTAACAATGCAGGCCAGTTACGTTCTCGAGGCGGTATGGGCTCCCTCTGGTGGCTAATTGGCCTTCATGATGTCAGAGCCGCTCTGCCAGAGAACGGATCACAGCGAATGAAGACCTAACTTTGGTAGAGAAAGATGGGGATACTCTAATTAAAAACGGTCTGCGGTTTTTTTGATGATAAGAAACAGCAAGGGAAGAAATGAACACAAAAAAGGAGTCTGGGTATTCCCTGAAGGCTGGAGGCAGGGAGATTTTATTCCTTTGTACTTAGATTTAATCTGGTCTCCGCTAATGTGGAAATGTGGGAAAAACTTTGCTGAAAAGCTGTCATGAAAATTTAGTAAGTAAAAATCCTAGATGAAGGACTCCAGCTATGTAATCAGACTTGGCTATCTATCAGGGCTCTCTAAAGAAAGCTTGACTGAAGCAGGATGTTGTATTGAAGTTGAGTGTACAAAGATATTCTCTCATTGAAATTAGCCTTCTCCTTCCATGTCAAAGGATTAGTTCAAGAAGTGGGATTTATTCCCCAGTCTTTCCAGATGCTCCATTCCAGCCTTCCAGTTGCTGTGGAAAGATGAGATGGATGACAGCAAAACAAACATGGTGTTAGATGAGATGGACAGTGGCATAAAGGTATCAGTGCTTTGCATCTGGCTACAGCAGCTAATCATACTTCTTCATCCCAGTCCTTGCAACTGATGTGCAGTCAGAGCACTGTGACACTAACTCAGTCATCACTGAGTGTAGGCACTATGGTGCTGGCAACTGGGAGCCCTTCTTGCTGGGCAGGAAACCCTCTTGTGGTCCCACTTCATATCATATCATAACAAGAAACAGTTTAGAAACTTATGAGGTGATGTTAAAGTCACATTTGTCTCTTTTCCTTTCCCTGTAAGCCAAATTCTCTGAGTTACCTTAGGACAGACTATAAAGAAGCATGTCAATGACTATCAAATTCCTCTGGGTGTACCTTGATGTGACCAGAAGGAGAATTTGGCCCTAGAGAGAGCAAAAGAGATTAAATATGTGTAGACATATTTATGTGTAGACATAGGCATACAATCACACACACATAAACATGATCTTCTCATGTCTTAAATATTTGGGTAAGAAACTAACACTCTGTAAATATCTTCTGTACATTTAAATACAAAACATGCAAATATAGGGATTACCTTTTTGTAACATAATAACTGCTGATTTTTAGCCTGTATAAAATTATTCCAGAAAAAATATAACAATATCAGGTCCAACACAGCTATTGGCATGACTAATGTTTTTCTAGCTTCCCGCTTTCTTACTTATTTTTCCACTGACACCAGATTTTTTACCTAGCTGACTTTTTCTTTCTCTGACTTAGCAGCTTTTGCTCAGCTCTAGGACTTAGTTTATTTTCAGAATGGCTGTTTTCTTATAGAAGAAATAGGCACTTGAAAGGCCTGGTGCTGCATTTCAACACAAAACTTTGGTGGCAGGGTCAGCAGGTGAGATGAAGTCTACAACCTTCAAAGCTGACCTGCAACACAAGGTACACTGTGGAAATGCAAGAGGTGAAAGTTCAGACTTGGAAAATTAGAGGCAGGGTAGCCAGGGAGCTAGTGATTTTATCACACTGAGCTTAGATCCTGACGCCAGTCAAGAGTGAAGAAGCTCGAGGGCTGCTCTGACCTGAGTCAGACTGATAGTTTTCAGGGATTCTTGACAGCTGAAGATCAATAAATGGTAGAGCAGTGAGGACACCCTATATCTGTTCCTGCTGTCTGCATGGGAGTATAAAGTCATTCAAGTGAGGGCTTGGTGCCTTCTTGATGCTGACTTAAAGCTTCTCTGTGCTGGCATTTCACAAGGCACGATGTTGTGCTCCCTCCTTTTGTACTGCCTGTTCCTAAAACGTGTAAGAGCTGCCATTACCTTGGTTTCGCCAAAGTGTTGTGTGAGGGTGGCTGTCTCTGGTGTGCTCTCCCAGCTGCCAGTTGCTCAGGGATTTTTGACCTGGGTTGCATCCGGGCCGATCCAGGCAGCCACTAATGATCTAATCTTCATAAATTTATCAATGTTCTTGTTGTTAAACTCCTGATCTGATTAGCCTTCACCATATTCCTTTGCAAAGAGTTCCGCAACTTACTTGGGCTTTTTCCAAATATACTTTCCTTAGTTTCATTCAAAAATTAAATAATACAAAGTGATGGAACCAGCTGTGATACTTGTTTACAGAGTCAAATGCATTCTCCTATGAATAAACTACCATGCAAATGATAGATTTCAATCTACTCTTTCAGGTAAATGATACATATTATTAAATTTTGGTAAGTTCATAGCAGGTTAACAGATAGTCCTCTAGTTCCAGGTTGCAATTTTTTAAATTAAAAAAATCCACTCTCTTAAGTAATTCTATTGAAAACAATGCTATGAAATAGCATGTGAGAAAGAAAATACGAGTGTGTATTTATCTTCTGTATTTTGTACTGCTCCGTGGCTCCAATCAGTATTTATACAAAGGCAGCAGTAGCTTTTACTGCACCTTAAGAAATTTAGATCTCCACATCTCTGGGTCCTTCTTCCTCTGTAGATCTCAAAGAAATTGTGAGATTATTTTGTTAAATGTGTAATATTTTTCTGCCTTTATGGTCAGGCTTGAATGTATTGGAAGAGTAGAAAGGGTACCAAAGCAAACAGAGCTGTATTTTCCCACCCAAATCCACTAAGAAAGTTTTCTGTTTCTCTGCTGCAATATCAAGAACTACTGAATCTATGCTATTGTGCTAATTTTTCTACAGCTTTAGTAATGCTCGTTGGAAGCCAGAGATAAAATAACACCAGAGATCATACCGTTTTCTCCCGGTTTACCCTTCACTGTGAGACTCTTCACTTGCTACATCATCATGGAGGGAGGAAGGGAAAAAGAGAAAGGCAGATCTTTACTCCCTGCAAACACAGTGGAGCTACAGCCATGCCAAATTGCAAAAATATTAGGGGGTTTGGGTGACTATTTTTTTTCCTAAAGCCTAAAACTCACACATTGTGGCACCCCGGGAATTGAATCTATGTCTTCCAACCACACATCTGCTTTAATGAGAAGATTTTATTTTGTTTTGCCTGGACTCTCAGTTTACTAGGTTGAAATAATACAAGAAAATTCATATGAAATCTCAGTTGGACAACTCTTCTAATACTATAAAAATTTGAAGCTGTTTTCCATATATCTCTCTGGTAGATGTCTTGGAGTCTAGTTTTTCATGGTAAATGCTTGAATTTCAAGCAGAAATCATCCACCAGTTAAGCTCTTCACCCTTTTTGTTTCCGTTCAGATATTTAAGCTCCAAAACACCTGAGAGTGCCACATTTGAAGACAAGCAACTGCCTAAGTGCTCTGCTGAGTTAGACCTTGGTGGCATTCAAGTATCACCCAAAATGTTTCCAAATAGTCATCCTACATCTGACAGCCTGGGACTCTACCAGGCGTGGCAGTGGGAACCTAGTTTCCCACTTCTGATTACTTGCTGGCGAAACTCCTGATTATTACACCACCATCACCCTGCTGCTTGTCTCTTTTTCCTTGGACAGGCACAGGTGATCAGAAATTTTTTGGTGGGAGGAAAACACTGCTCTTAATCTTATTCTAACTAACAATCTTATTTATAAAGTGAGTTCCTGGTAAGTCATAACTGAAGCTGTGCAGTTAAAATATGATGCAATAGAAAGTAGTTCAAACTGGTGAGGAAGCTTGGAATGTAAAAGCACCTTTGAAAGATAGAGCATAGTCAAAATCTCACTCAAATACATCAGGAATGTCTGTAAATGCTGAAAGAGAAGAAAAGGAAGAGCTTGGAAGCACTGAGGACTGAGCTAATGATTAGCCAGTTTTAATTCAGAAATAGTGAGACATGAGGCCAACTATGCAGCAAGGCTCTAGGTCCTGCACACACAGGAGCATTCCAATATGCACCCTGCTGTTTTGCCAATACTGCTAAAAGTAACTAAACATTAAAAAAAATGCTGAAAAACTTCACAGTTTCTGTTTTATTTCCTGCTGAATTGAGTGTAGCAAGGATTTTACCCTTTGTTCCTTGTTTAATTTGTGGTCATGCAAATGTAGTTTTTGGCTATGCATGAAGCTTCAAATCGAGAACAATTTGGTAGTTTGTACACACAGACATGCACGGGAATACCCCAGGATTCAGGCTGAATTGTCAGTGTAGTGCTCCTTGTACTGTTGCTTGTCAATGAGGATTTTTCATAGCAAATGTGATGGTAATGAATGTAAATGTCAAAGAACAGTCTGAAATTAGAGCAGTTTCAACTAGAAAACATATTTCAAAGAGTATCACAGTGGTTTATATCAATTCATGTCTCTTTCACAAAATAAACTGATGAAATACAGGTGGTGTCAGAAATCAGAATTATTTGCTTTACTTTGAACTCCAGTTTGAATTGATTTTCTATGTTGCTTCTCTTTTAGCTACACCATCTGATAGGAAAATAGATACCTACCTGAACTAGGTGAATAGGTGAGTTCCCATTCACCCATTTTCAAGATATCTAAATAGACATATGCAGGTTATTCGTAATTTAAAGGCATTTCATACTGCATACATACATGAAATTCAGGATCACCCCATATTCCCTTCAACTTTGCCATTAATAAGTTGGTGCCCTTACAAACCTTTCAACAAGCCAGTTGTGAGGAGACTTCAAGATGTCATATTTTAACAGTAGACATTTCCCTTCTGTGATTTCTCATTCAGAGTTTTGGTGGATGTCAGGTCTGTAAGACTAAGAATGTTAAAGTAAAATCACATTTAAAGAGGGAGCCTTATGCAAAATCTGTGTGTATCTGAGACAGGAAATCTCACTTTGTGTTCAAATTCCAAGCAAAAATAGTATAAAGCGGTCTGAGGTGACATTAAGACGTCTCACTAGAATTGCCAATCAGTAGGTAATTTATTGGGCAAGCTGGGCTACGCTCTGCTGCCTTGCATTCAGCAGGACTTGAGAAAATGGTGCCTTTTGAGATCAGTGGTAGCAAATAAACCAATATTTGGCAGAAACCTTGATGTAAAAGCCTGGTCAAAATTACCTCTAATTTAATTTTTGTTTTAATTGCTGTTTTCTTGATAGCATGTAAATAAATATGTCCTTCATCCTTCTCTGGAAAAAGGTGTGTTTTTTTTCAAGTCAATATCTATATGAATTAAGCAGCTTTTGCCTTTTTGGTTATAGGGTTCAACCTGGAAAAACATTTGAAAAAAAATTTTAAAAAACAGAAATCCAACAAAACACCCATATAAATTTGCATTTTAATGCATCTTATGATATCTAATCCAACACCAGAGCCCCAGTGACAGAATCAGACCCCAATGCCACACCAACATTTGCAGTGAGAGAGGAAGAGAATAATACTCAGGGAAACTTATTTAGCATAATTTGGAAGGTTGCTGATCAAGAAGGGAACAGGATGTTTATCTGTTCCTTGACCATTTATTTACTGAATATTAGAAATGGGATGTAATAGCT
Organism: Calidris pugnax; assembly: GCF_001431845.1. Lineage (NCBI taxonomy): Eukaryota > Metazoa > Chordata > Aves > Charadriiformes > Scolopacidae > Calidris > Calidris pugnax. The sequence continues at coordinate 1,275,489 of NW_015090810.1, forward strand.
TTTAATTCTCTGCATATTATGCACTCCCACACTGATAAATGATGTGACATTTGGAGCTGGTGCCGAGTCCTTCATAATATAACAGACCTTTGAGTTCTTGGGGCAGTGTTCTTCCAAGAGACTCTTTGATTATCTTCCTATCACTGTCTAAGTTGACAGAGCTGCAAATGTTATTGCTAGTCATAAAATTATCCAACCACAATGTCTGTCTACACGACCTGCAGTGGTTGTGAATGCCACAAATTGATTATGCACTGTGTAAAGAAGACTTATCCTTTCATTCCTTCTAACTTTATTGCCCTTAATTTAATTAACTGTTACCACATGCTACGGGTTAAAAGGAGAGGCTAATATGTTCCTATTGTATAGCTTCAAATTCAGAGCATCTCCAACAAGTCTCCTTTTGCTCCTTTTCAGGCAAAAAGAGTGCTGGCTATTTAATCTCTTTCTGTATGTATTTAATCTTTCCTATTTCTGTCTAAATCTTTCTTTCATCCCCTTCTTCTTCCTGCTTACTCTTCTCAATTCTTGGCTACACTATTCTTCTATCTATAGCCAGTTTTCTCTCTGATATGTAAGCATATCAGCTATTCCCAATAAAAATTAGAGACTTGCGTTCAAGTGCATCCTTAATGATACAGACTGCCTGATGATTTAATGATGGTGTTCAGAATTGTTTCCACATGAGGCTCAGTAATAATCCTTGAAATATTCTTGTTTATAATAATAGCATTTGTGCCATCTGTATTTTTAAGCACAAAAGAGACAGTAAAGTCTTATGGATGTCTCATGGCCAAATTGAGGAACAATGGCAGTATGGGAGTCACCATTACGTTTGGTCAATAGAAGAAGAAAAACAGTGAAACCCTATGATCATCCTCATTGGTTGATGTGTCCCTGTTCAACCAGATTACTGAATATGGTTATTTGTATATGTGTATGTTGAAAAAATACATCAGATACCCTGTGCCGATGAGTTTCATATCACCCTGTGAATGAAATATGTCATAGAATCATAGAATCATAGAATCATAGAATTTCCCAGGCCGGAAGGGACCTCCAAAGGTCATCTAGTCTGACCTCCCCGCAGTCAGCAGGGACACCCCCAACTAGACCAGGTTGCCCAGGGCCTCGTCGAGCCTCTCCTTGAATATCTCCAGGGATGGGGCCTCAACCACCTCCCTGGGCAACCTGTTCCAGTGCTCCACTACCCTCACAGTGAAGAACCCCCTTCTAATCTCCAATCTAAATCTGTTCCCCTCCAGCTTGAAGCCATTTCCCCTCGTCCTGTCACTACAGGCCTTTCTAAACAGGCTCTCCCCAGCCTTCCTGTAGGCTCCCTTCAGGTACTGGAAGGTCAATAAAGATAGTCCTGAAGAGCTTAACAGTACAGGTGCAGGAAACTGCTCCTAAGAGGTTTCTTCTGCCTAAGTGTACCTCTCCCCTTCTACATCCACTGTGCCAGATTGCAACAGTCTATGATATACCTCTTGAAAACCTGTACCTTCAGTACCATTGTCCTTGAGATACACTTTTACTGGGAGGTACTCTATAAAAGCTAAAATAGAGATTTTCTGTAAAGAGATATTATTACCTCAGTATCTGCAGTACTCCCACAGTGTTTTCTATTCTCACGACCAGTGCGGAGGTAATGTTATCCATTCATCACAGATATGCAAAGTCTTGAAGGGATCTGCTCTACCTCAATATTTCTTAGCATCAGAACATTGCAGCTGCCTAATTACTGCCATTGCATTTTTTTTTTGTATAAAATGTGTTTTACTAGTGAGCAGAATAGAGTGCATTAATATGTACTTTTCTGCTTTTTCTGTGATTCTCGAGAAGCTAGGATTTTATTACTGCATATTGTTTATCAACAAGTTTTTCCTTTGCTGTTAGAAACAAGTCACTCCTGACTCAGGGGGAAGAGCGCCACCTACCGTATCTCCAAAACTATTTCTCCAGCAGCGAGGGGCTTCTTAAAGAACTCACAGAACTGACCTAATCCAAATATGTATTTGCCTCTAAAGAATACAAAATCTTAGCACAGGGTGATGTACGTAGAAACTAGGTAAAATATTCAGTTAAGTGCACCAGGGTAAATGAGGTGGTGTGACAGAAGTTTCTCACCAAGAAGAAATGAAGAATCCTTGCCATGTATGTCAGGAATAACAGAGGACACACAAGATGCCACCAGGAAATTGGAAATGCTTTTTCCTCCCAGTTTTAAAAGTATGTCTTCATTAAAACAGAATTAACAAGACCAGACATATATATGTACGACCCATTAATTCTGGATGGAATTATATGTGCAGCTGATGTTAAATCAGTACAGAATGCTATTGAAATAAAGAAGTACAATGCAATATGAAACTCACTTTGTCATCATGGCTGGAATGAAGAAGAGTATGTGTGGTTATGTTTAGATATATTGGCATAGCTTAACTGTGCTAATTCCATTGGGTTCACTTGCACTGGCAGATTCCTTATTCTGTTATGTGGAAACATCTGTAATAAGACTCCAGTACAATGGAGTTGCATTAGCTGCCTATTTATTCTGAAGGTGAAAATTTCAGATATGAACTCTGAACATGAATTTACTGGCCTCTAGGAAAGTCCTCTGAAAAACTTTCAGACAAGGAGCCTCTGAGATCCTTGCTGAATCCAGCCCATCTGAGAATAATCAAAAGAATGAGCAATACATCTTCAGACTTCAATTCCCTGGGCTGTCCATTTGGATGCTGGGCATACAAAAATGTCTTCAAGGTAAGGATTGCAATTACAGAGCTAACAAGCCCCAGTGTACATCTTGTTCAGGGAATACTGCAAATTTTTAAGTAATAGAAGTTCAAAATCAAAGTTATTATCCCATCATTATCCACACTATAATGTTCCCTTGCCAACAATAAGCCAAGATATTTTAAAAGACTATGCCTAGAGTAATACAAACAGGACACTTTATGGGTATATAAAAGTGAAATCCACAGAAAGGAATTAAATAGCAACAGTAATATACATTTGAATCACGCTCTGTCTTTCATAATAATTTAAGAAGTTTATTTCAGAGGTGGTTTGTGGAACAGAATCTGAGAAGTAACAATAAGATGGCTCAGTGAAATTTAAATTGAACATATTGTATTTTTAATATAAACTTTTAGAAATTCAAATCACAGAAGAATCTTCCTAATGACATAGAAAGCATTCAACTTAGGGATCAGGTGCTTGTCTGGACTTACTGGATTAGAATTTTTCCCTGTCCATCTTTTGATAGACTGGCATTACCTACTAGCCTTTCCCCAACTTCTCAGAGTTAATTGTGCTGTTGGAAAAAATATTTGGCACATCTATATGTAAAGTAACTATGGAAGGGATTTCCAGAGGTATAAGGCTATTCACTGTTTTAATTTTTTTTTTTTTTTTTAACAAAGTATTTACTTTGGTGATTACGTAAATTTTTACAGTTTCTAAGGGTGGGAGCAGTTCAATTTGGCATGAAGAATGCATATTCAGATGGCTGGTAATAGATGACAAAGGATTGCTTAATTTTCGGGGAACTATTTAAATGAACATTTTGACCCTCAAGCCAGACAGATGCATGCTTAAGGGAGGAAAAAATCAATTACTAATAATAATCTCAATCATGCTAAAAGAAATAGCAACGGAAACGGGATCCAAAAAGTGCTGCATAGGGAGAAAGTAAGCCGAAAACAGGAAAATGGTATGTGTCTTGATACATGCAATTGCAACCCAACTATATTGTGGAGGTAGCAGCATGATAAATTGTATTCATCATGTGTTATTGATTACTTCTCTTGTCCTCTGTTCACTAATTCATCTCAGCCATGATCACTTTCAACATTTCAAAACCCAGATCAGGTTTTCAGGACTCTCCAGGAAAGTGTATAACAGACAACAGAAAGCTAGATGCCTTGGTAAGAGTAGTAGTAAAGGGAAAGAATGTTTCCCTGAATTTGAAAGAGGGGAAATTAAGTTTGTTTAACCATAGTTTAGGGAAATAAAGGTTGTTTGGCTTATTCTTCGGTCAATGGATGTATTGGGCAAGAAATGCCTTTCTGAGATTGTGGCATTTTATCTCTTTTGGTCTCAAACTTGTCCAGTATAGCTGTAGGAGGCCATAATTTCCATCCTCATCCGGCCAACCTGCATTGCAAAAGTTAAACTCTACCTGTCCTTACTCATTGTGGATTCAGAAAAGCAGATCTCAGGTCGCATTTCATAGAGCTCACTTCCCAGCAGCTGGACTGACTTCGGTACTTTACGTGGTTTGTCATACTTGAACCAACAGTAAGTGTTTGGTGTTTGAACTTTGTGAATTATTTTGTTGGAACTGCTGAAACAGTGTTGGAACCACTGACGAGGTGAAGAGGTGTTAACAGCACCTCGTATCAGAAGAGGTACTTCTATGGTGTAATTTTCTATGGTGTAATCTTCTGCAGAGGCAGGGACAAAGGCTTCCCACTGCTACAAGTCTGTGCCTTGGCCATTTCAAAGCCTCCTGTGAGTTCATTGACACAGGTCACAGGAATTTGCTGCGTAGACAAACTTTTTGGTGGAAAAGATGTTTGAACCTTTCCGCTACCCATGAGTGGGGCAGAAAAAATGCCTTAATTCATCAGGTCCGGCAAAGATTGTGGAGAGAGTTGGTACCAGTTTAGCATTTCAGTTTGCTGCTTGGATTATAGAAGATTGTGAATTAAGTCAGTTTTCTGGATCTAGCTTCCTGTATCAACACTCTTATCTTCCAGATGTATATCTTGTTTCTGTTGAACTGGGCTTACTTTCAAATGGGATTCAACTGAATCAGTAAAACAAACAGGGAGCTCTGGGGAGAGCCCCCTGGCTCCAGCTGTCAGGAGTGAAAGGTCTTGTGCTGTGGCTGCCTATATGGGAGAGATCACTTCTGCTCCGTGCATCCCATCTGCAAGTGGCAGTAGCAGCAATCACAATTTCTCAGACCTCTAGAGTGAAGAAGAACAGTAAGGTTCTTTTACAGCCTCCTTAGCAGTCTCCTATCCTGGACAGTTACCCACTTGCCTATGTCAAGTATCAGACCTGCTCTGTAATCTGCCTGTGATCAGAGTAATCTGCCTTCGGCTTGGCAAAGTATTTAAAATATGGAGCTAGTATTGAATATCTGAGGAGGGCTTTTATGACTTTAAGGGACCAATCACGTTATCAAAGGTAAGCATGTGGCTTAATGTTTGCTGGATTAAGGCTGTAACATCTAATAGACTGTAGAATAATTTAAAAATAAAATTAAAAGAAATTTCATCCAAACAAAATGTGACTAAATACATGCTAACACTAATGCTGTCTTTAAATAACTTTCAGAGATCTTTGAAAAGGTGGATCCTAATTAAACAGGAACACACAGAAGTAGTTAGAAAAACCCAGGAAGTGTGCATTTCTATAATCTGAAGCAGAAGGGCAGGTCAGCATGAACAGAATTCAGGAGGGGTCTTTGAATTGCAAATCTTAAAAGCACAGATCAACATCTCATACATGTCAAAACAACTCACATAAAATATTTATAATTTCCAAATATTATTTATTCTATGTTTGCAACTCTTACTTATATCCAGGTATTTCTTTGGGGTATACAAAATGGGAGAAAATGAATTTACATTACAAAGGAAAGTCTATTATATCTCTTTAACAACATATATAATTTTCTTAGTAAAGAAGTAAATATGGTTTCAAGTCATTTTAAACAATGAAGTTCTGATATTGGGAATGAGTTTTGAACACTCAAGAACTCCAACCCAGAGTTCTCTGTGCAATTGAACCTCATTCCCTTTGGCGTATGAGGTTGCCACACCTTGAGCTGAAGAAAGGACTGTATTTTTTTCATTGTTGCCATTTAGTAATATACTTACATAGAATTTTTTTTTTTAACTTTAATTTTCAGATGATAGAATATGTAATTTATTGCATGCAGCAGGTTGATATATGTGCTGCAAGAAATTACTTGTAGCATAAGTATCCAGTATGACTTTGTTGATTCCAAAATAAAAAAGAGAAATCATTGCAATCCTGCCCTCTCTTCTTGCTGTCCCACTCAAATGACAATCTACAAGCAAATCTTAATTATTCCAGTCACTTAATTCCCCATAGGAATTAAATACTACAATGGGAAAAGGAAATATAGAAGCAAAGTTGTTTTTTTGAATTAGGCACATATCTAGACTACTTAGGTTGGCTTTCCTAAATCTTATGCCAGCTGCCATTAGGAAACAAATGAAGAGAATAGGCCAAACACTTAGCATAACTTAAAAAGCCAAATAAAATTGCAAGTGAAAAAGAAATGGAACCGCTATAAAACACGTATTAAGGAAATGTACTTTGGCAGCCCCAAGGGCCAAATTTCCCCCAAGAAGCACGCTCCCACAAACCAACAGAAACCACAAACAAACAAAATGAAGCAAAACCCAAGCCCCACAACTTTCCGCAGATGGCAAGTTAGCCGTTATATTGAAATGTGCTGTTTCTACTAACTGCAGGCACCACAGAATAAGAAGACCATAAAATCACAGCAGCATAGCATTTATGCAGTTCTACAATTATAAATAACCTTACCAAGATCATTTGTTTCATTCAGTGTTTAGCAATGTAATCAGTCAATAGGAGAAAACTTACACAGATTTATTCAGACAAAGGAGACAGAGAACAATCCAGCTCTGATTGTCTAATAAAGATTTTTCATAAAAATATGAAGAGACTTCAAATGTATTTTTATGCTACCTTATATAACACAATTATTATTCAGGAAAAACTAAGAGAAGTACAAAAAATGTTTCCTGATATAGATATATTTTAAAGATGAATAAACTTTGAAAGATTAAATAAGACTAAGGGAACATTTATTAAGGTAGTTAAATATTCATTTGTGGTAAGTGTATTATAAGCATCACAAATACTGAAGAGATGAACAAAAGACCTTAAAAAAACTCATTTTGTTGCAATCTTAGGAGAACAGTAGAAAGTCTTCCATCCTATTCCATCTGATTTTGTGCCTTCTCATCTAATGTTGGAGTTTTAGTCACCTTTGTAGACTGCTTTCAAGATGGCCTACCAAGAAATGACCCTGCACTAATATGTTCTGTCCTTCACGTTTGCAAGTCAAGACAATTACCCTTGACTTTCCCTAATCTAAAGTTAAGTAGCAACGTATTTCTACTTGGTATATTTTTATTACACCCAGAACAGGAATTTTATCTGTTTGTCCTAAATAACCCTATTTGTAACACTTCCTGGAGCATTTTTTTTTCCCCAAGACTGAAGACAGCTTGGTAGGATGAGGAATTGGCATGACAGAATCTGAATGTTAGCACCAATAATTGTCATTGAAAGGTGTTACTTTGATGACAGCTTTCCACTTTCAAAGAGGACAAATCAACTCTGTGACCAGCTGTTCCATTCTGAAGCATTGCCCTCATATTTCCATTTATATTTGGACGCTGAAGCACGTGAACTGAAAGCCAATTTCGGTTCTACCAAAAAAAACAGAGATAGTTCCAAAAGAACCTTTCAGCAAAGAGGAACATAGGTGGATATTTTTGACTTGATTGAAAAAAAAATATATTATTGGTAAAAATGTGGGTTTTGGTTTTTTGTTTTGTTTTGGGTTTTTTTGTTGTTTTTTTTTTTAAGTTCTCTTCATATAGAACTAACAGTAGGACAGTGCCTCTACAGAACACCTCTCTACATTCTTACTTTCCACCTTACTCAAAGGAAAACACTTTCTGGACATTTCGTTTCAGCTCATGTTAAATTTTTTGAATAATTATGATGTCTGACATCAGCTTCCACTCTTGTTCTGTTTGCAACACTGCAATCAAAACACTCCAGTATTTTCACTGGAATGTAGAATTACCACATGTAACCTTTGCTTATTTTCATAGTATGCTTTTGAAAGGGAGTTAGTATATAGGCTAAAAGATATGCTTTCATTCCTCCTATGGGGTTTACAGTACCATAATTGTGAGTTACAAAATCATATGTGAACACATATTTCAGGAAGTTCTGACAGTAACCTTTGAAAAAATGTGTGTGCCTTAGATGTTCATTTAATATAATGACACTGGGATTCTCAGACAGAAATATGTGTTCAGTTTTTATATATTCCCAGTTGGGAGAGGAATATGCATAACTAATGCAAACAAATAGAAGAGGGCAAATTACACAAGTGTATGCATTCTTTTAATTGTGTATTTTTATTGGTAATATATAAACTTTTGTGTATCTAAACATATATATTGATAATAATGGATTTGAATAAATCTCAAGAGGGGAAAAAGGGATTTTCATAATAATTTTCCATAGGAATTGTTCTCCTTAACTGCTCTGATCCAGATTCTCATGAGTGTTTAGGTAGGTAAACTTGCACTGCATTAAACACCTACCATTTTAGTTGAAGTTTGATGTTTCAAATGCTTTTGAAAACACACAGAAAGACCACTTCGACCTATAACGTTCGCTTGAATTGACAGTAAATGTGATATGCTTACATCTGATGCTTTTAACGCACTTTGAAACTAGTTCAATTTGTAATGCTACACACAAAAAAAAATCGTATCAATTGTGCCCTTTATATATAAAGACATAGATTTTTAAATGGATGCCCCACTAAAACATAAAGATGCTTTAATGAAAGAAAGGAATATGTTGGTTAGTAGACTTCCTAAACCCTTTCATAGCTATTTTTGTCAGACTGAATTATTCTCAACAAGAAGTGAAGACGTGTTTTAATTCTACTCAGGTTTCAGTTACTTGATTTGGCTGGGAGGCCTTTACTGAACCTGAAAATGTTGAGTACTTCATGATTTTGCAATGCATAGACAAATCTGGTATTCCAGCAACAACATGGACAGCCAGTGAAGACGAGTGGAAAGACGAAATAAGGAGTTTAATGCACCCATATTTTCTGCCCCTTATCACTGTTAATTATAACTGGCTAATTAAAATCAAATCTGTAAATTTTGAAAGCAAAAAGTCACTGGAAGTGTCTGTCTATTGTTTTTAGGATGCTTTTAGAAGTCCACCATTTTTCTTTCTCTGGTCAGAATTGCTAGCTAAAATAAAAATTCAGGATCACTAAGCTCAGTGTTTTTTTCAATTTATAAATAGCCTTTCATGTCTTTTGAATACTAACTTTATTAGGGCAGTTTCTGCCTATTTCCTGCTTCTTCTTACTAATGGATGCAGATCTTATTTGTGTGAAAAAAAGATAAATGACTCTGACCAAGAGCATTGGACTCCGATCCTTAGCATATTTTGGTCTGTTGCCCAGGACTGGAAATTGATTACCTGAGCAGTGTGGAAAACGTTCCCAATTAATACAGTGCATAAAGTTTCACTGCTGCAATAAGATACACTACAAATTCACTAATCCACTTTGGAAACATCTTCTTACTGTGAGCAAAGTAACTACTTCTGTCATTATTTTCTATCAACATATGTGAGGTTTCAATAAAAAAAAAAAGATATTGGGAACTTAAAATTTTCTGAAAATTGTCAGAAATGAAGGACAAGTATATTTTAACTTTTCTGACCTGGAAACTGTGAGGATGTTTCATCCCTCCAGGAGAAAAAAATAAACAAAGAACACATGCCAGAAAGTACTGTTAATTCATTCTTGAAAAATGTGAAACACACTGGGAAACCTGGACAAATAATTAAAAAAAAAAAGAAAAATTAAAAAAAAAAGGAAACTGCCTGACGGTATTGGGTTAACCTTCATGAGGCTCAGAAAGCTGTTGCTCTGTTTAGGCAACACTACATTTCAGGAAGTACTTTTTCCCAAATCTATCTTTGATCAGAATTGTGGTATGATTCTGATACCATGGATTGCTGTTTACGTTGAGTAGCATAGTCATCTCCAGATTGCCTCATCTGCTGAAAATCCTTGTTGATTCTGGTAGGAGGGCTGGAAGGGGAGCCTACAAGCACAATAACGTGATCCCTACCCTGCCATTTAGTCATTTATGCTGTTAAAGCTAGACATATCCAGAATCTTTCTAGCTCAATTTGCTGTTTTCTTTTGCATCTCTGTTTCTGAACTATATGACTCTATTTTGATAAAGGCTAGCTGTGCTTCCTTAATATTAACAAAGAAAAATTATCATATTTGAGATATTATGGAAATATCAGCTGCATAAATAAGAGCATTGAAAGATTAGAAGTTTAGTTATTGCATTAACTATCTGTAATTCTTTATTTTCTTATTCTTTTTTCTTTTTAACTTTTAATAATGATGAATATTAAGAAAACTAGACAGTTCTGCTCTGTGGGTAAACTCCAAATATTACTAGAATATTTTCGTTGAGTATTTAATTGCAGCAAAGACCTTCTGAAACAATTAACATATGCTCTAAGGTCTTTATCACCGTATCGGTTCTATTGCACTTTTACATTCAGAAACAAAATTGATTCTGGACTTCATCCAGTCTAATTTTCCAGTAAGTGGCAAACAGTATGTGTCTTTGAGCTCCAGTGAAAAGTGTCTGAATAGGAAGCAATGCAAGTCATCAGTAAGACAAACATTGCCAATGCTCTTCATATGTTCCAAGAGATAAGATGTTGCTGTTCTGCTTTCTGTTTTATTGACTATAGTTGGATTTTGAATAAGAGGATGCTATTTTTTTAGCATTTTCTTCTTCTTCTGAAAAACTTAGAGGAAGCTAAAATCTCTGCAGATATTCTTATATTTATAAGCTTCAACTTCACTGAACAGTACAAATGAACTCCTGCATATCTGATTTCTATCAGTGCTAATGCCTATTAGTGCAGTAACTAGCTCATTACTGCCCCTTCCATTTTATTTATCTTTTTTTTTCTAGAAACCACATAGAAATGTGGTATAAAAAGCTTTACAACCTAAGGAATTTTGAAAAAAAAATCCATTCCTAAAACACATGAACTATTTTAAAACAAGATATCAGGGGCGAGGGGAAAGTTGATTTTCTAGTACTAAACCTACTTAAACAATAATTTTGCATGGTAGTTAAGACAAAAGATAGTGGATCAGCTTCTCTCTTCTCTGTTAGGAAGATTATATTCAATACTCACTGTATTTGCAATTCACAAGGCGCTTCTGTGACAGTGTTTGGTCTCTGTACAAAGATATCTTCCTACACAAAAACATAAGGACCAAATTCAGTAGACTACAATAACCATGAATCATTTTCAGGAAGCAGTATACTTCAACTGGCCATCTTTTGGCATGAAAGTCCAAGGTCCCAGCTTTATACCCAAGGCAGCACTGTACAGCTGACATTTCTCCACATTGTAACAACGGGGTCATGGGTACCTGCTGCTCTCCAAGTTAAATGTTTGTTGACCCCTTTTTCTAAAGAAAGGAAGAAATTGTTGGTGTTTTTACCAGTGTTACACTAGCTGAAAATTAAATGTGTTTAACTTGTTTATCATTTGAGCGTGTCATACTTGATGTGTTTGGCTATCTAGATACCCAAATTTTGGGTGCTAACTGCGAATTCTGAAGGGAATTGTAAATAGCTATGGCATCAAAACAACATTTCTCCAATTAATCACTGACATCTAGGTAAGTTTGAAAATTTACTACATAAAAAATCATGTCTAAACATGAGTTATCCTTAAAATCCTAATCTCATTCAGTAATATGCACTATTGTATTTTATTATTTTGTAATATTTTCAAGCAAATGCATCTCAACTACTGTGAAAGGTGCTCTGAAGCAGCTTGTCTGACTTTGCATCGTGATGGAGTCAGGTTGTACATGCACATCATTTTCTGTCTGTAGGTATGGTGGACAAAAGTTTACCGCCCTGTAGCTCATCCTGCATTGTTGCTGCAACATGCTCATGAAGATTGTTGCTTTATGGGTTTTGCTGATGAGTTGGTTCTGTGATCACTTTCTAATCTATTTCAACAAAAAAGTTCCAGGTTAACAAAGACCACCCTTGAGACTGTTCAAATTAGCCTGACTTGTTTTGTCCAGAATGGAGCAATCACTTGAAAATACTTGAAAAGATAGTAATTTTTGAGAAGTAGGCAGTTATAAACAATTGAGAAAGGGATGGCAATAATAGCCATTGATCTGATACTGTTTCAATTGGAAGTCGACATGTGTCTCTAGCTTCAAGTTATATAGAATATCAAAGTTGGTCTGTTACTAAGGTTCTTGATTTCTCTGTCTTTGAGAGTTTTATAAACTAAGAGTTGCAATTAGCAAAGACAGATGAACTGACTAGGCTCTAAAATTTTATTAAATCAAAGGTGTGAAAGGTATCTGGACCTTGTATCCTAAATAGACACAGGAGAAAACTTGTAGCCCCAGTCAGGACTGCACAAATAATGACTTCAAAGAGGATAACAGGAGAAAACAAAGTGCTTGTGTGGAATTTAATAGAGGATTTGCCATCAAAGAAAGTTCTTTCTCAGAACACAGAAACGTTATGGATAAGGTGAGAATTGGTGAAACTCACATTGAGATAGATATTGTAAACTAAAGCTAACAGCCAAAGATGCAGTAAAAAAGAGCAAGGAGTGGCAATCCAGACAGGACTCAAAACTAAATGAGCGCTCCTTAGACTTGAGTACAAATGATGATGCTTGAACACAGGGGAAAATGTGTAGTGGTGGATGGGAGGGATGAAATTACAATGTGGAAAAACTGTGGAAGCCAAACTCAGATAATTAACATTCCTGAAATCAGGGTAAATTTCCTAAACATCACCTAATGTTTTAGATGAATTCTGGTACGTGATATCTAATTTACAAACTTTTTAGGCCAGTCACACACTCACAGAGGAAATGGTGCATATTGTATTTCTATTTAAGAAAGATGTATAAGTGATGTATAAGTGGAAGCAATTTAAAAAAAAAAAAAAAAAAAAAAAAAAGCCTGAAATACAGAAAGTTGTGGATGCTCTGAACTCCATTCAAACCAAGGTAATACTTTGCTCTCTCTGTTGATTGACACCAATCACAACTGCACTGTTTTCTTCTCCAGAAAGCAGATTATTAAATATTAAAAAGGTGATAAAAGAGAGAAAATTTAAAAAAAAAAAAAAAAAAAAAAGAAATTTTAAGGGAAACAGGTGATATGTTTCAATAACTTTCCTGAGGCTATAAAATACGGGCACCCCCTATGCATCAGGCAATCTTGAGAGGTTAGGGTAAAAACCTGCAGAAGTATCACTGTTTCCATGTCCTAAATTTATGCTTTTTCCCAGACACCTGCTTTTGAAGACTGACAGAAGTTCATGAGCTAGATAGGCTTTTGGTCAGATTCTCTACAAGTATTCTTTTGTTCTGTTGGAAAATAAGGAAAAGTCTTTATAAAAGCTACATTGGAACCTGGTTTTCCCTGATAAGATACCAGATTTTCTAGTTACAAGATCTAATTCTCCTGAATTTTGTAACTCTTTTAATATCGTAAAGGAAATGGGGATGTTAAGGAAAAAGTAAAGGGGCAATGGCCATAGATAAGATTGATATCATCTCATGCATGGATAGAAGACTTCATCAAGGATGGGTCTGGAAGGTAATTTTATTTAATATGCCCACTGACAAGCTTAGCACATATATAGGAGTAGGCCAGTGAAATTTGATGACAGTAAGCTAGGAAGCTTTATCGCTACAGAGGAAGATTGGAATATTCTACAAGTAGTCTGACCCTGAGAACTGGAGTCATAGCTCTGGGAAGAAATGTAATAATGCAGAAAGTAAGGCTGCTCACTTGAGAACTAACAAGAATTTATGCTCTGAATTGAGAGTTCATCAGTTGGAAATGACAGAGGCTAAACATTTGGGTGCATCCATCAATCACTATCACCAGCAGAAGGCAACTGTGGGTTTTGGAGGACCTCAATCAGGGGAAATAATTCAGTTAGAAACAGGGAAATGATAGTGTCATCATGTAAGGCATTAGTGAGGCATTTCCTGGAAACACAAAGTTCAGTTCTCATCACCCATGCTTAAGAAAGATGAGCAAAAAACTAAGCAGACTTGCAAAAAATGTCTGGAGAATCAGGGAAATGGAGAAACTACCTCATGAGAGGGAAAAGAAAGAGAATTTTTGTTTACTGTCACAGAAGGTGAATTGGAGAGAGTATGATCACCCTCTCTGTACAAATATTGTGTTGAAATAAATGTGAGGCGAGATCCATTAAAACAAGAAAAATGTAAACTATAAGTGAATTCTTTAAAAAGGAAATAATCCATTATCATTGGTGATGCTAAATTCTAGGTCTGTTTTCCAACAAAAAATGTGAGGTAGCATAAGATAGAACTCAATCTCTAACTAAGAAAATTTTAGGACTTGGTTGCTTGCAACATCAAGAGCCTTGAGTCAGCTGCTCAAGGAGCCTGATCCACAGTAGTGTTTCTGTGTCAGCAGATGTGTTGTGGCTGGAGTAGACAAACATTTTAAGTGAGATTAGAATGGGACAATATCAGCTCTCTGGAAACCTCAAATCCTTTCATAGCACCTGACTAAAGCTCTTCTGTTAATAACTGTCATTTCTTGGCTTAAATGGCTTAAATTGAACTGTTCCTTCCAATACTCTTGAAAGCACAGATACCCTTTTACTGGGTCTTGGGAAGAAATTGGACAGGAAAGAAGAGAGTGGCCCTCCTCAGCTGATCTGCAGTGAAGAAGGGTAGAGAAAAAGCAGATAACTTGCACCACCAATGTATTTTTGGTCACACTTTAATACTACAATATTAGGGAAGGGAAGATTGTGCAGTCCTGCTCCCGCAAGAGCTGTGAAATGATACAGACATGGTCCTGAGAGCGCATCACATCCTTTCATAGGATAAGCAAATTTACAAAATACCTGCAGATAATTCAGCAGCCAGAAAAATGTCCATCAACTTGTTGAATAAATTATTTCCTAGGAATAGGTCCTGTACATATAAACACAGTGCAATAAAGTCTCTTATAACTGGGGAATAAGTACTGTACACTACTCATGATTTCTGTACTAAATTCCCTCTTTATCTCAAACCTTTATCAAGATTATGCAATTAAAAAGGGGCAGACCCAGATGAAATGCAATATTAATGCCCACAGCATTTTAATAGACTATAAATCTGTTTTTTCTTTATGAATCAGATCTTTAAGCAATTGCCTTTGGAGCTCTCCTATACTATTGCATAGGGAATCCAGCATTATGCTAAAGCGTTGCATTAGGTAATCCTTTCAGGGAAGTTTTAGGTGTGCTAAAAGGTTAGAGGCATGGCTTCCACATTTTCCATAATCATTGAGGTTCCTAATTTTCTGTTGAAAACAGGAAAAAAGGACCTATGTAGGACCTGATTACTTTGAGTCCATGTGAGTCAAGAACCCATAGCTCAATTTCTAAAGCAACTTAGATATCTAAATTTATTTTAAAATTATAGACAAATTCTATATTTCTAGTAGGGGAGGAAGGGAGGTGAAGGGAGGCATTTTTTCTTTTAATTCCAAATAAAATAAGGGTAATTCTAGGAGGAAAGTGTTCCAGGCTTTGTTTCCAGTCCTATTCTTAGTAGTATTTCTGGGTTTTCATTACTGAAGCATTAATGTATAGGACATCTGAAGACCAGGGACCAGAGCTTAGGTCTGTCCCTATTTCATCCATCTGGACACAAATCTATGGACCTCTTTTATTTTTGGCTCTTTGTAGGTAAGCGTTTAAACTTTATAGCCAAAATGAAATGCAGATAGGAATTTCAGTACGATCAGTGGTGGAGCTGTAAAAGAAACCTCTACTCCTAACTTGGAAACCTGGTCAAAGTGTCGTTGGTCACTTAAATGCATTTAAAAATCTGACATATAGAAGCCTGAGCTGCTTGAAAGTTGCCAGAGCTGACATTCCAAAGACATTTTAACATATTTGAGAATGTTAACTCCTAGTCTTAAAATGTCAGTAAGGTTTGAGCCTCTAGGGATCTCAGCTTTGCTGCTGCTGGTAAGTTTGAATGACAGTTAGCAATACAAACAGTGAAGACTCCAGATATAGGAAGGTAGATCAGCCTCTCTTTGACCTCTCTGAAGCTACTGACAAAAGACCTTATTCTTTTTCTTTTGAAATCAATGCAATTTTTTGGCATTGATTGCAGTGGGAATATGATTGAGCCCAAAGGTACTAATTAGTGTTTATTGGGATAATGATTTTGATGTGGACACAAAAGCAACTCTTCTGTGCTTTGCAATGTTAATGAATCTGAAAAGCAAGAAGAGTGCAATAGGAATAAACCTCAAATAATGCCACTCAGAATGAGACTGCCTCTGCTGTGAATAGATTCTTTTCATTTTATTTTTTCTCGTGATTTGTGACAACTGTATTCTGAACTTTGTTC
The DNA here is from genome assembly GCF_001431845.1 of Calidris pugnax. NCBI lineage: Eukaryota > Metazoa > Chordata > Aves > Charadriiformes > Scolopacidae > Calidris > Calidris pugnax. The sequence goes on from NW_015090810.1 coordinate 1,291,836, forward strand.
AAGTGTGCTAGCAAAGGGCCACATTATACATGTCCTTTCTACAGACAGCTGCAGTATATTCTCTCCTGAGAAGTGATGACAAAGAACATTATGCCATATGAGTTTCACAGTTAATCATAACTCACTTGGGCTTCCTTATGTACAGCAGGAAACCCTAACATCTGTAGTATCAAGTCCCAGCTATCCACTGAAACCGCACTTTCAACAGACTACAGAGCAATACAGAAACAATGGATTTGGCTTTTAGTGCCAGTGCCTTTCAGTGCCTAGTGAGATTTGTATGTGTTGTGTTAAACTTGCAATCCTGCTGTAACTGCTTCATGAGAGCCTGTTCTGCTCCTCAATATCCTCTGGCCCTTTTCTTGGCCAGGACCCCACTGACACAAAATAAAGAGGAAGGGGGGAGGGAACTGAGTCTTGTGTGCTCATGTGATTTCGCACAGTGGTTAAAACTGCCATGACACAGGGTAGTATATCAGTCTCTGATAGAACTGGGACCCAAATGGGTCTTTTCTTATTCCTGTGTAAAACACAAAGCATTATGACATCATGAAGCAGCACAAAGTCCATACTGACATGGTAGCAGGACAATGGCACACCAGATGCAGGCTGTGGAAGAGTTTTCTCCTTAAAATCCCATTATGGATAAAGTATGAAGAGGACAGTTGCAGAGTAATGGAGATCAGAGAGTCATCAGTAATTATGTGGTTAGTGTTTTTAGCTGAGGAGTGCTGAAAGTACCCATAGGAAACTCCTGAGATTTTCTCTGTTTTGTATCAATTCCTGTATGTGTCCAGAGACCAGGTCAGTGTGGAGCACATGGGGCAGCCCCACTGAGGTAATGACTTTCAGTACATCTACAGGGAGCTGATATTAATGTATCTGTTCTCTCAGTTGGCACCATGGGAAAACCTGGGTATTTTTTATTTGTTGTCAGCTTTCAGAGTTATGTTTTTAGCAGTAGGATCTCATACTCTTAAAATGGTATTCAGGACTGCATTCAAGCCTCAGTTATACCTTTATAACCCCACTGAATTCAAGTAGTAACTCAGGACAGAGTCTAGACCAATATGGCTTTATCAAATGCAATCTGACCGAGAGCTCTATTTTTAAATAGATTTTTTAGTTAGTAATGTGAACTAAATGTCCACTAAATTTCTCAGAAAGCTATTCCCTTTGAAGAGTAAAATAAATATTTATAATATATTAAACAAACGACACTAGCAAGAAAAACGGCAGGTAATATCAGAGACGTGCCAAAGAAGATAAACCCCTCTATTTGGTCTTAATATTTTTAAAACAATCTATGTCAGTCAATGTCTCTTAATGTACTGTTGTATTACCTCAGCGACTTTGGTACTGTATCATTGCTACTGCTACTGTTTTGCCCTCGGGCATTTGCTTATACAAAATATAACAGAACTGAATATAATAGACCTGAATCAGAGTTAGCAAGTCTCCACCCATTTAAAAAATATTGGATTCTGTAATGTTAGCCAGGCCTCCAGCTTTTTTTGTTTACATTACAGTGATAAGAGCTGTTCTTGTAAGTCTTAGTTGACATAACATATGCTTTTTTGCTGTCTGCATTAGGAATGGCATTAATTTTAGTGTAGTAATTTTATTTAAAAGTATTTGTCTCAAGGGGAAGAAGAGGCAGCGATTTAATTCCTGTTCTTTACTACTTTTATTATTTCAGGGACCAGTATCAAAATCCATGATGAAGCAGGTTCTAGGCAAGCAAATGCTATCAAGAAAACTGTGCTGTGCTGCTTAAATTTTGTGTTCAGAATCACTGAGCTTCCTCAAATGCTGCATAGTGGCTTTTGCTTTCTTGGTGACTTGTTCTCCCCCTGAAGACCAAAGGATTAAGATATGTACCTCCTATTAGTATTACTGGAAGCTGTGTTTTTAAATCTTCCTAGGAATCAATGTAAGAAAAAAAAAAATATCTAATTAAAACTAATCTATGTTGTTAGAATACCAGCACTCCAAGTATTAATTAAGTTTTGAGGCTCAAGAACAACGTGCAACTCATCAAGTAAAACACTCAGTTCAATATTGGAGGAGCCCAGCTTGCAGAGTTCCTATTGATGTTAGCAGAATGCAGGAACCAGCCTTGTGGAAAATGCTTAAAGCCTTCCAGTAGAATTTCCTAAATTAAGGGACTAATCCCTCTGATAAAGACAGAGTCAAGGCTGCTTTTGTTTGGTAAGAGCTAGATCCTGGCTCTTCTCCAAAATTTGAATATTCTCATAAATGTGTCATACAAATAATATTAGGAACAAATCTGATTACTTTCCTGGTATGAAAAGAGCCAAATAGATAACAAATAGATCTTGGTAAATAATATCGAAGACACGGTTACAAAATGAAGCCTCATGAGTCTTGAAAAGCAACACACTGGTTCAATAGCAAATTCTAAGGGTATCATTGTAACAAGGAACTGATGGACTGGAGCCTTTCAGTCAGTTACAAACACAGTGCCTGCAAGGTGCTGTGAGTCAAAAAGCTCTCTTGTTCTCTCATGTTGGGCAACCACATGTGAAACCCACATGAGATTAGCCCAAATTGCTCAAACTGGCTATGTTCCTTGCAACATTCTGCAAGAATGGTACACCTTGTTCACCCCCTTCTACCGCTGCTGCATGCTGCAGAGTGTAACGCAGGGCACACATACACTCCAGGCAACAAAAACCTACCTCAAACTAGAATATTCATCTTTTACGAGTATCATTCATATGGAGTCCTAATTAATTCAGCTGAGCTACCTATGTGAGTAACTGTTCACAAGTTGTCATTGACGGCTAAACAATTTAGATTTTAATTCACCACAAGTCATCAATAGCCACTAGCATACCTGGATCATCTGGCTAATTAGACAAATAACTTTTCCTAGCATGAATGGGCTGTATGGGAAAAAAAGCAATGTGTTAGGGCTGGGACAGTTTTTTAGGAATTTTGGTTTTCTTTCAGTCTGCTAAGAAAATTTTCCTCTGAGAGCCCTATCTAGTCTTCTTTCTTTTCTTCTTCTTTTTTTTTTTCTTTTCTCTATTTCTTTCTTACTTTCGTCTTTTGGAATTCACAGCTGGTAGGTATAGAAACTCTTTACAAAGGAGAAATACCAGGTTGTCTAGGTATTTTCTTCAGAAAAACAATCTTGCTGTTCTGGTGGTTTTGGTTGATTGGCCTTTTAGACATATATTTTCATATTTCTAATTTTCTGTGTTAAGTTATGCTTTTACTAAGAATTAAGGTCACTTAAATTAAGGTAAATGGATCTTTTGAATTTTAAAGGCATGTTTTAGCAACACATTAGACACTGTGTATTTGGTGATGTTAATTGGATTCTGTCAGTAAAACAAAGAGAAAAGCCATCTACTGAATTTACCAGTTCGCAAGTTCATAATCTGACATGACCATTCAGTGAAGCGCTTTGCCGATCTATAAATTAATGTAATCTTAACCTGCTATAAAAGAGGTACCACCATGTCTGAGGGTAACAGAACAATCATTTTACACATTTCTGCTCTTTTTTGGTTTTCTCACTTACATTTATTTTGAACAAAATTTTTTCACCAGTCTCAGGTCAGCATGAGGATCCATGTTTTTTTTCTTATTAATAAAGTTGCTTAAAACATGTTTTACATTCTTTTAATGGAAAATCTGAGATATCTGATTAATTTTATTGTGACTAACATTTAATAAAGGAGAATTTGACCTATTTTTTCATAACAAAACTTGTGTGAGATGAATAAAAGTAACTTTAAATTATATGTTTGTCTACAAAGTGGAAAAGATAACTTCTAAATAAAATTGTGACACTGACAAGCTGGTGCTCAAAAAAGTGATAAAAATTGGAGTTTGTACTAAGATAGACATTTAAGATGGATCAAATAAATCACTTTCTAGCACTACCTTTTTCTCTCTTGATTAAAAAAAAAGAGTTCAAGTCATCTGAAACAGGTTCAAAAACATACATTTAAGATGTCTAAGTTGTGCCAGATGAAACCTACTTAAATATTTAATATATTTGTTTTCTAGATGGTATAGTTAAAACCCTTCTGTGTCCTTGTCTTGGCTTCTGTAGCAAAGCTGTTTTGAATTCTAAGTCTCTTAGGGGCTGACTTCCCTTCCATTCACTTTACTAAGTAAAAATGCCAGTTGTTTGAGCCAGATTTACTCTGTGGCACAGAGATGGAAAGGAACCATTTGGATCCTCAGTTCCACCTGCTGCTAATGTTGGCAGCCTGGCCATATAATCCGTTTCCTGAACTGATCAAGCTTAAAACTATTTTATTTTTCCACACACACTATTTCTTTTGGGAATCTACTCCAGCATGTTGGTTTTCTGATGGCTGAAACCTCCTAATTTCCATCATAAATGCTTTCATGGCTGGTTTATTCCCATTGGTCATTTTGCCAACACTATCTTTTGTACAAATAGCTGGTTTGCCTTAACAGGGTTCATCCCCTTGCTTTTAGTCCATAGCATGAGACCCAACATTTTGCCTTCTTGAAATCCAATCTGTTTTTATGTGGACATTAGTTCTCATAATCTTTGTCTTCCTCTATGCTATTCCTCTATGCTATATTCATCAACAGATTTGACTCTCTTCACAGGCCACTGTGAAGCAAACTAAATCCAGAAATGCATCCATTTTGTTACACTTTCTTTACTATCAAAAAATCCTAACCCTAATTCATCTTCAGGAAGAGCAGTAGAGTAAATGACCACTTTGGAGTCTTTGCTGGACATTTAGGAAATTCAGTGGTAGAAGTGCTCCATAAGTTTTCCATTCAAAAAGACATAGACAAGAAACATTCCTCTTTCCCCCAAAGTTCAATCCTTTTAGAATTTAATGAATAGTAGATTATCCCAGTTGGGGATCACTTGTGGTAAATGGGAGAAATCTAGGTGGCAGAACCATATTGAGGAGTTTTGCTGAGGATTGTCAGGAGAGACACAAAGCTTTTCAAGATTTGGCTAGGTTATCCAGCTTCACATACCAAAGAGACTGCACAGTTCCTATATGCCTGATCAGTGTGACCATGAGTGTTTTCCTTATGAAGACAGGGGAGAAATATTTTGCCTTTGGATTGCCCTTTGACATTCTCAAAGCAATTACAGTATTTAAGGCAGGGTTTGCACATGGTATATGCAGGGTCAAAGCTTTCTATTGCTAACCATATGTGGAAAACAAATGACTCTTGATTCCTATGCTCTTGCATATTGTTGTGATGTATTGAAGGAGTCAGTCTTACATATATGATGTGCTAAACTGAACATAGCTTTGGATGATACTTGAATAAGGAGTTAGCAGTGGTATAATAGAAGAATGCGTTACTATTTGCTTTGGAAAAGGGGTGTAGGGAAAACGTGCTCTCAAGGTTTGCTACAAGACTATTGGGGAGAAAGTGGAAGAAAAAAGCGAGGAGCACCATGGCAGCTCTATCATTTGTGAATGTTTTTCATGCTTTTGCAGAGCTCATAAAGAAAAAATAAAAGGAGCTGAGCCTGCCAGTTTAGGCTGTATTCTTGGTAATAAGGTAAAGATGATCAATTTAAATACAATATTGTACGATCATATGGTCAGCTCAGATTTTGTTTTATTTGTGGCCATTCTGTTGTCAGAAGAACACAGTTTTCTGCCAAACTGGCGCTACATTTTATGGCCATATGGAAGGTGATATTATTTCACCTTTTCCAAATGTGTTGCAGAAATTTAAAATTTATTTAGCTGGGGACTTGGGGATTTGGGGGATTTTTTGATTGTTTGTTTGTTTGGGAAAGGTGCTTTTTGGCTTCAGCCTCAGTTTTTGAACAGCACAGGCAGAAACTGAAATCAAGATGGTACCACCTATTCCATTAAGACAAGATGGCAAGTGCTTGAGTCATCTCTGTTCATGGATTAGGATTTTGAACAGCTAATTGGGAAAACTGTGTGTGTGTTAATGAGACTATTAGCTGCAGTGATTTTTTTTTTAAGACAAAGACTTGTTCTAGCTTAAAAGTTAATTCATGTTTTTAGTTTTTAGCATGGAAGCAAAAGATAGAGTTGACACGCTGGATCTCAATACTGAAGGTACTACGTCTCATGTTACTATTTCAGCTCTACATTTTTATTGTTTTTATGTTTTTTTTAGTGTTGGGGCAAATCAGAAGAATACTTCAAAAGTTTCTAAACAGGCATTTTCTTGCAAATAAACAGATGTCTAGTTTTAACTCATTTTGGCAAACCCTGAGCAAATATTTTCTCTTCTTTATAAACACTTAGGTTCTAATAGATGATAACGTACTGAAAAAAATTATTATTTATGCCTATGTTGAAGCTGATAATGTGCTGACACATTACTTTTGTCAGTTTGCTTTTGTGGCTCTACTATTGCAAAAAAACACCTTCTTGTAGTTAAGATTTTGTAAATAATGTGGAAGCCAATATAAATTTTTATCTTGCAAATGTCTTTTTTTTTTCCAAATTAAATATTTTTTTCATCCAAGTCAGGACAATAAAAGGTAACAGAGCCAAGACTGTTTGAAAAGATGCAGAGACAATCCCAGATTAATACTATGTAATAGGATAACTGAAATTTCCAGGCAGAAAATAAAGGTATTTCATTCTACAGATACCAAAATTGCCCAAGAAATGTCACTGCACAAATGGAACAGAAAAGGCCAAAACTCTGAGTAATTTTTTAAAAGTATTATTCAGTATTCGCCAAGGAGAGCATAAGTTAGAGTGAATGGTTCAATCCATCTGTGTTTAAAGATCAGCCACAGAACTGGAATAAGAGAAAAGAAAAAGAAATGTTTTTAACTGATCCCAAGGTGGAATGGCACAGCCATTGAATTAAATTCAGGCAGACTGGCTACAGTTTTGAAAGTTGGAACAGAGTTAAAGAAGTGAAGTGAAAAATAAGTGGTGTAAACCTTGCTTAGCCTTTCTGCATAAAGGGAAAATTCTTCTGTGTTCAAGCTAGCCTAGCTCATAACACTGGGTGCACAAAGCAGTCACAGGAATAAGAACCAAGTTACAGCTCAGAGCAGTAAACGGCTGAATGACTGAAAGATGAGAAATGCTCAGACTCTGAGAAAGCTTTGCTAGCTGCTGTGTGGGATTAGACAGTTTTAATTACATCTATATTGGACAGCACTTTTGAGACTAAACATTATTCAAGAGTGCCAGCAAAGTCCCATCAGATTTGGAGAGGGTAAGACTTCCCACATGAAAATTCTTGCCTGTATGTTAAATTTGGAGAACAGTGATGTGAACAATATGACGTGTGCCAAATGAGGATTGACAGCAGTGCATCAGCATCAGGAAATACATAGTGTTGAAAGAGACAATAGTAAAAGAACAAAGAATTCATTCTCTTCAGGGAAATGCTGTTTTCACAGTTGTATGATGATTCTGTGTGCAATATTTTGCATGTTACTTTTTGGGTGGATAACGTTTTACAGGAAGGCATACCATGCAGAGTTATCTGTGTACAGGAAGAGGTGGAGAGAGGAAAAGATGTGCCTAACTGGCTGATGTTAGAAAACAACATGCAGAAGTAGCAGGTGTTAAACATGGACCTATTATTAACTTTATATTTCACAATAGATTTTTCATTCATTTTGGTCACCAAAACAGTGGACTATATTCACACCAAGTGAAATAATTTAAAAAGTAGCATTTGTGTTGTTAAACCAAGTCACTACTTAAGAAACCATGGCAGGTATCTGGTAAATGCTGGGAATAATAGTTAAATACCTCAAAGCAAAATACATATTGCATAGTACTGATGTTCATTTGGGTAAAAAGAAAAATGGAAATGACTGAAAACTAAGCTGAGAAAGTCTGCATGAATGACAAAGGGATGAAAGATTTCATTTTGACCATTTGGTCTACATCAAATGGGCCTACTGAGCTCATTACAAGATAAAGAATGAGCTCCTTTTATCACATACTGAAATCCTGACCTTAAAGTAACCTTTGAAAGCACTAGTCTTCTTTGCCCATAGGGGAAAAAAAAAGTTGAAAGAATATGCTATGCTTGGTATTGCCAGACATCTTTACCACCACATGATAAATTTTTAAGATCTCTCAGAGAGTCACATATTTTTGAATTTTAATAGATATTGATTGATGTAGAAGTACATTGGTGTTTGATAATGTAAATGTTTCAGAGTTTATAAAAGAGCTATTCTTTTGAAGGGTCTAAGAACCATCTACAGTTGACATGATAGCATAAGGAAAAATGTGGGCAAGACAGAGCCGTAAAATCCTAGCGATACCGCAGAGAATTAGTCATTAACATAGCTTATGAAGGCATTTTAATTGAAACACCAAAATAGAGTGTTGGTTTGGATACAGAAGGGCCAGTTAACTGTTTTCCCTGATTATTTTACTTTAGATTTTGCCTTTGCTTTTGTATACACCCTGTTCTTTCTGGTTAGAATGCAAAATCTTTAAATTGGCATAATTTCCAGGTTTTTTTTCAGAGCATTCTCTTTTCTACAAATTGGTACAAGGGCAGTTACATCACCAGTATCAGCAAAGTTCAGGTTTAAAAAATATTCCAAATAGTATGACTAAAGTTTACTTAGTCAAGTTATTCCTCTGTGAATCTGTTTTCTGCTGCATACCTATTTCACCACTAAAGATCATTGTAAGAATGAATTATATTAATATGTATGGAACTGTCAGAATAGTGACATTAAGATAACCTTTACGAGTGATTTCTACATCTTTAAGTGCCTGCCAATTGCCATTCTACTAATTGCTGAGCATTTTGCAATGGGAATTTACAAATTATGCAATACCCTCATTCCACTGTCGGTCATAATTCTGATTTTATCACCATAATGAACATTTTAGCTTTTTAAACTATGAAATAGGAAGACCCAGAAATAACATGGACTAGCTACTGTCATGCAACCATAAACACGTGCATCTCCATTTGATCTTGTATTAGAATTGTATCCCTAAAGTTGTACACATGCCTAAAATTCTATGTGAACAAAAGTGTTTGTTTTTCTTATATCTAATGTAGGAAAATTAGCCATCTGCTAATGAATGTATATAATGAAGATCCCTCTACACGAAGATCATTTATTCCTCCAGAAAAATGAGCTTTCCTGTGCTTAAAACTATGCTGAATACAGTTAAATAATTTGAATGGTAGCTGCTAAGTAATTTAGAATTTGATCCATAACGTTACGTAGTTTTTGAAGTTACTTATAGTAAAACATCAAGTGCAATTAAAAGTCCAGGCATGTCCATCTTCCCTGATTGATGAGTCATTTGAATGGAAAAAAGACCTTAGTACAGCTATTGGAGAAGGTATTGCACGTAGAAATAATTTGAGATTAACTGACAGAAAACCGAGGGTGTCATAGCAGAGTTTTTAATCTGAAAAATATTAACATTGTTCTAATTGGAAAATGTCTGACCTTTCCAAACTTCTCCAGTTTGCAGTGAAGCTACTCAATTCTGTTTGTGAAAGGTAAGACAAGTGTAGAGGAAGCATCCGATGTGGAAAATCATTTTCACTGCAGCATTCGTAGGTATTTCTGTGTCTAGTGAAGAATATAGGCATCCTGTAGCATTTTATAGAAAAGACCACATCATATAGGACTTTAAAAATATCACTAAGTATCTATTTCATATCAAGACCACTGAACACCTTTTTAAATCTGGACCTATTTCTCTATCTAGAAATAAATATTGAGCAGTATTAAATCTAAAGCCTCCTCATTATTTAAAAAAAAAAAAAAAAGGGGGGGGGAATCTCAGTGGTGCTTCTTGTAAACATTTTAAATCCAGATGGCTAAGAAATAAATTTTTTAAAAATTTACTTCTTAATCTCTGCATGCACTTTAATCTCCAGAAGCCATTTTCAGACTTTGCTACATAAAATTTTCAGTAAAATATGATCACTTCTTCCAGTATATCTCTTTAGACTGTATGGCCTCATCTAAACTAGAGATGACCATAGCAACAGAGTAGGGGCAGGTGGCAAAAGGGTATTCTGTTCATGCAAGATATCCTATTTCAAGGACAGAAGCGCTGACTGCACAGAGCCCCATGCCCACGCAGCATGGTCTGTGTAGTGTTAACTTATCGTTTCATGCCTGGCAGAGTTTTCTAGTGCAGATGCATAATGGCTGTGGTTTATATCATCTGCTTTCTCCCATTCTTGATTTTAGTTATGCATTTGAAGCAGAGAGGATGTAAGGTTTTCAAAAGCTGCAATCTTCCACTGGATTCTGCCACTGAGAGTACTATGACTATGACAACCCCCCAATACAAGATTTAACTATGTTTTAGTATTCTTAAATTGCTACTTCTTTTTGACAGTGAAGTTTTAAATCTGTGTGTTTCTTACAGTGACGCACTGTGCCGCAAGCATACAAACTAAGAGCCTCACCTTATGAGGTGCAGTTTCTTTTACCAGGTGTCGAACATCTTCATTTTTAGTAGCTATCTTTGTACCTGTCAGGCCAAAGAAATGCAATATATGGGGGTTTTTTGGTTTGGTTTGTGTTTTTTTTTCTCTGAATGCTGAGCACATACATCTTCCCTTTTCAGTTTGATTCAAATTCTGCATGCTTTTCACCTTGTAAAACATTCAAATAGATTTGAATGTCTTTGGTCATCAGAAGTAGGAGCACATAGAAGGAGGATAAGAGCAGACCCCAATGGCTCTCTTAACATAGATGATGGATGATGTGAAACCCAGAAGGAATTCCCTTACCCATAATGGAGCTGCAATAACAGAAGGGGCTTCAAAATTCGCAGAAGACCCACTGGACGTCCTTCAGCAGTGCCCTTTGGCAGTCAGACAGACCTAATATTGAAATACATAAAAGCTTTAATACTACAGTTACATTTTAAAGCAAAAAATCTGTCCTTGTTTCTTTTGTGTTAAACTCACCTTTCCAAACTTCCTCTGGGTCCTAAGAATGAGAGTTTTGGTATTACTCAAGCAGAATGTGGGGAGGTGAGGTCAGCAACCTGAGGTCTCCAATGGGAGGAGGGTAACATGAAGGTTGGGGTTTCTTTCTCCTTTTTGCCAAGATTCACATGATGTTGATGTTGATGTAGACGGAATCTTCCTCCTCAGCCTTGAGTCTGCTTTGGTTGCCTTTTATACTTGGTCTCCCTACATGCTTTTTCTCATCACTAATTTCCAAGTATTCAGTTTATCTATTTTTTTTGTTATCTCTAAAAACATATTTTTACCTGAACAATTCCAATTGTATTGACCTTTAACTGACCATTGCGATTTGTATTTCCAGTATAGGACTGTTAGTATCCCCATGTGCCTGTACTATTCCACATCACATTTTGTTCTATAGTCATTCGATGCACACAGAGTAAATACTTGTTATTGCTATAAATTAAAACTAAACTAAAATAAATTTGGACAATACTTATCTGATTGTTAGGTAAATTGTTATCACACCTGAACAAGAAAAGCCTAGACAAGTCCAGAAACCCTGAACTGGTCAGACCAACACAAAACTTGTGGTTCTTTAATAAATAACAGCAAAATTATATTTCACTGGCCCACAGTTTGCCTGCTTCAGCCGTTTCTGGACCTTGTCATATTCTCTAAGGTTTTACACAAGAGTTTCAACCTTCCTTTTATGTTGGGAACCAACCATAATGGGAAGGAAAGCAGCTTTTTTGAGAGATCTGTGTGTTATCATATACTTTAACTTTAGGACACCTGTTTATTTAGAAGAAAAACCACCATCTGTATAACTGTATTTGAACAAAATGGGAGAAATCCAGCATAGCATTGTCACCTTCTACAGCTGAAAACCATAATCCATACCCACACAAACAAATGTGCACGTGTGATTCCACTGACATGTCTAGAACTTGTTGGTGTAGTCACAGCCTTCGTGGTTAGAAGCTATCCTGATGGCAAATACATGGTAATGAAAAGTGCATGTTAATTCCAGGCTTGTGATGGGGTACAGTGACTTTTTGCTTGGATTGAACCATAATTGAAGGGTAGACTATAAGCATCTCCTCAGCATTTTTCAGTCACTTACTTGCTATCTCCCTTTTCAGCAGTGCAGCCCTATTGAGTCCTACAGTTAAAAGATCTAAAGATCACTAGGCATTTTACACAGAACCTAACTGTTGCACCTTAGGGCATCAATCCCAGAAAAAAACGAGGTGTTGTGAAGCTGTGCCTAAGTTTCTGGTAGAAATCTGGCTCCATGGAAACAGTTTTCTAGAAAAGAACAATCTAATGTAATAAGGATTAAACAAATCTTATCATCAAGACAAGACTAGAAGGTAGAGGTAGCATCTTTTGTTAGATCATTCAACAAAACTTGGAAAAACATAGAAACTTTCAGAACTCTGGAAACCCACAGAAGGTCACCTAAGAGCATCCTATTTAAAAAGTGCTATTGGTTGGCTTAGAAATTATGCATACAGAAATTGTCACTCACAGACAAAATCTACAGGATGTACTCCAAACTATGACAGCATAAGCAATAATTAGTGATTCTGGATCTGAAAGAACTCAGCCTCACCAGTAATTTTTAAATTTTATTTCATTTAATCACACTTTAAGGAAAATACAACAACAAGCATTTCGAAAAAAACATTAGTGAACAGCACACTCAGTCCATGTGAACTAAGTTAATGACTAGTAAAAGTTACCGGCATTAAAATACTACAGTGCAAATAACAGTGCCATTAATAATTTTATTAATTAAGTTTTGTGTCTCTTTAAGTATAATTCAGTTTCATTTTGAAACTTAATAACAGTAATGACCATGCAATCACAAAAATCATTTTCTGCAATACTTCTTTTTGTAAATACAGAAAGTCTGAGAACAAAGCTTCCTTTCCTTTTCCTTACCTGACTAGAGATGTTGAGCCAAATTAGGTTTTCGGTGCTGAACTGCAACAAATTGAACAGACCTAGGTAGAAACTCCCCCAGCCCACACCTCACGCCCCAGGGACAGCAGCAGGTCTGCATTGCCATTTTTATGCCTGGGTGGAATGATCAAACCCCACAGAGTTAAGAGAAAGAAGCAAAGACCATAGCCAGAAAACCACTGGAGAAGTGTGGAAAAAAGAGGGGAAGATGTTCTGAAGAAGAGTGGGAAACCAGGCACAAATGAAGAAGGGCAAGTAGAGATTAAAAAGTAACTGGAAGAGGGAATTAGAGGAGATAAATGGGAAGAGTATGAGAAGAGTAGCATAATACTAAGATATTAGACTACACAAGCAGTAAATCCAGTGACATTTTGAATTAAGACCAAGTTAGTTATTTTATACTTTTCTAAAATGTCAAGGTGCATCCTAGTTGATAAAGTCAATTTGCAAAAAGTAATTAATGACTGCAAGTACTACTGTCTTTATTATGGACATACCTGCTGTGCTACTTTTTTTTTTTTTTTTCTCATTTCAAAGAAGAGGCTGTTTAGTTCCTTGCTTAAACTTGGGTGTAAGATTTAACCTCAGGTGAAAAAAAAACTGGGAGTCATCGAAATCCCACATGTGCTAAGGGAGTGCTTTGCCCTACTCTTTTTTTCTGAAAGCTTTCCTTAATTTATCTATGCTTTTTCTGTTATGCACATAGAGTTTGAAACTCTATGGCATCTGAATTTAGTATGCTGCATCCTGACCTTTTAGGAAAGAGGTAGCTTCTGAGTCAATGGACTGTGTGATGCCAAAGCCAAGTGCAGTCTCCATTGCCAGTCTTTCCATAGACTTTGAAATCCAGGGCCACTACCTCTTGTTGTACTGCAGTTTCAAGCAAAAATTGATTATTGGGAAAAAACCCAACATATTGATTAATGACTGTATAAACAGCGTTATTGACAGAAAACCGAACCAAAATCTGGTTATGGCTTTTACAAAGATTAACTGTATAGGACATCATAGGACAGGCAAATAGATTGTACCATTCTCAGAATAGCTCCTTTCTGGTCAGTGGACTAAGACCAACTTTGCATTTGTCCCATTGGATTAAAAAATGAGTTGTATAAGTAGGTCCTTTGAGTCAAAACTATAGATTTTTTAATTATTATTCTTGCTTAGAACAGGAGACTGAATTGTACAGTAGAAACTCTGAAGTTCTAGTTTAAGAACTTTAGGAACTCTGATACTGCAATAGATAAAATATAAAGAACTAAATGGACCATGAATGGTGTTTGTAAAATAATCTCTGTGCTTTAGAATTTAATGCATATTTCTACCAGTGCAATGCATAAACAAATATTTAATAGCTTAAATATTCTCAGCCACGTGTTTCTTTAAAATTCACTGGCATAAATCCTCTGTATCTTCACTGATATCCAGACGATGCCATTGTCATTTCCATTCAAGTTGGAGACACCTCATGCCAACTGCTTTCAAATTATAAAAACTCATTTTTAAACTTCTCTCTGAATTCTGCATGAGATCTTGGACTTTGCAACAAATGTAGCTGAGACAGGTCAATAGTTCTTGACTGTGTTTGTATTCATTGTCTGCGTAGGTCTGGAAACTGAGAAAAAATGTGAAGGAACCTTCAGATTTAAAGAGAGTTTCTTTGCCTGAGCATACTTGAGTCATACTTATTGTGAGACTAAGAGATTGGCTATATTATGTTAATCTTGCTGTAGCTCTAGTTCCACTGGAATAATGGTGGAAAAGAAATTTTTAAAGAGAGAAATTGGCATCTGAGTTATGCAAAAATAAAGACATCTCAAGATAAATAAAATATATCTCACAGGGCTGTTGATCATACTGGTCTGATTAAACAAATGTGGCATCTCATTCTGCTTTGTGAAACTCCTGTTCTTCCTGTGAAAGAACACTATGCCCCTAACGCACTGCTGAGGAATGCAAGGCAGATACCATCAGGAGGGATCAATGAAGGAAAGGATATTCAAATAGTGAAATATCTACCTTGGATTATATCCTAATTGGATATTACTTCAGTCTAAATTTATTTCACTCTCATATTACCTTATTTGAGTCATTAGAGACTAATGAAAACTAATATCAATTAGTTAAATCCTTGTTATGTTTCATCTAACAGTTGTCTGTGAACCGCACTGTATAAGAAATAGGCACTGATGCATTTCCTAATTAATAAAATAATACTTGGGGAGGAGGACGGGAAGGGAAATGCCTTTTCAGATTTCCTGCAATTCTTCATGAAGCTTCAAAAAGCTTGGTTGCTTTCCTATGAATTTGTACTTTAGAATCCATTATCTCATGTGAAATTATGTTTAGTATAGTGCATTCAAGTTTCCCTTTAAAAAAAAAATGATATTTTATTCATAGAGGTAAACAGTAGCAAAGAGCTATTGCAAGATATCCCCTTGTGAACTGTCGAAAGAGATCCCCTCTTTCAATCTCTCTCACAACAACCTGCTCTGCTTGAACCTAGAGTTTCAGATCCCACACTTGCCCTTTCCAAAGCGTTTTTAAGTTTTCTAAGTTTGAACTTGGGTAAACTACATTTGACCTGAGTAGCTGGATTTCCTGCTTATGAAATCTCATAAGTAATAGTACCTATCTCAACAGGGAGCCTCTAAAGAGATGCAAGAGGTGATAAAAACATAATACGTTTTTAATATTTAATATTACAAAAAGCATCCTCATTCTAAGATGGTCAGTCAGTATGTGCTGGAAATCTAGTTCCTCTTTTTAGGCAAGTATTACCTCCAGACACTTCTGGTCAACCTTCCTGTCCTGTGCAGAGATGAATGTTGTGGTCAACACACATTGGGTTTTCCTTCTTCAACAAAAAAAGATCAGGCCTACATCCAGCCCTTTACATAATAAGAGCAAAGGATTGCTCACTTTATATCCTTCTGTCCTTAACACTGGAAGATAGATAACTGCAAATAAGTGTGCTTAAAGACTATGCACCTGATTAAGCCATAATATAAACATCTTTCTAGGATGCAATTGGAGTCTGAACACAAGTCGAATGTTGAAAGCAGTTAGTTGCCTGTCATCCGTGGGGCAGAAGAAAGGCAAACTGTGACCAACAAAGGCGTATGGCAGTGCACCCGCCTCAGCTACCTGCCAATAAATCTTTGAAGGCGTTATGCTGCTGCTGAAATACTTCTAATAGTGGGTATTCTTAACTTTTGTTGTTGAGAATTCATCTGTCCCACAGAGCTTCATTTCTTTTGTGACATTGAGCCTCTTTAAAACTGTAAATAATGAAAGCAGAATTTTCTTTGTGCTCTGAAAGTTCTCTTCACAAAATATTAGAATAGAAGTTAAAGAGCATAAATAAGCTTTTCCATAAAATCTCAGCAGAAATATCTTTCTATTGAGTATTTTGTTTACATTTTTGACAACAGGGAGTAAATTTTCAGTGCATGGCTTGAGATTTTACAGAATATTCAACTCTTATTAACTTTAAAAAGAGTTTTATAACTTGTCATTCATGTACCATATGAAAGCTAATGTAATAATATTTATTAAAAAATTTATCTGGCATTATAGACTACAGCTGTGGAGTCAGAGATCATTTAAAATTTGCAGAGAAGTTTTGTGGTGGGAGCACTACCCTTGGACACTAGAAATGTGGGTTCTATTCCCATTTCTTCTAGTGTCCTGCAATGTAATATTGGGAAGGTCACCCTCAACTACATTTGAAAGGGTTTTGGTGGGAATTCTGTGCTTCATTCTCCTTTATCCCTATGTCTTCCACATTTCCCGTGTTCCTGTCTGTAAACTGTGGCACTGAAATCCTTTTAAGGAATTTTAAGATCAATTAATAAGAAGCTATGTATAAGAACTAGCATTGGTTATAAGGTTAACAGTATGATTGCATTGAACAAGAAAAGAACTAAAATGAAGTAGCATTAGCAAAAGAAGGCAGCAGTTTGTTTGTGTCCATTCAGTAATACCACCGGCAGGGCTGAGATGCATCATTGCATAAAGCAGTGGGCATACTTGCTCTGGGCTCTTTTCAACATCCACCTTCTATGTCTGAATTTATTCATATCAGTGGAGTTACACTAATATTGGACAGAAATTCATTCAATGGTGATGTCTCAAGCTTAAGATTTAGAAAACTGTCATTCAGTTACTGTAAAAGGGCAATGACAGTGGGACTGATTGTGATTCCACTGAAAGCAAAGGCAAAATTCAATGTTTCTAGACTGAACTACATGCATTGTTAAAATATTCTGGGTGTCACAGGAGGGTCTGGGAGATATCTGGAAGATAAATAGGCTGTAGCATTTCCATATTTTGCATTCAACTGCATACTGGGAAATGTTTTTATATGCATAAACTAATTTCCAAAGGGTCTCCATGCTATGTTTTAAGGGATTTAGAAGACCCAGACAGAGAAATTATTCCAAAAAAATGTAAGGAGGAAACTTTACATTTTTATAGATTCATGTGAAAGGAGATTTGGCACCAGAAAATTATATAGAAAATTCAATTTTAGTTATTTGCATCTACCGTTTAAAAAAGATGCCATACTGCCAAACAAACAGAGCTCAGCAGGGTAGTTAAATGATCAAGGAAACTGCAAGAAGCTGAGCCTGCTTAAATTATGCCATTTTTGCACAATCTCAGTTTCCATACACAGACTACAGGCTCATTTCAGGAGCCTTTGCAAGGTGTAAGGAATAATATTCCTAGAAATGACAGAATGTTTATTTAATTAGGTTTGAAAAATTTGATTATATAATGGAATATACATCGTGGTAGACTAAACTAAATGTTGGGGATTCTGATTTAATGTCTGTGTAGGCATACAAATTGGGTATCACAATAATTGGAGACTGCTCTTTTTTCACCTCTTCCTCCACCTGCCTGTGTTTAAATTACAAGGTTATCACCACAATAATCTTAGTATTAAATATCTGAGAAAAGACTCAACATTTATATTTTATAGATTTTAAATATAAGTCAAGGCAAGCAAATTACAGTATTAAAGGCTGATTGAATTGTCAAGATATCATGGTGCAATATCAGATACTGCACTGAATCAACTTCCTTTTTTTCCATTGTTTAAAAAAAGAGAAAAAAAAAACCACACAGGCTAGAATGGCTTGTAAACCACTAAGTCTTTCTGAAGAAGTACTGTCAAGTCAAAACTGTGACAAGAAAATTCCTAAAACAGGCTGCTTTTGGGTGTCATAGTACCAGATAGCTGCTAGGGATTATTTTACCAAGGAAAAAAAATTGTAGAGAAAAAAAAACATCTTCACAGAACACTTGTGCCTCAGGGCTCAGTGTTGGGACCATTTCTGTTTAACATCTTTATTGACAATCTTGATAAGGACATAAGGTATATCATCAGCAAGTTCGCAGATGACACCAAGTTAAGCAAGAGCTTTGATTCACATGAGGATAGGGAAGCTCTATGGAGAGAGTTGGATAGATTGGATCATTGGGCCAACATTAATGGTATGAGCTTCAACAAGGCCAAGAGCCGGGTCCTGCACTTGGGCCAAAACAACCCCATGCACTGCTACAGGCTTGGGGAAGTGTGGCTGGAAAGCTGTCTGTCAGAAAAAGACCTGGGGGTTCTAACTGACAAGTGGCTGAATATGAGCCGGCAGTGTGCCCAGGTGGCCAAGAAAGCCAATGGCATCCTGGCTTGTATTAGAAATAGTGTGACCAGCAGAAGTAGGGAGGTGATTGTCCCCCTGTACTCAGCAGTGGTGAGGCCACACCTTGAGTATTGTGTTCGGTTTTGGGCACCTCAAAAGAAGAGAGATATCGAGGTGCTGGAGCGAGTGCAGGGGAGGGCAACGAAGTTGGTGAAGGGCCTGGAGCATCAATCTTATGAAGAACGGTTGAAGAAGCTGGGACTGTTTAGTTTGAGGAAGAGGAGACTGAAGGGAGACCTCATCACTCTCTACAACTACGTGAAAGGACACTGTAGAGAGGTTGGTGCAAGTCTCTTCTCACAGGTAATTAATGACAGAACGAAAGGGAATAGCTTCAAGCTCCAACAGGGTAGGTTTAGGCTGAACATTAGGAAAGAATTTCTCACAGAAAGAGTTGTTGGGCATTGGAATAGGCTGCCCAGGGAGGTGGTTGAGTCGCCATCCCTGGACGTGTTTCAGAGTCGTTTAGATGTGGTGTTGGGGGATATGGTGTAGGGGAGAACTTTGTAGAGTAGGGTTGATGGTTGTACTTAATGATCCCAAGGGTCTTTTCCAACCTAAATGATTCTATGATTCTATGATTCTAATAGCAGACCGAGCTCTACAAGACACAGAACTTCCTTCTTCTGAGTTTCTGAGGACTTTCAGATGCTGTGGAATATAAAGGGACTTAAAGGTGATTAACACCTTAAATGGCTTGAAACTGGACCCTAACTTTATGATTAAGTCCTAGATCTTTTCTGTGAATGTGCTGGGCTTCCGTATATAACACTCAGCAGAAGCACCAGACTTAGAGTGTAATTGCCTCCAGCCTTATTTAGGCAGTAGAGAATTAAGCACTACTGGAAATTAGGTCAGAGTTGCAGTGGCCTGAATTTCCGCTGGCAGTGTCCCTTTTCTTTCCATTGCTCACTAAGGGTACATAGGTCTTCGTCACTCTCAAGCTCAGTGCCCGAAGTGAGAAGGGATAACTAAAATATTTGTCTTGAAGTACATGTGCAGAGAGGGGAGTTCAGTTTGTACAGGCCCAGGAGGGGGAAAAAGTCCTTTCACTGTTAGTTACTGTTAATTATATAAAAAAAGCCTTCTCTTCTCAGAGCAGCATAGGTTAGAGTATGGAACAATCTCATGCTTCATGTAACAACGTCCTTTCCCACCTCTAGGTGAAGTTCATGGTGATTATGCATTTTCTAGAAGTGCTTCTTTAGAGGCTGACAGATGTTATGCTGCTGATAACCACGACAGGCCTACATCACTCCGAGGTGCTGGCAGTGATGGCAATACCTCTGGGTATGTCACAAGGGGTGCCTCGTGAAGAGACAACCAGATGAAGGGAGTCTTATCCCTTCATCACTGTAGGGCTATGCTTGAATTTATTCAGGAGCCACTCAGTATGTTATTCACATTTATGCACATCCCAAGTGCCTCTGTTCTGCTCACAGTATAAGGAACTCCCACAGCTAATTAGCAATTTAAAGTCATATGTACACCTCTTTTCAGAATAGAGTGAGAGGAAAAAAATATGTCTACACTTGAAGTTGCATCATTGATGAAAAAATTGTATTTGATTTTATGGCCATTAAATTAAATTCAAAGCATCAAGGCATCAGTCCTGGTGACCAGCTGTGGTCAGAAACATATTCCTGTTCACCCATTTTTTTATGCTTGTCTGTACCTTCAACAAAGGAAGTAAATGTAAAAATAGGATGTTGCTTGAATGGGGGATCACCAGATAGGATTTCCTAAACAGTTACACAGTTTTCTGTGGTAAAGTCCATCCTGGAGTAACAGATGGGTTTTTTTATCCAGAGACTAATGTATTAGCCACATCACCTAATTTTAAACATCTAAATTTCACGTCTAAATTTCATGGTCCAGTTAGAAAGGTAATATTACTATACATACTGTACAATTAATGACTGGTAAGAAGGACAAGTGGTTAAAAAAATTAAATATACGTCAACTGAAGCAAATAAGAAGAGGCAGATCTGATCCAGAGAATTTGGATTTGTGCTTCTGCACCAAATTACATGAGCAAAGCAAAAAAAAAAAAAAAAAAAAAGAAGTCTTACTTAGCAACGAATATTTGGTTACTTGGATATTTTAACATTTGTCTTCTATGCTTACTCAGGATATAAAAGCAAGCTATAAATATATTTTTAGAATCATTGAAGAAGCAATAGATGGAACAAAAAAAATCAGGAAAAATAATTCAGTAGTGTCACAAGTTTTATATCTCTTTCTTTTTTTAAATAATAAATCAAACTTTGGTTGTAACATGAACTATTTTATTTTGAATCAATGCTAATTTTGGCGTCTAGCTACTTGCTGTGGCTGGTACATTATGGCTTCTGCAGTTCTGGATTTTTCATGTCCCACTTTCTCCTGTGTATGCAGGCTGGATGTGTCTCTGGCTGGCACCAATGCAATCTCCCATAATACATTATAGTCTTTCTTGCTACCATCACTATACAATCTGTATTTTGCACTGTATACTTTGTATCCATTGTATCATTTTAGGCACAGGCCTGAAGCTCCGATGCCTCCTTGGAATTACTGCAACAGTATGTTTTAGCATCATTAGGACAAGACCATTCTGCATTCTCCAAATCTTCAGTTATGCAAAATAAAATACCTTTAATGTGGTTAAAGAATTTCTTTACAGAATAATTTCATAAAATAAAACTGGCATAAGTATATAAAAGATCACAGAAGAAAAGATAAATATGGAAAATAAAATCTTCATGGCTTTTAATGCTCATTCAGAACAACAGCAGTGTTCTGGACTGTATTTTTTTATCAGCTATTGCTTTTTATCCCAAAGAACTTAGATGATATATACTTTAAAAAACCACCTACTAAACAGATCTAACCATGCCATTGAGGTTGATTCCCTCCATTCCCTGCAATACAGCAGAATAAGTTTGACAACTAAAAGCTTATTCTTCTCCTCAAATTTTGATCTGTTAAATTTCTAATGGGACAGTGTTAAAAGTAATGCTTTTAGATTAAATATTTTTTAAAAGATTGGCCTTTTCCTACTAATGTTGATCATAAAATTTCTACCAATTCAGCAGAAGCAGAGCTAAACTAATATTTAATCTCAGGTTTCTACAAGCTAACCTCAAGAAAAGCTGAATTGGCAGGAAAAAAATATTAGTCATTTTGTGAGAATTTCAGCTTGAAATAAAACTTTTAATTCATTTTCAAGCAACTTCAATGTTCCTTACAAGACACAGAAAGACTATTTTTTATTTTAAAATAAAATACTTAATTTTAAAAGCTTAAACAATACTTTAAGGACTTTTATCAAAAACAAACACCTTGGTTAATCACATGCAAGCTGTTTTAGTGGGGCTGAGTCTCAATTGCTTTAAGAAAAAAAAATTTGAAGAAAGTGTAAGTTGTGAGATCTAAAAAATATGACTTACATTTCCAGAACAAGATTATAAATCTGAGGTCTTCCCCTATCATGTAATTGTTTTAGGAGACAAAACAATAAGCTCGTAGAACTCCAGGCTCATTCTCTTAGGAAAAGCAGATATACACTTTGTTTAAAAATAGATGTTCTTTCTCTAGCAAAAAAAAAGCTTGTTCATAAATTTTACATGTTTTACAACTTTTATTACCAGGAGCTAGCCTTACTCTATAGTTGAAAATGTGTAAGAGGCATATTGCATAGTCTCTGAACTCAATGATCCATTAAATAAGTGCTTTTAATCTCTTGACAGAGAGAGATAATATAAACTTTGACAATGTGCTTCACTCTCAAACCTAGCATGTTACTGACCTGCTTCAGAAATGCAGGAATGGTCACCCAAAAAGTTGCCTCTCCCAAAGTGTCAGCCTGGGGACAAGCTGCTCTCCAGCTCACTGCAGCTTCATGCGGAGAAGAAGAGAGCAGCAGCTCTGCACCCACCCATCATCCCAGCAAGCAGCTTCCATGGAAATGCAAGGGAAGCCAGAGCACCTCTTCATCCATGAATGTGACTATCATAACAAGACTGCAGTCTGATCCAGTGAGATGAGGTGGGAAATATTCCAGTTCTCAGTGATAATTTTTGTTTTATTTTGATGAAATTCAGAACACATGTGAGTAATGGAAAAATATTTGCTTCTCATCCAAAAAGCCGTGTTTTGGAGGAGTGGTTGTCAATGGGAAGAAGTCCAGTCTTTGTATGGCAGCTTGACAGGAAGCACTTACAGCCTAGCTTTGCAAATCCTGTTAAAAGCCACTTGGTAGAATGTTAATCTGTTTTGAAATGTGAAATGTTACACTAAATTACCCAGAAAATTATTCTGGTTCAAATGACATTTCTATAAAGTACCTGTCCTTTCAGCTAAACACAAGCTTAAGTTTCGTGGAACTCCTTATCCATAGGGATATCGTTGGACATGTCACTGAGAAATTGTTTAATTTTAAACATGCAGTTTTGTGCTTCAGGTATCAGGCATGAAGATTATTCATGGCTCCTTCTTCCCCCATTTAGCTCCAGTCAGAGCAGAAGATAACATAAGATTAGCAGCAAGACTGACCAGAAAGATTTTCCCTTGTCATGGTCCATCTATTTTTCAGGAGTCCTGCAACTCCCCACCATCTCACACTGGACAGGGGAATGGACTGAAGCATAAATATTGCTAAAAGAAAGGAAAAAGTGGAAGAAACAACTTGGGATCTTCCCAGAACTGCCAGTATATTGCAGCTATACTTCTTTTTGTTTGCTTTCTGACAGAAGTGCTGGTGGTTTCTCTGAAAATACTGTCTGGGATGTGGACACTTGAGTGAGGGGGATGACCCAGCCCTGCTGAGATGTTTTAGTTCAGTAGTACTTCCTAAGCACTCAGATCCTGTCTTACGAGATAGAAATCTCATATGGGAGAGTAAAAATCCTATGAAACTCTGCTCCAGAATATCAAAGTCATAAGCTTCTGAAAATCATACTTGGGCATTCATTGGGAGAAAAGTGATGACAGGGATGAATGGAATGGCAATGAAGAGATAAAGTCAGGTCTGAGAAGGCATGATCTGGGGATACACAAGAGCAGACGGAGAACATGACAAGAGTCAGCTGTGAAGGAAAATGAAATCAAAAAACACTTGTGGAGAATAATAGAGAAGTTTATAATTATTACAGTATTTTCCTTTTCTGAACATGAGAACGAACGCTTGGATCTGTTTTCCTCTACTGTCACAAACCGCTGTGAAATGCATTAGCAAGGTATAATTTGCGTAGCATATAGTGAAGTATAGGAATCAAGTATGCCTACACGTACAGACAAGTGCAGACAGCTGTATCTTGTTGGTACTTTTGTGTGAAGCCAGGTTTAATGCAGAGCTGTAAAGTCACAGGATATATTACCTATAGGATAACACTGTACTTAGGGCGACTTAACTTCTAGGCTGGGTCAGGCTGATGTGTAAAGGCTGGAGGCACAACTATCTGTCTTATTTATATAGGTAATGTGTTGGGAGCTGAGCGACCACACGGTGGTCTAGCAGAGCACCGCATTAACTCTCTCTCCTCTGTCTCTTCCATAAGGAGGCACAGCCAAAGGGATGACTTGCAAGTACTTCAGCTCAGGTGCCAAAGGCCATGAAATTCACTTGGAAAATAAAAAAGGTCAAAGGAAACGTCCATTTACTTTGGGGGAAAAAAAATATCTATTGCAGAGTCTAATGAAAAAATGGTTATTTTCCATGCAGAGAAAATATAGAAGAAATGAGTTTTCCAACTTTTTCAAATATAATTCTTATTGTTAATCAATATGGGAGACAATATGCATCCACATACTGAAATTTTTAGTTATTATTTTGCTTATTAAAAAAAAAGAAAAACCCTAGGCAATTGTATTAAACTAGCAGCACTGCTTTGTTAAATGAAAAGTAAGATTGCAAAGCCAGCTGCTCAGAGTAAGGAGAAGCTGTAATGAAGATTACCACTGCTCCCTTTGTACATCTGCATTGGAATTAATTACATAATCATACAGCATTTTTTCACAAAACTCCTACCTTTTTCAGTGGACAGCTAAATGGAGCTCACTGAATGGGTAACTTCAATATTTCAAATTTGGGGAGCTTTCAATATTCAAGTGATTGATTCCAGATACTTAAAAATTGGTTGGTTTGCATACAAATTGATCCTGAATTAGGCAATGGTCATGTCCATAATGAAAACACTTCAGTTAAATGACACATAGAGAAAGCTTAATTGATACTTTATGGTTTCTCAGCAGATGTCTGCATTCAAATGGAATTACTGTAAAAGAATTTGCTAGGAAGATGTAGGTACTGTATCTGAATAAATCATTTGCATTTGCTAAAATGAACTTGTATGCAGTAGGAGGTGCTGGTTATATCAGCAAGCCATAAACATGCCTTTATTCTTGTCTCTCTTTTTCATATTGTGCATTTATATGAATCCAGAATGGGACTGAATCACTGTACATTATACTAGCTTCATGCTGATGCAGCTCTCTCAGTTTCAGTCTTTACCACCTAACTGCCTATTATAGTGGTAAAATTTAGTCTATACACATATATACTGTATTTAATGTCCTAGAATTTCTTTTTATAGAAAGAATAAAGCCATATTAGAATTTCAGAGGGCTAAGAACTTGACTTCTAAATTAAAAGTGAGGCACAGCTGAAACAAATGATTTTGTATTGCCTTGGGGGTAAAAAAAAAAAAAAAAAGAGAGAGAAAAAAAAAAAACAGAAGAGAAAAATTTCACATGTGGCTTCCTAATAAGATTGTGAGTTCCAGTTCATTTTTCCCCTCTTCCAGTCTCAGTGTTAGTGAGTATGCATTTACCGTATGTCTTTGCAATGCATTCTCTTTGTAACCCTATTCTCTCCCTGTACTAAAGCCCTCATGAGGCTATGAAGAACATTGTGCAGAAAAATAAATGCAGATTTGATGTCAGTATGTGAAATAAAATGCTGCCAGTGTTTTTCATCCTTTCTGCAATTTGATCCAAATGCTGTGACTAAGTTACTGTGGTTAAGATTAATGGGTAAATTATTTTCCCACAAGAAACCACTGCTTTTCTCCACTTAATTACCAGATGTTAAAAAAAGAACAAGTAGTTACTCTTCTGTGTACTCGTCTGTGCCCTTTAGCTAATTACAGGCAAATTCAAAGTGATTTCATGTAGCTTTTGCTGTGATGTTGCAGGATTCTTAAGGATAACAACATTCTGTATCTATAATATAGGCTGGCATGATGTCATAGACTAATAGTCATTTTGTTACCTATGTGTGCCCCTTTAAATAGGTGCTTTGTCAAACAGGTAGAATCTGTACTGTTTTACGGAGTCTCTTGCTCCCTGCTTCTGTTACATGCATGACTGGGAACAGAAGAGACAGCCCAAGTCCCAGATATTGTAATAGACTGTATAACTCAGACCCCCTTTATACCATGAGGGCAAGTCCATAATTTTTAGGGTTTTGCAAAGGTAAACATTCTACAAGGAAGAACTGGAAAGGTTCAAATACATGCATTGGGGAACATCAAAATTTCTAAACTGTACTGAAAAAAGGGGAATCCTTTATGGTATTTCTGCACTGATAGAGCAGCACAAATGAGTCATGACAGGCTTAAATGTCCCGTTTACTTTGTGGAAATACAAAGGACTCACAAAACTTAGGACAGGGGAGAGTTGGACTATTGACATTTTAAAGGGTGATTAATTTCTATATTGAAATTCAGCTGATTCATTTCCTGAGGTTTTGAGTAAACTTTAACTTTCAGTTTCCGGTTTTCACCTATCCTTCAGTCTCTACTATTTGGGCAAGGTATTTGCAGCTAGTATTTTGTATTTGATAGGTTTCTGTCTCTAAACTGGTAGGGATGGTATC
This sequence comes from Calidris pugnax, assembly GCF_001431845.1. NCBI lineage: Eukaryota > Metazoa > Chordata > Aves > Charadriiformes > Scolopacidae > Calidris > Calidris pugnax. The sequence goes on from NW_015090810.1 coordinate 1,318,299, forward strand.
AGTAGGTTAAAGTCTTTGAACTGAATTAGTGAGCTAAACCTTCCTGCTAGTTTGTCAAACACACTCTTAAATTTTTGTTCATACTTCCTGTTGTGAATCCAAACCCAAAATTATGATTTCATAAAGGACTGTGAATAACTAGAGCTGCAATTCTTGTATAAACTACTGTTGTCAGGTTTAGCAGACGGAAGAGAACCTTGGTAGGCACTCTGTGTAGGTCACTGCAGTCTTTATTTCAATCTGTATTTAGGAAAATATCTCAAAAAGTGTTAAATCTATGCAAGTATTAGTAATTTTAATTATTTTATTATGATTGCAAATATTTTATTGATGTTAATACTGTAAGTATGGTATTGCAGTTGTACCATCATTGCAGCTATGATTAGCACTACATATGGTAGTAGGTCCTCATGTTTCATAGTTTTCTCCAGCAGCCTTCGTACAGCTGTTCATACCTGTGTCTGCAATATTAAAATCTTATGATTTAGGTGTATTTATTTGTAATTATCATCTATGGTTTCATTTACAGTGACATGTTGTGTTACCTACTGTGATCAGAAAACAGTCAGTGCTGAGAACACAACATCCATACAATTTGTGCTTTGACACTTAGCTTTGGACTAGCTCTAGTCTGATTCCATGCATGGGATTGCTAGGAAAAGTTAGAGTGCTGCAGGGCACATCTTCAGGTACAATTTCATCTGAAATGAATCTTTGTGCATGCTCCAATGTCTTTCCATGATAAGAACCAAAGTTGGGATGATCAAGGGAAAACTTGTAACACAGTCTGCTATAAAAAAGAAAGTAAAGTCTATAAAAATTATCATGTCACTATTTTCCAAAATTATACAAAAATGTAAAAGACCGTATGATTTCCATTAAAAGAGCAGAAATCACCAAAATGTAAGTCTTTCACTTGCAACTAAAATTAATACCAATTTCAAAGGCTTTTTCTGTCAATTCCCTTTTTTTTTTTGGCTTGTGTTTGACAAAATTGAGAAAAGTTTTGTTCTTGGGGATTTCCTGGTTTCCCTGTTGAAAAATAGCAAGAACAACAATATACAAATAAAAATTGATAGCTTGTCAATTTGAAAAGCCATAAATTTTGACTGATGTATTGATAAGTAAACAATTTTTTTTCAAGAGAACAACTTTTCATTTAAGTTTTTCCTTTTAAAATAAGAGCACACATATATATTCACAAGCATAACTCCCTTAAGGAGTATCCTGTTACTTCAAGCAAGACTAGGGTTTGTGGTTCAAGTTACAGTAAATTCACTCTGTAAATGTATATATTGGAATTGGGGTCTACCACATACATTGTGAATTCACAAGTTAGTGAAAAGGATTAATTTCCCCTTGACTTGTGAGTGATACATGCATTTCCCTGACAGTTTTCCCAGTACATTAAGTGCTCTCATTACTTGATAATTTCTGTATAGTGCATCTTTTTCAATAATCAGCTGGTACAATCTGTTAAATTTGATCTAAATTTGCCAACTGGTTTACCTGATGCAAAGTGAAGGTTTTGCAAAAAAACATTTAAGAATCTGTTCACAGGCATGTTCGAAAGTTTTTTTCCCTTTGTTTTCTCATCTGTTTCTTACTGAATTATTGTCATTTGTATTCCAGTAGGATATATTGCCTCCTACTGAGACAGAACTCCCTCATAATAGCCATGCAGATTGAGAGACCATCACTGACCTGTGTGGCTTATTAATTGGCCAGATAAACGATGGGAGGTGGGAACTTGCCGAAGGTGATAATGGAGGTCATTCACCGGGACAGTACTTGAAACCTTTACTCATTACACTGAACTCCAATGTCATACTGATGGACCTCCTAACAATGTTTAAAATGCACAGTTGTTTAAGCTAAGGAAACAGAAATTAAATACATTACTTGAATGCATCTTCCCTTGGCAATCTTTCTCAGTCTTTTTTTCTTTTTAATCAGAAAAAATATCCATTAAGACTTACATAGCAGACATGTCTTTCTGTTCCTTCAAGTAATTGCTTTATGTTTGTCCTATTCTGGCAAAACCTAGAAATAAGCCAGATCATTCTTCCAGCCTGTTATATACATGCACTTTGAAATGGCAGATAAAGTCCAAAGGTTAAGAAACAATACCAGCATCTCCTTAACAGGCAGAATTACTGCCAGGCAGCAAGGTCTGTATATTTGTATTTAATGGTAATTCTTGTTTGCAGTGTGTCACTATTACACAGACCTTGTAAGCTTTGTCATACTTGGGCCTCTAATGTTTAATGAAGTGTTCTCTTTACCTTTCACATTTTTTTTCCTCACTCTGAAGAAATATTATAATCCTTACTAGTTCTTTAAACAGGCACGCCTCTCAGAAAATGGATTCTTCATATCTCACACACATGTTACTGAAGATTTTAATGTTGACTTTATCTAACTGGCTTTCTCAGACTAGGCATAAAAAGTAGAGACACATTTTTGCTCTTAATTATTATTTTTGTAAAAAATATCTTTCTGTCAGTTAACACAGACAGTGGAAGGAGGTTAAAAAATTAAGACTTTCTATTCATACTGTTCCATGTGAAAAAGAAACCTTTCACTGACTGTACTCCATGGCAAAATGGATTATCATAAAATATGGTATCATGCTTTGCTGGAAAAATGTGTCATCTGTTTTGCTTTAACCTACTTGTGGAGAAATTGTCATAAACATCTTCCATATGAAATTTTTCCTTATCCCACTGATAACTGACTGACTAACATTAAATTTCAATGTAAGACCACCTAAACAAAACAGAGCAACAGATATTTCTGTGGCTATTCCTATTGTTGCCAGTGAAGTTTAACATCAGATTGATACAGAGAAAAAAGTGATATTTGTATTGCTTTGCAGGGTCTGTAAGATGGCTTTAAAGCAAAGCCACAGTTGCTAAACTTCTAAATATCTTACCTAGTGGGTAGATGCTGGTCCCTGTGAACTTTTCCTAAAATACCAAAAAGACGGACAAAATAGATCAATCTAGAAATCTTAGGGCAACATTCTGAGTACTGCAAAGAATCCTGTCCTTCACCTAGTAAAGTAATACTGCTGCTTAATATAGCAGCATGTCTACAGTGAAGGTTATGTTCAGCTGCCCTTTGTCTTAGGAGAGCAAGGAGAGCAGAAAGTATTGATGGGATTACAAATAATAAAATTAATAAACCCACACTTTTTAGTTTGGAAAATGGGTTTCAACTGCAAATTTCTAGAATTACAAAAAGGTAAAAATAAAATAGTTAATAGTTTACTCTTAACCAAAGCAATTGTTATGCCCTGAGATTTATTATATTTCTATATACCTTCTACTCACAATGCACATTCGGATTCATGTAAAACACTACACTGTATAAACACATTGCTGTCAGGTTACTGAAATTAAGTTGTCTGGTTTGGAGAAAAACAATTCCTAGTTTACAGGTCACCTCATTTTGTCTGTCTAAATGAGATAGAGATCCAGATATACAGTCTAACACAGAAAGTGACATTTACCCCATAGCTTAGCTTGTTAAATAAGTTCATAAAAGCATGAATTATGTAGTTTGTGGCAACAGGAATGCACTTCTGCTGTCTTGTCATTCCTGAATTCTGGTTTTCCTGTTTAATTTTGGAGGTCAGTCTGTAGATTTCCAAATAAAGGGTGAATAGTATCTCCTGTGTGGATGAATAAAGTCTGCTGCTTTGCTTTGCTATGCTTTTTCTTCTCTTTTCTTTTCCTTTCTTTTTTCTTTTTTTTTTTCTTGACAGTTATAAACTGAGGTAATTATAGTTCACTATTCAGACATAAAACATGGTTTCATTTTGAGTCTTAAATAGTATTTGGACTGCAAGATTCCCTTATGTGTAGGCACTGAGTGACTCATTCAAAACTGAATAGATTTTAAAATAAAACTAGAAATTCATTTTGTGAGAGTGTCTTAATAGAAAATCAGTCCGAAAAATAATTTGTGCCATAGAAAGGATTCTAGCCATCCAAAAAATGAATTCATTTCCATAGTGCTTTCAAATGTCAGTGAAGGTTGGATTTAGTTTAAAAAGTTGTTAAATGACTCAGAGATTTTTAAAAAATTCTATTTTTTTAATTTCTACATGATTTTTCCCGAATAATTCACCATAATTTTGAACAAATTGTCTTGTTTTTATAAGCACTGTTGTTTTGCTTGATTTCCACTTGCTCTGCTGTGGGGCCCCAGTCCTTGTGGCATCAGAATTGATGGCCAGGTGAACTATTTAGCTCTAAAGTCACTTATGATGGCAGAGGGTGACTAATCAGCAGAAATGGACTATCTCCCTAGCAACATCAGTTCAACTTTCATGGAAATATGCAGGGAGCTAGTGACAGAGAAACAGGCAAAATGGAATTGTCTCTGAATTAATGGCATTTGAGCAGGTAGCAGTGGAAAACAAAATGACTCCAGAATACTCAGGCAGGAAGCGGAGAACATAGGAAACATGTAGCTCCTCTCAGAAACTCAGACATGGGGGGTTTGTCTTCTGTCTCTCAGGAGAACATCCTACAGAGCACCAGGTTACACCCAGCCCTTCACTCCTCATTCAAAGCACTCAAAATTGGAAGTTCAGGTTGCCTAACTGAAGAACTAATGGCACTGAAATAGTTAACCAGGATAGTCAAGCACAGTCACAAATTTCTTTCCCCTAGACGAAATAAACTTTCTACAGCAAGGATTTTTCCTTTGCAGGGGACTGCAAAGGCCCTCTGCAAGAAATAAGGGCTTTTGCAGCTTAACTTCTGCTTTAAGTGCAAGGCAAATTTCCTTGATTTTATCTTCTGTGATATTATACATGTGAGTGGAAGTAGGTGTGCATACACATCATGTTCAGAGAAAAATCCAGCATGTTCTATACACTGGACAGGAATAAAAAAAAAGTTCATCATATCTCTTTGTACAGTAGTGGGAAGCACTCAGCTACTACAATGAAACACGCAGTGCGAGAGTCAGAATAGGACACAAAGGATTTTCAGACAACTTTACCACCTGACAAGTTTGTTTGCTCTAAATGACTTCAAAATATAATGTACTCTGAAGCACGTGGGAAAAGAGCAGCAAATTGTATTGGCACTTCGGTGGGATAAGGCTGTGTCATGCAAAGTGTTACACAGCCTGCGTTTTCTTTCTTTTTATAGAGCAAGAACAAAGAACAATGGCTCTGGCTCCTATGTCTTAATAGACAGCGGTTCATGGGCTTCCTGCCAAAGGGTTAAGTACTGTTGTTTGGCCCTCAGTTTCAAAGACAAAAATGGCCATCTTTCAATAATGGATTTTTCTACGCTAAAGAAAGAGCAGTCGGCTGAAGGGAGAAAAGCAACCATGAATAAAATAGGGAAATAACAGCTGTGATAAAATCTTCCTCTTAGCTAAGCATTTAGTTTGAGGTGGGTTTTCTTTTTTTTTTCAATTTTAATTCTGAAAGAGATTTCTATGGAAAATTGTTTTCAAAAGAAGGTATTATTCCAGTACCATACACATTTAGATCTATTTGCCACTGAGCTTTTGAAGGATTCTAGCAGCATATTATGAAAAAAGAAATGTTGGCTATTGTTCACGGAAAATATCTGACGGTAAGGTCAAGTGAGCCACGAAGGAGGTGACATTCATCGATTAAGCTCTTGCTAGAGCATGAAGCAAGTTGACCAGGAAAAGCGTACTGCATTTAAGGATTTAGTCATATTTTCTATGGCAATAGCGTACTTTTATGTGTGCTAAAGAATGGAAATGAATTTTAATGCTTACCAGGCACTTAGGCTACCTTATATGAAACCAAATTTGGCAACTCCTCCTGCAGCTGTTGCAAACAAGTCCAGCCAATCATCAGTACTTGTGTGCTTCATTCATCCTTCTGCAAGAGAAATAGAGAAGCAATAGACTCAGAACATTTGGAGATTCAGTTTTAACAAAGTGGATGATTTTCTTTGCAGAGCCAAGTCTTTTAGTTTGTTGTTGTTGGGTTTTTATAATAATTTCACCAGCGGAATTGGATTGAGATTGCTGCCTTCACAACTACAAAAAGCAAAACAAAACCGTTTTCCAAGCTTCTAACAACCTCTGAGCTTCAGCAATGTCTTCTCATAGAGAAATAGTGTGTGCACAACCCATCTTGAGTTCTGCAACCGAAGCTATCAAAAACATGGTTTTGTATGTTTTTGTCCCATGCCATCTTGGTGGCATGTTGTTAACTCCAAGTGCCACACCAGGTAACAGTAGTATTCCGTGGTACATAACTACTTCTTCCCACCAGTAGGCTGGCACTTGATGAGGTACTCTAAAATATTGTAATAATAGTTAACAGTATTAGTAATAGTTAAAGTAATGATGAAAGTGGATTCTTTAGCAACTTCTTCTAAACAGGTTTCAATTTACTCTGCATTTGGTAAAATTGAGCATTTGCGTCTGTTTCTTGAAATGCCTTCACTGAATTGTTAGCTGCAACTATATGAAGCATGTACAGGAAACTTCCACTCTTATAGGCAGCTTTTGATGTGTTCTTTAGTTGCCACTGTTAACAACACAATTTTCTTTTCTATACTCGTTGGCCCTTACCACTCTGCAGGTGTTACAAGTGCCTATGTCGAAGTCTATAATCTGATTCAACTAGTAGCAATTAACTTGCATCTGCATGATAGGTCTGCCTAGTTATCTGCACCGTACTCTCAAGAGTCCCTCTTTGTTTGTCAGTACTAGGTCCAGTAGTGCCTCTGCCCTTGTTGGCTCTTCCACGAGCTGGGTTAAGAAGTTATCATCAGTACTCTGGAGAAACCTCTTAGACTGTATATTCCTGGCTGTGTGGCCTTTCCAGCGGATACCTGGGTGATTGAAGTCCCCCACAAGAACCAAAGCCTACGATTATGAGGCTACTTGGAGCTGGTTGTAAAAGGCCTTATCAACTTCTCTATCCTGATCAGGTGGTCTGTAATAAACACCCACAATAGAGTCCCTCATATTGACCTGCTCCTCTGGCACACAAAGGAAAACATGAAGGAATACTGGGGTGCAGAAGAAAAGCTGCAAAACAAAGAAATAGTGCATAAGCAATAAAAAGTAACTAAATTTTGCCTTTTTCCAAGTCCTTTCTTGTTGCCCTAGTGATATTTGCTTAACATAGCCAAAAGACAACTGACACCTCCGAAGAATCCAGAGGACAATGGCATATGCTGTGCTAATGTCATAATGTCACCAGTGCCATCTTGCTGCTTTCCATTGCACTGACTCTGCCACTTTCCCCACAACATTCTTGCATAAGAAACCTCCTGGGACTTAGATTTCCTTCACTGGAGGAGAGAAGGTCCATGTCTCTAAACGACTATTACATCTCCCTAAATGCATTATTATATTTCTGATAAGGTTATCATTTGCACTGAGTTGGTAAGCCAGCCTGCAGGGATGACTCTGCAGCTGTCATAACCTAGCATAACTGCTGAAATCAACTGTATTATATTGAGTTACCTTGTGGAGTAATTCACATGTGGAGTGTGTTAATTGCTCTTCTCATATTCTCATATGCATATCTCCTCTAAGGATTCTACATAATGACCAACCTTCTCTACTTGATTTTTAGCTTTTCTACTTGATTTTCAGGTTTGTTTGTTAGTGTTTTTTTTGTTTGTTTGACTTTTTTTTTCCTGTGAGTAATAGTTGCTAGCCTGGGCTTCCATCTTTGGACTTAAGCTCACAATCTAATTTAAAATGTACATGCCTGGTACAGGCGTAGACATAAATCATCTATATTTGTGGCATATTATACACCCTGGTTTTAAGAATGTGGTCCAGCTCTCCGTGTTTTTTTATTTTGAGTTAAGAAAAAGTAAAATGCTTGCTGTAAGCAGATAGGGAGTGGACAGAAATGTGTTGCAGCCCTTTTGTAAAATAAAAAAAAAAGGAAATTATCAGGAATTCCAAGTTAATATTCTTATCAGAGGATCTTAAGGAGAGGTTATCTGCAAAGGGAGAAGCATTATTTCTTTTACTTTTTTGCCTAACTTTTAGGTCTAGTTGGAATATTTCAGAGCTGAAGACTAATGGAAGAGTTCTGTCTGAAGCCACTAAGGGCTATACTGCTCAAAAACATAGAGCAGGAAGGGCTACTTGCCTTAGTAAGACATTAAACACATTTTAAAATTATAATATTATTTAACCTTGGAGTCAAATTTCTAATGGGAGAGTGAGCTTCTTAAGAAGCCTCTCTGAAAATGCAGTAGACACAGATGGCCGTTTCCCCCTTCTTTTTCTTTTGGTTAAAATTAAAGTGCCTTAAAATGTGAAAAGCTTCTCTTGCATCACTTCCCAACAAAAGGTCAAATCTTTTTCCTGTCTCCAGCCTGGGACTCACCATGCAGAGAAAATCTCTTGACTATGAAGAAAATCCCGTACTCTGAGAACTAGAAAATTGTTCAGCACTCCCGAGATTTCTTGGTAGCATCAGCAGCCACCAGCAGCTGTGCTGAAATGATCCATCTTCCCTTTATACTGCTCCTGAAAGACTTTCTGGGAGCCCAGGACTGCCAAATCCCTGGCAGGGGAGGCATCTTACAGCAGACTAGGCTACTGGTTTAATGTGGGAAAAGTGTCAGGTTATACCAGGTTTTATAAATGAGTTTACACAGAAACTGGGATAATAAAAGGCTTAATTTGAGGCTAGTGATGAGTCCACTACAGACAACAATGAATTGAATTTGTTTTGACTAGATTTGTCAGCATCTCCAGCTGTGAATACTTTTTCTTTCTTTATCTTTAGATAGTCAGGTAGTTCTTGCCATATATTTCATTATGCATTCATGTACTTCACATTTATTTTTTTCCTGTAGGCAACTTGCTTTGGTTTCAGTGGGTTTGATTGTTCACTGACAGGAGATGCAACATTGCTTTCAGGAGTTTCTAGGTATCTCTTGAACAAAACCTGTCACTATATGAAGCAGTCAGTTAGGATCAATTCTGTATCTCACATCTAGTTCCCATCCCTTTTGGACATTGCTAAACAGTCTCTTCTATTGATCAAGTATCTTTGCAATTCATTACAATGTTTCTGTAATGTAAATTTCTTTTTATCAGCTAAATACTGTATCAAATGAAGAAGCCTTTGAAAAGTCTTCTCAGGAAATCTCTGCCTACAAAGTATTCACACCACTTTTGTTCTTGCAAAATACCCTACTCTGAGTTGATGGCTACAGTATCAATACTGGGAGAAGGGACACAAGGGTTTCTGACAATTTTGATCATTTTTCCTTTTTTTTATTTTTATTAAAGAGCACAAAGGGTCAGATTTTCAGAATTTAATTTTCGCTTACTTCTCTGCCTTCCAACTTGAGTGGAAGAAAAATTAAGACAGCAGAAAAGAGGCTTCAGAATCCTCCTTTAAGGTATTTAGGACAGGAACTGTGTTTTACAGTTAGTTCATACAGTGCATAACACAATAGAGATAATTAATTGAGACCTCCAGGTGCTATTGCATTATAAACACTCATTTACTTAGCCAACTAATTTAATCTCTTCCATGGATGGTGGATGTCTCCTGCACAGACATGTGGAGCATAATGAGAATATTGATCCATCACTCCCTAAATGTTACATTATGCTTTAGTTTTCAGGAACAATCTATATGGATTTCCATTGAATTTCTAGTGCAGAAGGAAATGTCTTTCCTCAGCAGTGTCTGTCTCTCTCCTACAGTATGGACTAGTACTGACATCATTTAAGCTTTATTATAGATTCCCCAGTATCTTCATTTCCTAACATCCAATGCATATGTCTGGTGGACACAAGTGTGACAATGACATGTAATACATACTATACATACTAAGAAGAGTGAATTGTTCGGTTTAAATTCTCTGCAGTAAGACTTTTGAGTAAATTCATAGAGGTTTTCCTGTTTATATAGGTTAGAAAGGGAAGTAACAGACTGAAAATACTGTGAGGATGGAAAAGCTAAGCCAAAACATGTTAGAACTAAATTAAAAAAAATTAATAATATTACACAGTTCACCCACATAGGCTATACCTACATTGTCAAGTAGTGTAAGCCAGTAAGAGCAGATGTGGATGGCAAGAGAGTTGGTGCTGGAGATTCAGTTCCTGTGCTAGACATCTTTCAGGATGTTTTTTCCTTCAGACCAGCTCTAGACTGTTTGCATGGACTGAATGCCTACTTGTAGCTGAAGTGTATTTGTTTTGCTGCTAAAGGCCATATTCCAGTTCAGTCTCTTCCAGAAGGAGTCCAGTTCCTGTGCTCTGAGACGAGTCTATGATACAATCCAAAAGACAGCATGGAGGCAAGATAGAGGTTTTCTTAGATCAGCAGATGATCTAAATTAAAACCCTAATTTAAGTGCACCTAGGTGGCTATGTCTGACCTGAATACATTCAACTTATTATACAGGTTGTAGTGCTAATTATTATTTTAGTATTATTCTATGGGGTTTAGGTGGCAAAGTATTGGTATCAGAGGTGCTGCAGAGATGGCTTCTGTGGAAGGAGGTTAGGGTCTACCCTGTGGTAGACACAACCAGTTCCAGTTGGCTCCACAGTGAACCCAATTTAAATTGGAAATAAATTAAATTGTTTTTCCACAGGCTGAGTCTGTTTTACCCATGATTGTAATTGCTAAGTGATATTCCTATTTATATCTGGACCCGTGGACTTTCTCATCCTTTTTGTCTCCCTACCCTACTGAGAAGGGAGAGTGGGTGAGCAGCTGGGTGTGCATTTGACTGTTTGTTTTACCCACCACAATTATCTATATTTATCTATATCTATATCTATCTATATTATCTGTATCTCTCCTGCAGTGGGAAAAAGGCCAGGGCCGGGGAGGAGAGTGGAGCAGGGAAGAAGTTAAAAATAAAAGGTAGACACTTGTCTGCTATGAAGGGCTTATGTTTTAAGAGAGTAAATGTAAGCTAAAGATGTGACAACCAAAAGAATGATCACCTCAGCCAATAGACAGTCACAGTGTAAGTGTTTTACTCTGACATTTCAAAACTGAACTTACAGCAAGGCCTCTTGGAGTGGCAGCCAGGAAGGAAACCTATTGGCCTAGGTATGTAATCACATTAACTTAGATATGAAGTCATATGTTGTGCTATCCTTTCACTCTGGAAAATTTGGAAGCTGGTTCACTTAGCAGGTACTCTGTTCAGCGTCTTCTCACAGTCTTTCCTCATCAGTAGTACAGAGGTGACTGGTATCCTACTAGCTTGTTTCTCCTCCAAAAATACCACTGCAATCCTACAGTCCTACTAAATGCCACTGTCCTTTTATATCCTCCTCCACTGCTCAGCTGCTTCATCCTCTACCACTTTCAGGGGCCAGACCTTTCACTTCTCAGGGATCACTCTAGTTTTATAGGAACTAGACAGCTACCTTGAGCAACAAAGACACCACAGTTCTCATTAAAAATCTTGAGGGTAAGAAAGAGGCATCTTCCAGGATTTGGTCAAGATCAAGATGGGGAGTGTTTAAGGTGTTTAAGAGTTAGAAACTGAGGATGACCTACCTTAAGAACAAGACCTATCACACCCCAGATGTGTTCCAGCTGTCTTTATTTGTGCCCCAAGGATGGAGCAGAAGGGCTGGAATATTGTTCTGAAAATGGTATTCAAAAACCTGTGTTCTTATGAGACTTCAAGCCAGACTTTCTCCGTGGATCATTAACAGATCAGGAGATTTCAGTGAGCTTGTTGGTGAGAGAAGATTTCTAGCAAAGGCCTACAAAGCTACCAGATGGTCAGGATCCCTTAGAATCACTTCAGCACACTCTTCCCTTATCCAAGCAGCTCTGTCTCGTTGCAGCAACCCTCAGGCCAAACACACTGAACAAATCATAATACATTTTATGTTCTCTGTATAGGAAAAGCACATGACTGATTGCCTCCTTCTGTCACTGTGACAGGCTTTCCTGTCTCCAAGTTGGTGCCTTGCCAGTAGCAGAAACTAGATCAGACTGCAGAAGGCAGTCCCTTCTAACTGCTAAGAGAAGACTCTGGCTGTAATTTGGTCATACAGGCAATTTCCTAAAGGCTTGTCACTGGTTTAAGTACAATATCTCCCACCCAGGGATACTACAGTGGTTCTTGATAGCACAAGCAGAGAAAGAGCTAAGGAATCTTGAACACTTGGCACTCCTAGTGTGTCAGACCTGAGCACAGAAGCAACCAGGTGCTCTAAAACAACTGTCATGGACCTGCTCCACATTTCTTCAAATATCAGGCTTCCTGAGCAGCATATTTGGTGTGGATCCTAATAGGCTGAGGCAGGCAAGAGTCATGGGACAAGTCAGATTGGAACATATATCTGTTAGGAGAGCCTGTCAGACAGGTAGAGGACACAGATTGTAGGATATCTGGAGAGGTCAAGTTGCTCTAACTGAAGCACAGAGGGGGCACAGCTAATGAGAGCCAGAGAGGCTAAGACAATCCAGATGCAACTGCCTCAAGCTGTTTAGCTGGCAAAGCTGGATCTGAACTTGGCACTGCTGCTGAAATAGCAGTATAGAATTGGTCTACAGTGCTCTAAGGAGCTTCTGAAATTGAACTGAAAGGGAATGGTGGGTGAGACTTGAGCAGTTTTTTCTATTTTATGCCTTCTCTAGAGAATGCTCCATCATCCCTGCCAGAGCTGGTTTATCCCTGTGTTTCATAGCAATATACGAGCAAAGCAAATGCTGCTGATGGCAGCACTTGGCAGGTAAATTCTAAATCCTTCCCAGGGAAGAAAATCCCCAGGTCTTTTTAGGATGTCTTCACTTGCATTTAAAAATGCCCTAAGTTGAACATGGTGTGAGAATAGTTACAGGAACAAACTGTAAACATTTTTAGAGAATGCATCTAGTCTAAGCTCATTCACCAAATGAAATGGTGAATTCACCAATCACTCTTCATTATAAATATGAGAAACATGTGTGTTTTAAATGGGTACACAAGCAAATAGATTCTACAGTCCCAGGGACGCTTGTCTGGGACATAAATTTTGTTTAATGGACCAAAGGAAGAGATTTTTTTGGTAGGAATCTCTCTTTTGCAGATGGCTTGGCACAGCAAGCTGTCAGCCTGGAGCCGAGTCTCCGGACACCATTCATCTCCAGGAATCCCAGGCATCCCTGTAGACCATCCGACTTCCAACACAGTCCCTCTTCCCTTGCCCCCTGACTGCAGGAATCTCAAGGCAGCCCTCAATAAATCTTTCTGGATTGTTCCTTCCTAGATGAAGATAAGATCAAAAGAACACAGAATTTATTCTGGGAATTCACTTGCCTCCATGCAGAAAGTTTTGCTACAATCCCTTCTCTAGTCTTGCCCTCTTGCTCCTTTTCATGTGTTTGCAGATAGGTGCATGCTGCTTCTCTGTGTCCTACAGTGCAATGTCTGGTTATCTAGAGGGGGAGATTCAATAATCTTAACTTTAGGCACCTTAATGATCCAGAGAAGTTGACTGGGAAATGACCTGAACTCCCTCTGTAGTCAGAGAAAGATGCTCCTGGAGAGAACAATTCAGGTCACCTCAGTTAGGTTCTTGCTCTGAATTACCCTCTGGAGGAGCCCTTCTATCTCCATTAATTACACAGGGAGTCTAGGAAGCCTGTCATGCTAATGTAAGTGCCCAAGAGAGGTACCTGAAGTTAGGCACTATGAAAACCTCCCTTCAACCTATTAGCTCCTGGAATCCCGTGTTCCACAGCTGTAAATATATAAGGCTTCTCTTATTAGGGAAGAATCAGGAAGACTTTTTCATCTTTTTTATTGCACTTGACTTTAAAACAAAATCACTAATCAGAGTCACTTTTTTAAAAGTGCACTTCTGAAAGAAAAAGAATATACAGCTTTCCCACACACTCATGCTAATATGCACAATCACTGCTTATAATGAGGGCATCACAGCTTCATTCCTGTCATCATCTTTCATTTTCCCATGTGTCTGAGCTCCATAGTTACTCTGACTGTCATATCTATTATTTATTAACACAGAAAGGCATTAAAATGCAATTTCCTCATCTATTTGTTTCTTTCTTAATTACACACTATTTATTACTCAAAGAAATTCAGCAATGGCCAGCTTGATTTTCTTCAGTTGCATAGATGCATGAGTTTATATTTAATCATTGTTTTTTTTTTTTATTTTTGTTTTTATTTATGTGAACTTTGTGCACTATTTCTTTCCACTTTTAATCCATTAGCTGTTTATATCCTCTCTTTCTTTAGCATGCATTAAATCTCCTGATTGATTTTTAGCTTCAAGGTTTTGAAAAGAGGTTTGTCTGAAAAGACAAGCATTGCATGTGACATTCCTTAAACAGGCTCTCTGATTTTAGTGTATTTTAAATAATTCTGACTTAGGTGTTAGAAAAAATAACTTCCAAAAAAGGGTTAGATTTGTCCTAGAGGTGAATATAAAGCAGACTTTATGGTTGGTAAGCAGACTGGTTCAGTAAAAATATGTTGAAACTTTGAATAAACTTCCCTGAATGAGAATGAAAAGAATTTTTTTTTAATTAAAAACAAATTTGATTACTAACATAAAATGTGAATCATTTAAGGTTAGTTAAATTGCGTTCTTTGTTTTGTCTTTCATTATTTTTGGCATGTTAATTTTGAAAATGACAAGCTATCTCAAAACTAACCACAAAACCAAAAAATGAAAAACAAAAATCAAGCAGAAACATTTATTTTCAAAATCTTGGTGTGGCACTTTCTCAATATTTAAAAATATTTTCCATTGGTGATGTAATTCTAACTGCTAACATGGAAATTGATTACATTTTCTGCAAGATTTTAGTTTCAGTGAAGCATCATTAAGGCTTTCCAACAAGTCCTACTTGCACTTATTTCAGACAAGTCTGCTGCTCCTGCTTAACTTCTGGGAATATATAATGTTTTCATGTGTTAATATGACCAAGTCATTACATTTACATGATAGCACATTCATTAGGTCTTTTCTTTAGTGTACTATAGAGAAGCAGGGAGCCTGCTGCAATTTTCAATGTTTGCTAGGAGATTTTGGACTGTTTCTTCAGTGCAAGGCCAGTGTGCTCAATAGTCGTGATTTGATAGTCACCTACTCCATTAGGTAGGCTCCATTTGCCACCTAGTTTTCTTCCAAAGGAAATTGCAGAAAATGCATACTTTGATACAGAACAAAGATGAGGTAGTGCATCCCAAGAACCAGGGCTGTGGCACGATCTGCTCTAGGTTGAAATGGCAGTTTTCCTGTGCCACCAGATAGCACAGGAAAAAAAGTTATATTGTCCCCAGGTTGCAAAGGCTGTTGCAAAAGAATAAGTGAAGTATGGTGGTGACTTTAAAGTTGACATGTATCTATTGGCACCACCAACACCGTGTCCTCTGGGATTCATTGTCAGTGTATTGGTGAAATGACTTTCAAAGTTGTAAATAGATAGGAATGGTTAAAAAAAAAAAAAAAATCAGAGAGAATTTTAGACATTAAGCCTGACTGTGCAAAGCAGTTGAGATGCTGCACCCCAATGCCTCAAATGAAATACTTTGCAACCCATCCACTCCTAGCACATTCACCGAACGAGCTTTTTGGTAAAAACATTTGTCAGTGTTTCAATAAACTGCATAATTCAGTTCAGTAAGTTGAATACAAAGGATAGGACCATTTACATTCAAAGTAGTGAGGCTTTCTTTCTCCTCGAACAACTCTATTTTGTTGTTGGTAAAATAAAAACTAAAACTAAAAAACTGCATTTCTGAACTTTCAGCTTCTTCCCATTTTAGTTAGATAAATCCTGAGAAAGAGGGAAGGAAAAATTATTTCAGCATCAAGACAAAAAGACTGCATTTGCACTTTCATGTAGACTTTGCTTCTGACTTTTATAATAATTTTTGGACTTTTTCCTTTTCTCAGCAACAGTCACAAAACCACAGAATTGTAGGGGTTGGAAGGGACCTCTGGAGATCATCCAGTCCAAGCCCCCTGTCAAAGCAGGTTCACCTATAGCCGGCTGGACAGTAACGATCCCTTTTCTAAGGTCAGACTGGGGAATAACCTTCCCTGTTGCCCTGCTCCCATTCTAGCAGAGCTGGGCAAAATTTTTGGACATTAAATATTAATTACAAAAACAAAAATTTCAACAAAACAAATAGATGTTACCTAAAAGGAGAAAAAAAAAAGGATAGATTTGTGATTCTTTTTAAAGTAGAATCTTAAAATGTTGTTTGCAGTTTCATATCTTTCTTTTTATTCTTAGTTTAGTTTCTGGGGCTTTTATGTTACTTCCTTACTTATGTAACAGGTATAATGAAAAGTGACATATGAGAAATACAACTAAAATGATTTTTTTTCTTGACAAAAAGTTGATGGATAATAATATTGTTTGATAGTGCAGGAAAAATTGCTAGTATTCTGGTGAAGACCCCAGTTCTAGAACTTTAAACTGGAACTTTTTATTCAGAGGTCTCCGTATAATTAACAGAATTGTACATAGTATGTATAGTTAATGCATTAGGGTATAAATAGACAAATTGAGCTTGCAGTGATTTATAGATTTTCAAAAAATTACACTTTCATCCCTCTCCCCAGTCTTTGGTCTGAAAGATGAGGCACATATTTTGCTTTTCTTTGTCTGAACTGGCTCTTAAGGCTGGAAATGGATCTCTAGCAACCACTCTCATGACTTTACAGATACATTTATAAGAGGACTGGCACATCACCTTGATACCTCATCCATCATCACATTTTTCTCCAAAGATGGTAAATGAACCAGTGGCATTTAAGGGACACTGTCTAGGAAAGGCTTGCACAGTATCCCTTGTACTTAGTGAGATCTGTGACCTTAGAGTTAACAAAATAATGTATTTGGGAAACTCAGCCTCTTTCAATTCATGGACTGTTTGGGATTTTTGGAATGTATATTTTATACAAGGCATGTTGTAGCATAACATCAGAATAATATTGGGAACTAGTGAATGAGGGATGTTTGAGCAGATGCAGGACTGACAGACATTTTCATTCCTTCCTGTGAAATTGTAGGCACCTAATGTCATAAATAGGCCAAAATGTTGAGCATTTTTTAATATTAAAACTGAATTCTAAGATGCTAACACCAAGTGGTCTTGTGAAGACTAGTGTAGTCATGCTGGGTTATCACCCCACAACTATCAATTTGCACAGAAACCTTCTTTTTGTATGTTTCCATATGACTAGATGGATTGGTACACTGCTGCTATAGTAATACATTGGCATGTTAACAGAAAAACTGAGAATAATGTGATGTTTCACCTAGATTTAAAAAAGATGACTGTTACAATGGTGTGAGAAAAGCAAATGCAACCAATCTGTCACCATAAATACACAATGAAAACAGAGTTTCTCTATAAGTAATGTCTTCTTTCAAAAGACTGTAGGGTAAAAATGTCAGTGGTTTTTTGTGTGTTCTTATTTCTGCCTTTAGAAAGTCCTCTGCCCTCAGTTTTAGGGAACTGGAAACAAGAGGCTTCACATAAGGATCTGAAAATGAAATTTAGACTTCGATCTGTTCTTAATTGTATTCCACAAAGCAAACCACATTTTTCTAAGTATAATACATAGATAAAGTTCCATCAATTAGTGGGAAATTACATTTTTGTTTAACATTTTACAAAAATATGGCATAAATGGGAATTTTTAATAGAATAACAAAGTTATATTTTACTATGTAATAGTGTTTATAGCACCTTTATTGGTACAAAATTTGATTTAAAGGGGGATGAAGAGAACCTATACATTTTCTGTGATACAAATGGAAAAATATCACCAGTGTCTAAGTACCAGATCCTTTAGGAATAATTTCAGGAAAATTAATAACAGGAAATTAAGTAGATGACAGTGTAACTGCTATTGACTTTTATCTGGATGTTGTTTAAAGACAATAAACATCAGTTACTAATCAATAAGATCAGTTTTACCTTTTTCTGTCATATGCATAGATCTGAATTTTAGAAAAAGAAAAAGAATGTTCTTCACAGTTCAAGACAAACAGGGAACTACTGGAAAGAGTCCAGTGAAGGGCTACAAAGATGATCAAGGGAATGGAGCACATCTCTTATGTGGAAAGGCTAAGATACCTGGGTCTGTTTAGCCTTGAGTAGAGAAGACTGAGAGGGGACCTCATCAATGTTTACAAATGTCTAAAGGGTGAGTGTCAAGAGGATGATGCCAGACTCTTTTCATTGGTGCCTGGCAACAGGACAAGGGGCAATGGGCACAAACTGGAACACAGGAAATTCCATCTCAACATGAAGAAAAACTTTAAGGGTAACAGAGGACTGGAATAGGCTGCCCAGAGAGGTTGTGGAGTCTCCTTCTCTGGAGATATTCAAAACCTGCCTGAATCTGTTCTTGTTCAGCCTGCTTTAGGTGAACCTGGCTTGGTAAAGGGGTTGGGCTACATGATCTCCGATGGTCCCTTCCGACCCCTACTATTCTGTGATTCGTTAGATTTAAAATTCATCCCATTAGAGAATCTGTTGAAGAACATCGGCACGGCAGCCATATGACCAGATGACCTAAAATGAAATCCACAAGGCCAAATATATTTAAATCAGTTGAGGATGTGCTCTTAGCCTATATTCTGCGACACTGCGAGAATATGGAAATGCCAAGGGAAGTCTTGGAATTTACTCTTTGCTTAAATTTACTCCTTACTTAAAAGCTCTGTTGGAGTCTAAAAAGCTGTATTAATGAAGATCTCAAAAAACAGATAGGCAGAATAGTCCTAAGTATTGCAGGATTTGCCTTCTTCATAACTCAAACTTCAGCAGTGTGCAAGTTTTCATTAGCTGTGTAACTAATAATGACAAAATAACTCAATACTGTGAACTTTTCTAAAGGCTGTGGTGGGATTCATTAAAACCAGGGGAATGTCTTTTATCTATTACACCTCTGTGATTTGCTGGCTCCATCTATTTCAGAGAATGTTGAGAAGTCTAACAATACATATAAACCAGAACGAATATTGTTTTGGCATTAAAGTTACTGCACAAAGAGTGATATTTGATGTGTAATTTAGCTTTGGTTATTCTTCTACAAGGATTTCTTTTGCCCCTAGAGGTTCATAATGCTCCAGGAAATGTGTCTTTTCATTTTGTTAAGAAAATATACTGATGAATGCTCTGATGGAAAAGTGTGTGCCTTGTGTCTTGTTAGCCCTGGGATGTCTTGAAGAAAGTATGTATCTCAATGGACCCATTCCTGGGAGACAGATATAATTAACAACTGAATGCGATAATCAACCAATAAGCTTACTACTGTAAGGAATAGCTTAATTTCTTGTGTTGTTTTTGAGTTTTGTTTTCAAAATGCTAATTTTTATAATCACTTTGAATGATAGCTTCAGGTGTGATATGCACAAAGCCTCTTTTTTTCACTTTATTTTAATAAGGTTATGGGCCAATTCCAGCTCCCAATATATCCCTTCAGAGTGTTGCTTTGGAAACCATACCCAGAAAGCTTATTTGATAAATTTAATACTATTCAATAAGTCATCTGTCAGATATATCTGCAGCAAACCCAGTCATTGCCGTTTTCTTCCTCTTGCCTTCTTTGCAGCCATATTCTCTCAATTTTTCTAGCTCAATGCTCCTTTGCAGGTGGATGTGAACTTAATCTGCCTGATTAATCTGGCCTGGATGGACATAAATTTGGTCCAAGATGAAAAGAACCATTTACAAAGCCCAGGTGCCAGTCAAAGGTAGTTCACATCTGATCAGCTTACAGTGTGGGCAGCTGCCAGCTCACATCTCCATGCAGAAGGACACCTGAACCCAAAATTTCTACAGCACACCTTTCTTTTTCATTTAAATTAATCTTGAAATTAATGTCTTCAATTTGTAAGTTTTCTACTTCTCTCTTACCTTCCAGCTATCCTTATGTATCTGGCCATGTAGCACTAAAAATACTCTAAGAGAAGCTAGGAAGAGCGCTGTTATCTGGAGTAACTCTGCAGAGTCAGGTAAATGACATCTGTGTACAACTGGTGTGCAGAAAAGGTAATCCTGTTTTCAAAGACTATCATAATTTCTTGCAGCTTACTTGCAAAATTTTTCACTTGCCTGAGCAATTGAATAATTCTGATAAAGATTTAAATCAGGTGTTTTCCATCTAAAATTGTATATTTTCTCCAACAATCTATTAAGTTTTCTATTGCATGTGGGCTTAATCTGAAACCAAGACTGAGACTTCTGGCACACCTGTGCATCATATCTTATTCAGCATTCTTCCCATGAGACATTCCAGGTGATTTTTAAATGCCTTATACAGTACCCTAAAACCCCATTCCTTTGTTGCTGTCAAGAATTTCACTGAGGGATGTAGAGAAAAAAATTCAGAATTACAATTTACACAGGTTAGGGTCGTGGGTCATTTGATGTAGTTCTCACACCTCATTAGAATACAGAAAAAATGGTTTTTGATGAAACATTCAAATGCGAGGAAAAACAATATCTATGCAGTCTGGAGGATTTAGATCATCATAATGTTTACTGAAACTTATTCACAAATAAGTTTTATTTATTTCTTAAATTGCTGGTATCGTTAGGTTCAAACGTATATAAAGTATTGATCCAGCAATATGACTAAAGAGACAGTTTTTTGATGTATATTATGTTGTTTTCTTGTGGTCGTGGTAATTGAGGTATTTCCTAACATAAGAAACAATAAGGATAATTATAATAATAAAGAAAATAATTTATATAACTTCCCACGATAAAAGCGTATATAATCATTGACCTTATCAATGATTTGTATCACCTAAAATAAAAAAAAAATATAACATTTTAGGTTTTAGAGGTATCTCTTCAGTGACACAATCTGTGGAAGAAAAAAGCAAAAGGGTGGGGTAGAAAAAAGGCAATGAGGATAGAAAGAAAGCAATGAAAATACCGCAGAATACATTTACCTGACTATTATTCTCAAGTTAGTTTAGTCACTGTATCGTTCAACAAATTTTGACTAAGTAACTTTTCCTCTTAGTGTCTCAATTACTTGAATCTTAGTGACTAAACATAGAGAAAACACAGAGGAACTGTCACCTTACTATGCTAAGAAAAATCAGCATGGTCAATAAATACTTGACACATAAGAGGAGCCCCACTTGATCTCTCCCTTTCAGAGAAGGCTGGAGCAAGTCATGGGATCTGGCCATGGTTTCATCACACTGTAAACACATTTGTCTATTTTTGAAGAAAAAAAACTGATTTTTTTTAACAATTGAGTCAAATGAAAAATGAACTATGCATTCTCATTAATAAGCATGTTTCAAATTATTTTAACAGACTTCATATGCCTCCTCATACAAAAGACAACCTGAGATCCTCAGATGAGAAAATGAATGCTGTCTACATTTTGTCCAGAGAATTACTATTATTGAGGAAACAATTTGTGTTTAGTAAATACATATTTATAGGATAATAGATGTCTCTGGTAAATAATATATAATATGTTAATATAATTAATTTCCACCATTCATTTCTAAATTAGCTAAATATGTATTTAAAAAACAAACTTCTGAAAAGAGCTTAATCACCCATGGGCAAAAGGAAGATTAAAATTGAAACAACAGGATACATTATGTCTCATTGTCAAAACAAAACACAACAAAATCCAATTTATAATCTTCCTTATTAAAGCAACTGTCATTTTATGCCTGCACAATGAAAAAATCTTTAGGCTCATGGAATAGCAAAGGCCAAGAATCTAAACCATTATTTTCAAGGAAAATATATATTAAAAAAAAGATATAAGGAGGAATATGGCTCCTATGTTCAAACCATGAAGCATCTGAGATAATCGCAAAGCAGTTCCACCTGCCATTATCTCCTTTTTGTCACAGGCCATTGAAGCAACTCTGTGTAGAACCATGCAGTATAAAGATGGAAATATTAATCATTAATCGTTTATCATTAATTTATTAAATTAATTTGTAAAACACAGCATCAATTGTTATACAGAAACTGAACCAAACTGCTTTCTTGTAGAACAATAAACATTTTTTTTTCCTTTTACAAGAATAAAGTTCACTAAATGCACAGCCAGATTTTTTAATGGGGAGGAATCTCTTCTGAGAATATATTTGACACTGGTGAAATTGGCTAGAAGACATACTAAATCACTCCACAAAAAGTATACTCCTCCTTAAATGTGATTTTAGGATAGAGCAGTGTGGAATAAAAGTTTTATTAAATAAGTAAAATTAAGACTAGGGAAGAGGAAAGCCTTTAATTTTGAAATATTGATGTTTTATTATAGCATTAAGTATTACCTCCAGGATTGCTGAAAATATGCTAGTCTTTAACCATTAATATGTTTTGGATTACTTATTCCCCTGTTTACTGATTACAATATTTACTTTACATATACAGACAAAAGTATTGTGTGACTTGACAGAGCCAGGCACCTCAGCGAAGACAGTTGGAAATAAAAAACAGCAGGCCAGATAAAACAGTAACTTGAAAGGGCAAAAGACCGGGCTTTCTACAGGCATGTGGATGGAGAAAGAGCAGATGGATGCTAGTTGTAAAATAGTGGGAGTGAGATTGCACTAGATGAATACACTCACTGCTTCAGCCTTCCAAGAATTAATGGCAGGTAAGACAGATGCCCAAGATTAGTGAAAGACAAGGGAGTTTGACAAGCAAAGATCAATAGAGCCCAGAGAAGGAGAAATGCATGATTAAATCTTTGAAGAAAGAAATGAAAAACTCTTTGGAAAAGAATTTCTGCTCACCTAAAAGTCTTTTAGTCTTTATTTTTTCTTCTACTCTCCTTTCATGGGGTTATAATAAGTTTGAAAAGTCTTTTGACAAACACCCCAAAAGCTTCTAACAATGTTGTAAGCCAGCAGCCATTGTGTTCTGGAGGTCCAAAGTAGCAGCTACTCCGTAGTAACTTCCAGCATCTAGTAATCCCAGTTTAGGCCAGCACTCATTCCTGTTTATGCAGAACACAATAAACCCACACATAAACCAGACCGGCACGTCATCTACACTTGCTATCCCATTAATAATCCTAATAAAATGGTATTCCTGTTTGTAGAGGCTAGCCATGTTAGCCAATACATTAGTATCAGGACTCTGTTCCTCTAAGGCTGACATACTCTGTGCAGGTGGCAGCCAAAAACGATGCGTGCCGTTTCAGCTTCAGGGTTGGGGATGAAGGCTGTTGCACCACCAGAGCTCAAGTAGTTTGTCCGAGTGAAACAGACACCACTTTGTTGCCAAAGCCCCTCATATTCTAAAGCTGCTCTGTGGACTTCAGTAATGCTGGAGTAAGATTTAATCTACTGCTGCCACTCTCCAGAGTGGGGTGCATTTCTCCCTAATATGCTGGTCAGACTTAAGACATGGTCAGAAGAAAGCCACTGAGTAAATGATAAATCAAAGACTATTCTTGTTACTGAGCTGTTTTCTACCAAACTGAATGAAGTGTGTGTGTATGTTCCCAGTTTTAAA
The DNA here is from genome assembly GCF_001431845.1 of Calidris pugnax. NCBI lineage: Eukaryota > Metazoa > Chordata > Aves > Charadriiformes > Scolopacidae > Calidris > Calidris pugnax. The sequence continues at coordinate 1,341,773 of NW_015090810.1, forward strand.
GAGAGTCAAGTGGCTGATTTTCACTCCTGCTATTCAGGATCTGTGACAATGTCTGTTAGTGACAGAGGGCTGGTAAATCCACAGGAAGATTTGTGAACATGCCACATCAAGTGATTTTTTACGTTCCTATGATATATTTAGGGAAAAGAAAAATGCGTTACACTCTTTCTTAAATTCCTTCCCTAAAACTCTTCCTACACATCTTCTAGATGCCTAAGAAACACCTAGTAACAGGTGTGTGTGATTGTTGGCAAGCACTGGACCTGTCTGGCTATAGCATACACACATGAACACCATTGCATGTATCTGTGATTGAAGTGCTCTGACACCCACATCCAGCTCATCTCCGTACCGTCTATTAGGTGTTAAGTGGCAAAGACAGGCTGCGACCATGCCAGAAGCATTCTTGCTGGTCATGGTGACTAAAGTGACCTTACACCATCCCAGTGCTGCCTTGCTGGTGGTGGGTGGACAAGGGGCCCTGGACTGCAAAGGGAAATGAGTGGCACTGTATGTGTTTCAGAGGTGTCTTGGCCCAATGATATCCGTGCCATGGAGGACAGACATGTTACAAAGAGAGCTTGAGAAATGGATGTGATTTCAATAGCCCGTGCAGTTGAACTGGGCTGAATTATGTCAATCACAGCTTTACTGCGTTTACACAGCGTCAAAAGAAACTGAGATGGTGTTCAGTTGGGGCTCTTCAGATTGAGAGAAATAACAAAAAGTGCTTAAATAAAAAAGTTGCAATTCATAGTCACTGGGCTTAAATTTAAAATCCCCAAAGTGAGCATTACACTTTCTATGCTTCATAGCATGCTGCCTAACTTGTTTCATCCTCAAGGGTAAAGTTCTCTCTTTAACACATTGGCAGTCCCTTGTAAAGCTCAGCATCAAACTCTCAAAGATTTTTCTTTTTTTTAGTTTTGTTGAAATGTCTGTCAAATTATTAGCTACACTCTGCAACCAAAATTAAAAAAAAAAAAATACCAACTACACCTTCAGAAAACTAAAAGCTTTCAACATCGTCTTTGCATGTCAACCCACACACACCTTTGCTTCAGACAAAATAAAACTAACTCAGTTTTTCAGTTGCATCGTGTTGCCAGAAGTAACTAGTTCTGCAAACATTTTTGTAGTTGACCAAAGAAACACGTCTTGACTAACTGTGCTCTTAAGAGGCCGTCTCAGTATCACAGGAAAGTCTGTAGCAGAGCTGGAACAGAAGTGCTAAGTGCTGTCTGCAATTCCCACTTGTACCTTTGTCAAAAACAAAAGGTGAAAAAAAACCAAAACCAAAACAAAAACCAACCAACCAAAAAAACCCCACTAACCCCTCATTCCTCTGGATATGAATCCTTTGTTTGTTATTTTTGCAGCTCTTCTTATTTCAGCTCTTTGGAGGCTGCATCATTTTGTACTGGATCAACTTTGCACATTCAGTTCTAGGTTTTTTTTCAAAAGTATCTCTCCTAAGTGTTAAATATTCTCTAAAGGAATATGTTTGAGGAACAAACAGCCTCTGAAAGCTCATCCCCCAACCCAGCTCTGCTGTCCAAAGCTGGCCTCTGAGCCTGGGCCCCCCTGAGCGCTCCCATTCGGTGCTGAGGCAGTTTCTTATCTCATACCAAGGGAAACTTCACTCCCTCGCAGGGAGTCCTTCTGTCTCTGACGTCCCTGCTTCCAGCCAGCTTAACCCCTTTTGCAACTGGGCTGTCTTGCCCTCCATGTCAGACCATTCCTTTGTCACAAATTACCACTGCTGAGCAGTTACAATCTGAATTTCCCATTCCTCATGTAAATGCAACTGTAGGGTATCCAGGACACTGACTGAGGGGAATAAAAAAGCTTTTACTTTCTCAGGTACTAAATACAAACTCTGCGTGGCCCAGAATCTCATGAGCTACTACCTTTGCCAGAAAGCAGTGCAGAGACACATCACCATGGAAGAATACCTTCATGTGGCCTCCACCTCCACCACTTTTTGTGTGTGAATGGGTGCAATATGCTGCAAGCAAGGGTGACTCCATGGCTGAGAAAAAAGCATCCACTCCTCCAGGGGACTGTGCAAGGAGTGACAGCAGTGCTCTGTTCAGCCAGACATATATGGCGCTATTCATACTGCCATGCAGGTATACCAGATAAAGTACCCATCTGATTCTCACCGCCAGTGGGTACAAGTGCAGCTCTGTAGCCCTGCTTAGAGTCAAATATAGCACCAAAATCCCTGTTCACACTCAAGGAAAAGAGCATTTTTGAACAGAGATTTGAGACATGTCTCAAAAAAGGGACATAATTTTGGTAGAAACCATTTTTTCCCTCATAAACATGAGTATTGGATTTACTTATGAATGTCTCCACTCCAGGAAGCATTCTTTCCTGCAACTATCCCAGAACTTCCTCCTACAGTCAATCTGATGGAAAGCAGTGAAGGTGTATGGGTACACCCAACCGACTGCCCTGGCAGACTAACATGATGGCAGGCATAGCTTGGGTTTGATCCCAGGTGCCAAGCAGGTTGGATCACAAGTACATCACTGCATTCATCTCCTTTGCTGCTTGATAGATCACTACAACTCTGTATGGGGACAAAATACCCCGCAATTTCAAAATGCTGTTTTGAAGATGGCACTCATAATGGAAACTCTGTAGTCATCAGAAAATACACCAATACCAATAGCTATCTGGAACAGTGCAAATCCCAGCAACTAGGGATTAAGTTACAATATCTAATGACTTCGAATGTGACCTGGACTTGTGCTATACTCATGTGGCATGGGAATAATACTCTTAATCCTCAAACTTACTGAGTATCTACTGAGAAGTGCTGAGTACTCAATACTTAACTGACTTCTGTAGGAATATATGCTAACACACAAATCTATATAATGAATTTCTGACACAATATAATTTAGCATGAAATGGTTTCTACACCATGCAGCACTTTAAAGATGACAACTCTGCCTTGCTTACTCTTTCCCTCAAGTTCTGTCTCATTTTGTACTGAACAAAATTACCTACTAGTGCAAAGTTAGGTTTTTTTCTGTGGAACAAGGGAAAATGGAATAATAACAATGTTAAAAACAATGAACACATTTAATTAACTTCAGTGTGGCTAGCAATTTGACTTTGGATCTCTCAGTCAACAATTTTTGCCAAAAAACACGATTGAGAAGATATGGAGATAATTTTTAAAATATAATTCCCCTTTGAGTAATGAAAGAATTGGTTTTTTATATGAAATAAAACAGAGTATTATGAATTCTGTGCTTGGACAAAATAATATTTGTTTTTCATACTATACAAATTATAATTCCCTTTATTTAAACTTAGCTTTCTGTTTTGTATTGTTATGTTTTGTATTATTGCTATGTTTTCTTAACTGTTCTTAGAAAATGACTCCTGAATTGCTTGCTGCTCTTTGTCCCCTTCTTTTAAAGAGTTTGTTTTGTATATTTGCCTTGCATGTATTGTGGCAAGTCTCCCCTCATGCCCTGCTTCCTTTCTTCCTTCTCTATAACTGTACTTAAATGGTGGTGTTCTGAAATAGATACTTATAATTACAAAATAGTGAAGATGATTGTCTTTCTTCTGGCCTGAAAGCAGAGAGCTCTTTAGGCTGGTAAGTCAGGGAAGCCATTGAAACTTAGTCTGAAGCAGGAAAATAACTTGCTTTGGGTTGACCTTTGATTGACATAAGTGAAGAATCAAGCAATCTTTAATGTAACCATAATAAGATTCTTGCAGGTGAAGTAATGTGTCGGTCTGACTTATTAAATTATTTGTTGCTTCTTCTTCCCCTGGAGATAGCCATAGATTCACAGCAGTGTCTCTGCTTATCCTAAATAATTTTTAAATGCTTTGCCTTTGACATCTGAGTGTTGGTTTAATCTGAGTGATGATTTCTTTTTTCAGATTTCATTTCATTTTGCCTTTAATTGAAGGAGAGGAAAACCAGAACTTTTCAGCTGACTGTAGTTGTTATATCAGCAAACACCAGAACACTGAGGTTTTTTTGCTGCAACCTATTAACCAATTTTTAGAGAAAAAAACAGAAATGTAGCAGAATTAATTCAAGATTTATGTTATGTGGCACAGCAACTATAGACAGGACTGTGTTAATGTTTATTGTCTTTTTTGTGGTGTATTTAAGTGCTTGTTAGCATTACAGAACGTGTCATATGTGTGCACAGGAACTGCTGATTCAGATAAATATAAAAATGTAGGATATTGGAAGGGTGCTTTTGCTATTTTTCTGCTTCCTTCACCCTACTAAAAATTTATAAGATTGCCCCACAGGCTAAAATCCTCATGTAGCTGACACACAGTCCTTTCTGTGAGCTGAGAGAAGTGGAAGTTACAGGAATGGCTCACCAGTAAGCAACAACCAGAGCTCCCACGGGCTCAGTTTCTGGCTGGCATTCAGAGCAGTAAACTACCAGCTGTGACTTGGTAATGTCAAACTCGAGGAACTCCTCGTTGCATCCTCTGCAGCTAATGGGGCTCTGGTGTGACTCTGATGCCTTGTCCCTGGCACCATTGGTGTGGGTGGCAGCCACCCGAGCCATTGGTGTGTGCTGCTACTGCTCCTGCAGGGTGAATGAAGGGATCGGGAAAAAATCCACTTCTGCCAGGAATGATCATTTCAAGTGATTGCATGAGGAGGACCAAGGCAGTATCTACAGCCCAGGATATATGATGGCTGAAAGTCTGGCAGCTTGCAGACAGCATGTGTTTGATGCAGAGAAAACAGGTGTTTCCCCAGGCTGCAGGAAAGATACTATAATCCCTGCTTACCTACTGTTCCTCACTCATCTTCACCTGGCTCACAAAATATTAGTCTCTTCTTACTCAGTGAAAATCATTATTCACTTCCACACTTCCATCTTGTCTGCTTTCTCCCTTTTTTTCCCTCATTTTCATCGCTTTCTTCTTTTCTTTTCCCCTACCTATTCTCTCCAGCTTCAAAATCCCTTTCCAAATACAGAAAGCTCAGGAAGAGCAATTGTGAAGTATTTCCAGGGAATTCTTCTCTTCCTGCAGGAAAATTTCATATAAATTTAATTATACTGAGGAATGGCCTCTTCTTTGACTGGATTGTCCCAGGCCACTTCTTTTCCGTTTGGCACCTGCACAGCTTTCAGCCACTGCTATAGCCCTTCTAGGCAATATCATGAATCAGTACCAAAACTTCCATTCGGCTTAGAGGGATTCCTCATGAAATAAACCATCTCTTAGAAAAGTCTTCTTAGAGCAGTGTGGCCTGACTGCCACCTCCAAGAAGAGTGAGCAAGAAACAGTTTAGAGCTCATCAGCAGAAGCTGGTTACCACTTAGAGTGAAAACAAGATTTTTGGTAAATATTGGAGGAATTTTTCTGCATTTCAGAAAGAGTGTTAATGTTATCAAAAAGCTCTCGGTTTTCCTTCTAGCTATCTGATAGTCAAACCACAAGGAGGGGAAAAAAGTTAACTATCCTTTTTTTAGGACATGTCATTAAAAATACGATTTCAAATTAAAATAGTATTTTAGTTCTTTGTTACAATATTTTTATGAAAGAAATACAGAAGAAGGGTGGATGAGTCTGTTGGGCAAAAATGGAAGTGGATCCATATTTGGGTACACAAAGGTGTGAGTTTTCAGGGCAGTAGCAGGGTTTTTCACACTGTTTCAAGAAGCTGTAAGTTTGAAAATAGATGTTGAGTGGAGAAAAGGAACAGGTATTCATTAATATGCCATGAATTCCAGTGTACTTCTATATTCATTGTTTCCTTAAAGCTCTCTCTGATCTCTAATAGCAGAATAGATGTAACATCTTCAAACTTAGGTATGCATGCCCACTTCTCAAATTAGAAGAAAGACTATAGACAGGTGAATAGTTTGAATGACTTCAGATTTCAGAATTATTTGTCTGAATTATTCACTGAAGACTTGATGACTAGAGAGGCCAATTCCTTTTAACTTAGTTTCTGTTGACATCAGCTGTGGGTTTATCTGATGAAAAAGAGGAACAATTCAGAAATTCTTCTCTATAAAAGAAAAGGTGGTAAACTCATAATGGCTTTCAGTCAGGAAGAATAGTTTGGCTGTGTTTTTCATAGCCTTCAAACACAGTTCACAATTCTTACTTTATCGCTATTCTCTTCTTGTAAGGTTATATCCCTCAGCCACTGTAACTCAAGTAGAAGTAGGACTGAGGCAGGAGTGGGAAGAAGAAAGTAAGAGAAAGGAAATCAAGGAAACCTAGCATGTATAAGATTCTACAAAATTTCAGCACATATGTGGTTCCAGATTTTGTGGGATTGGGTATTAACTCGTATAGTTCTTTTTTTGCTTTCCCTAATGGACTGCATCAATAAGACTAAAACAAACAAATAAAACACAACCTTATAAAATAGAAAAAGTCAAAATTAATTTTAAAAACAATAAAGTTTCTCTTTTTTTTTCAGGCAAAACACTGAGGTATTTTGATCTTTCTGGGCAATACAGTAGATGTAAATATGTAATTCTTCTCACAAAACCAATTTATCAATGGCCAAGTCCAAACAACACTTTTACTCCTGTGTTCATATCAGCATGTTTCAAGATCTACTCTTTTCCTAGTGTATGGAGGAAAGCGAAATATTAGACAGCAAGGATATGGTCCGCACTTTACAAGCTGCCTTGTTCCTTTCCCTAAATGGCTTGTTGAATTGAATATGAGGATGCCTTCTTTGGCAGAGCTCAGCATCAGTTGGATATATTAATTTTGCCTCTATAAGAGTGTATCCTTTAGGATTCAGTCTTTCTTATTTAGGCTTGCTAACTGTGAGTTAGGACATTCATCCAAGTTAGCATTTCTTTTTGTGGTGGCTTACAAACAATGAGAAAAGAGCTTAACTGCTAGGTGAGACATTTGTGTAGACTTTAATGTTGTTATTCCTGGAAGACAGAGACTGGAAGTGTCTGTTTATTCTGCATACCTAGTCATACCTGCCACTCTTAACAGGTTGTATGTTAGAGGGTCAACTTATTGTAGAAATGGATTTTTACTCCACTGACATAGTAGGTCTGTGCTATGGGAGGGTGAACAATAAACAGAAAAATGGCTGAGGACAGAACTTCAAAAGCTGGAAATATGGCCAAGGGGAGCATGAGAGGCTGAAAGACAAACACAGCATAATGAGAGCAAAGCAAGGGGCCAGAATCTTGCACTTACAGTGGACCAGAGTGAGGTAAATTAGCCTTCCATAGGGAGGGAAAGGATAGGGCTATTGTAGAAAGTGACACAACATAACCGTAAAAAGGTCTTGGAGTAAATCAAAGATTACTTCAGTCCCCCTCTCCCCCCACCTATATGACAACCAATTGCCAAGAGTGCCATTCATCTTACTGAATGAAGATGTCTGGATTGCAGTTCTCTGCATTTTATGAAGTCACCCAAGGCCCCTTTGAGGCACTAAGACACAGTCAGTGGTGTCTAGAGCACACTTCATCTCATCCTAATGCAGAAATCTACATTGTTCAAATAGACAGCACCCTCACAGTGGGTTTTGTTTTCTCTACAGGCTGTGGAACCAGCCTCAGCTGATTTATGTCTCTACTTTAGCCAACTAAATTTGAGACAAATGGTACGCAAAATGACCAACTGGAAATGCCTCACAAAAAGTTGTGTTCTGCCTAACAGGGCTCTTTATATTACAAAATCAAACCTGAGTACTCTTTCATTGCTTTTCAACACTTTGTTTAGGTTGAAGGTGATGTAAGCACAATTACACTTTCTATAGCCACCTCCAACTCTGAGGAAAACCTCTTTCTTTAACACCCTCAGGGCTTCTTTGAACTTTTATGACTTAAATAGACTTCTGTGAGCAGCAACATTTCGACAGGAGAGGTGTGATATTGGGCACTGCTGTCTCTTGAAACTCCTCTTCAGCTCTGGCTCATAACAAAGCACCTCCTATGGCAGGGTCAGGGCCAATGTCAGAGCAGGAAACGTGCAACTATGCAATAACCACATCCCAACTTCACACGGATGTTTTGCTGGAATTCATGTTTCATTTCCACCACTAGAGTGACAGAAAGTGTTGTATCATCTATGATATAAAAGCAGTGCAATGTCAACTTCCTACCTTACTCTTGTTCCTATGGGGAAAGTGAAAAATGCACTCTGCTTCTCTTTGTTCACCTCATGACACTCTGCTTGTAAAGGTATTAAACATATTCTTTTGTGATATTTAAGGATGATTCGCAGCTAAGCCCTCCAAAGTTCCTATCAGATGTGTCATCAGATTTAAAGTATATGCTCCAGAATTATGATATGACACAGACTCTCATTAATTATGGATTTTTAATTATGCAATATTTTTTTATCTCTGTCAGGCAGCACCATGGTACTTAGTTTTGCTTTTGCGTTGTTTTTATTATTATCTCTTACTTATTTTACAGTTGAACTGTTTGCATCTGAGACAGCATCTCTACTTAAAGTGTCATCCCCCCAGCAATTACATTTAAGTATTTTGCGTTACCTTGAGGTTAAAAAACATTTTTTCTCTTAAGCAACACATAATTATATATTGCTCACAATGATTGACAGTTTGTTGAGTGCAGGATCATGAAATAGTACCCTGAGTATTACAACAAAGCAAGTCCCACCGAGTCTCAAGGTTTCAGGAGCTGTGACACAGACCAGTCATTTTGTATTGTAATTATAAAGGCTTCCCAAAATGATTTAAACAATAGTAAAAGAAAGCGCATCCTTCACTTCCAGAGTGGAAGCAACTTGATCACTGTAATTGTGGGAGAGGCAATATGATATCACAAGGGAAAACAATCTCAACACATTTCAAATTTCTTCTATTTGTTTACTGGGCATTTTTTAAATGTTATTTGATATGATCTCTAAGTAAGAGCGGTTCTATAAAATGAAGTAAAGTTGTGTGTGCATCAAACCCCTAGGAAGATGACCCTTTTCAGAAATTCTTCAAAGGGGATAAATTCAAGCACACAGCAGCTGCAGATGTATGGCTGTACCTTTTCACCTCAGGAGTGTACACACAAGGAACAGGATGGCATACTGCGCAAACAGCAAGCCTTACCTCTGATCAGGCTAGGTGACTGATATCCCTTTTCACTGATGAGTGCAAAGGTCCTCCCAAACTGTCTAGCTTTGGACTAGAAATGATTTATTGAGTCAGACTTACCTACTCCACTGTTCTTGCAACTGACAATCTCCTTCAGGCTAAATTCTCAGGAAGACCACTCCTCCCGTATTTGCATATTCACAATGATATGCTGCAGGTTTGATTGAATAAGATCTCATTTTTAAAGGATATCAAAACTGTGAAAAGAACAAAAAAGAAAAATTGTTCTGGCCAGTAATATTTCCTGATGTTACTGAAAGGTTGGCAAAGATCTTCTGAGATCTTGGATCTCTTGCCAAGAGAGTAATTTCAAGAGCTTAGGTTTTTAGCCCACAGAAAGCACACAGGAATTACTTATATTATTCCTGTGCAAAAACAAGCAGAGAGTGATATGCGTGTTGTAATTTGGTCAAAATGACGGATAAGATTTGGTGACATTTCAGAAAAAAATGCAGCAAAAGACATGCAAAATGAACATTTGCACTCCTTGCACAGACAATAGTGTTTAACGAGCATGGTTGTTTATTCAACTTAAACTAAGCTATAACAGTCCACCAAAACTAACAGATCTGTTTTCTCTGATTTGCATGCAGAACAGCTATTCCATTTAATGAGACTCACTCACACAGAACTGTATGAAATAAAAAACTAAGTCAGCCCTCTTGACAAGCCTAGAGAATTAAAACTCAGACCTGCTAATATAAAGACAATACTATCATACATTTTTAAATCATATTTTATAAACAGAAATACAATACTGGAAACCAGAACTAGATAAAACATTCCAGTGCAAATGCTTTTGATGTTTCTTAACAGAAAAGGTCAATTTTGAAGAAATAATTTTCTTTTTTCTCTATTACAATGTGACAGTTTTGATGGCCTTGGCCTGGGGTGTAAATTCAGACATGTTTTTGGCAATCACTAAAGAAATAACTTCAAGCTCACACTTTGCAGTTTGCCACACAGGGAAACTGGCTTGGCCATGGTAAAAAGCCTTAGAGCTGACCTTGTGCACAAGAGGAAGATCTTTGAAACCTTTATGCTTTCAAATATTTGAAACATTTGGGAGGGAGAAAAATTTCTTGTTGTTCAGTTCTGTCCCCAAATTATTCACTGTTATGACTATTACATAGTACAGTGAGTGAAAAATGTTTTTTTCATGTGTAATTGTATTGCCCAGTGCCAGCTGAAGTAACTAAGCAGTGGACAATGATCTCTATCTCTCCCAGTCTCCAAGAGCTTTAACTAGTGAGAAGGATCCCAGTCTGACAGGGATGCTTGTTCTCTGAAAGGTGGAGAGGGGAGTCCTTTGCATTGGAAATCTTTCCTGATATAAGGAGGTCAGTTATCTCCTTCTCCATTCACTCTTACTATGGAAGAGACTGGGGAAGGATCTCGGCAAAACTGAAGCAGATACAAGTGCCTTGAGTTATGTTGCACAACATTTTTTTCTTGGCAGAAAGAACCTAACATGACTGTGACTGCTTTGATTTGTCAGATGGCCTTAAATTAAGCACACTTGTGCATTACAACACAGCCAGAATGAGACACAGTGGGCCTGAGGGAACTGAACTTCTCTGACCACTACACAGTGATGATTTCCTATGTTTTGTGACATGCACATTTGCTTGGTTTCATTGACGCTGAGAGAAATAATATTGCATTTAATACAGGAAGTGAATCACTGTCATGACTGTGAATGATATTGCAGTGCTGCATTACTTTGCAGTGTTATGCACTTTCCTATGCATTACACTCCTATGGTTTCTCTTGTGATGTTAGTGTACACAGCTGTACTGGAGCAACAGGGAGTAATCACACACAACAGACATCATTGCAATACAACTCACCCACCTCCCCACCACATCATTGGCAGATGGAGAAAAGGTGTCCATGATCTTCTTCAGTCCTGGGACTGCTCTACTGTGGCTTGTGGCTGCTGAGGGTGGTCAGCAGCAGAGCTAGTCCACTGCACAGTGCTGTCATTTAGAAATCATTTACAGAAAGATGGAAAAGCAAAATATCAATTGCAGTGTTGCTGTTCAGCTGGTAATGAACAATGCCTGTTGGGGAGATAATGTGTGTGGTCATTTGCACAAATGTACTTACTGCCAGGCACTTATATGTACACTACCGCTTGAGTGAGATCATTTTTCTGCCTCATAAAGGAAGAATTACTTGTTGCTATGGTAGTACATAGAATCAGAAAACACAAGAGGCTGAAGTTATTAGAATTTAGATTAGTGCAAGTTATTGTAAATTTAAGTCAGTTTTTTAGCCATGGTGTGGGAAAGAAGGATTTGTGTGTACTGCAAAAATCCCCACGGAGGCCGAAGCCAACAAGAACTTTTTCAAAAGCTGGTTTGTGAATAATATTGTATCACAGTCCTTTCAACATAGATATTTGGGTGAAAATACGATTGCAGATTTTTAATGATTTTCCTGTAAGGAATGAAGGGCCTGATTTTTTAATCAGGATGGAATTTCCATTTGAAGCAACGGTAGCTGTTGCTGTCCATAGGCAAAATCTGACTTTGCCCTGCAACTGACTACAAAATAAACCATTTAAAAATAATATAACGTAGCTTATTATAAGTCTTTATTTATATTTGGACAGTGCTCTGAAGCCATCAGAAGGATGTAAATCCTTCAAACTTGAATAGGTTTTACCCTGATACAGAATGGATGGAGAAGCAAAATTAAGGCTGATAGCTACAGTCTTCTGATCACACTAGTCATATAGATCATTTGATTATGACCATCCTCCTAATTATTTCCAAATCACTCACATCAGTTTTAAATCTACCATCCCAATTATTTTTAAATCAATCACATCAGCTTTAAATCTCTTGTCACAAATCACCCAATTTCTTGGGGACTTCACAAGTCACCTTGATCTGTCTCTCTAGCATTTCTCTAAGACATCTTTTATATTTGCAACTCTGGACTTTAGCCAGATGAAAAATTTACATGCATATTTCCTGCCTTTCCTATTTTTCATCGGTCCTCCACCACAACTAGAGAATTCAAATAAAAATACTATCTTATTTTTCAGGACATATGATAAAATTATCTTAATCTTATCTTCTCTTCATCTTTTCCTCATGAAGGTTACCATAAGAGTGAATGAAATGTTATTATTTTTTGTCATTTTACTGAAATAGCTCTTTATGGATACCATTCCCAGAAGACGACTTTCATGATAATATTTCTGCAGATATTAGTATTCAAGCACCTTTCAATTTTGCCCTCACTAAATGTCGGTGTCCACCGAGCAGAAGCCAATGAGAAGCACCCAAATTACCTTCTGGATCAGTTATATTCTGAGCTTCTTGTGAAATTTCTCAAAATAGCTTCATGATCCTAAAGGATCCTGAGGATGTGATTCATGTTTTCTGATACTGTTAGAGTACATTACAAATAAATTTTGAAATCCAGTTATTTTTTTACTTGACATGGCAAAAACTATATACCTGGCTTTACGGTTAAAAATATCTAACAATCTTCTACAAATTCTAAACTATTACTAACCAAATTATTGGTATTTCAAATTTACAGTGTATGCTCCAATTCAACAGGACAGTTAAACACATAGTTTTAAACACTTGAGTAGTTCTTGCTGAACAGATTAGAACCACTTTGCAAGGTTGGAATGCTTAAGTGTCTTTATAAATTGGGGATCTAAATTTACTGCTGAAGTATATATGCTTTTCAGAGCAATGTCTGCCTTTTAAAAATGTGTTTTTAAATGATAATTACTGGGTTGTGACTCCAATGTCTTACGTGTGTTTGCGACAAATACTTTGCAATTCAAGCTGGTGTTTTCCACATTTTTTGTGCATTTGTGTTCAAAATACTGCCGTTATTTTGTTTTAAAATTACATCAGTGATACAAATACTGAAAATTAAAATTGCTAAAGATAGTCTTTATAGGTATAACTGAATAGGCTAGACCTACATTTTTCTAAATTAATCATTTGCTGTTGAATTCTTGATCACATGTTCTGCCATGTTCTCTTTTAAACAGCATACATAAGGAATGATCAGGAGAAATATGTATGTGGTGGAGCAAACAAAACAACAACTGGACTTTTTTTCACACTGGAGTGCAGGGAAAGACCACAAAAGACATTTATTAGGAATGTGCTTTGGTGGTTTCACCTAACTCCCTACTATACGACAAACAAAAAAAAAGAACTTGCGATAATATATGGAGCAAATTTTTCTTGTGCCAAAACATTTTGAATTTGCAAAATTCTACGTTCTTGTTCACTCATGATGAACTGAGGGGAAAAGTAAGGTGAGTAAATGTGAATGTTAATTATTTAAGATTGTGGTTTATATAATGGTGATATGAGCAATACAATCATGATTGTTCAAAATATTGAGAAATATCAGTGCTCATTAGTGCATTTCTATCTGAATTCTCTCACGTACAATTAGTTGAATGTTTCATTCTTTTTCTCTTTTTAACCAGAAGCATTTACTGTAACTCAATGTGAGATGTAACAATAATTAAGCATCCATTTATGTATTTAACTTTGAGGCTTCTTGTGCCATTCTTTACAGAACCTTGGCACAACAATAGCCAATTCTGTAACTGGAATTTGGTAGCTTCCCTGAGAATTAGTTTTCATTTCCCATGAAACATAAAAGAATACCAGCAATTCTAGTTCACAATGGGATAAAATAAGGATATTTTTAGTATTTCAGTGACCTATTTCTCAAACTAAGCAAAAATCTACCAACAAAACAAACCAAGAGAAGAAAAGAAAAAGAGGGATGAAGAACCACCATCCTCCAGGAATATTTATTTTTACAGATACAACCAAAAAATTCAGCTTAGTATTGAAAAATCTTTCCCAGTGTCATTTCTTGTCAAAATTGATGTGTTTCTACAAACAGACAAACAAACCAGAAGTTTTGATTGATGCGAAATTGCCAACTACATGTAATTACAGTATTACTACTGAAGCAGCAAACATAATGGAATTACATGCCTCAATCTGAGATCGGAAGTGTTTCATACTCAAATACATCATATGCCATTGTCATATGATATTACAGAAATAAATAAAAGATTGACTGGCAAGCTGAAAACTTATGGCACATTTTTTCTCCCCTCTCATTTACACTACTTCCCATGTATGAATTTGGCTAATGTGAGATCAGAAATATATGTTTTCCTTTGAGGTTGTCCTTGAGTTCTGCAACTATGAATGGCTGGAGAACAACAAAATTGAACTACAAATAATGCAAAGGACACAAAAAACAATTAATAGGCATTTGGAAAACATGAGTTCTATAATACTCATGAAAAGATAACGCATAGGAAGATGATAAAAAATGAAAGCACTTTTCAAGTGCATTATAAGTATCAAACTTAATTTTCTCTGGTATAAGCTGAAGTAGCACAGTGTCAAGACAGGTCCATAGTTCGTGTATTTGAAGAGAGTGAATGTCAGACTACCAAAAGACAGGGCAAGCAAGGTAAAAATGGTAACATCTTGCACTATCATTGACTGTACAAATTTGCACAAACTGCCAAATCCTGAGACACATTGTAATGAGCAAAACTGTAGATTTAATGTGGAGTTGTCTGTCATCTGGTGAAAAACACAGAAACTGGAACAGTGGTTGCTGGACAAATCAGATTCTTAAAAATATAACCTAAGTCTACAAATCCACTATCTGCCCTCATCATTGCAGTGGGGACATCTTTTCTGCCAAGAAAAAGGGATTTAACTGTGTGCCACTGTCCAGGCTCCAGAGACAGTTACTCCATGTTGTTTCTTATATAGATTAAAACCAGTAGTGAGGATGTACAGGTGGAGTGCCAGGGGGGGTATGAACATGCAGGAATAAAAAAAATGTAAGAATGGCTGTGCTAAATCAAAATAAAAATCCATTTAGGCCAGTGTCTCCAGCAGGAGCTGATAGCACATGTCTAGGGAAAAGCAGAATAGGACAAACTTATAGCAATATTCCTCCATTGTAATGTTCCAGCCTCCAAGGGTTCATAGCTCGGGGACTTCCAAACCCAGAGGTGGTATCTTTGTATTTAAGAAAATGAACGCAGTTAAACTAGCGGAAATATCCGAACAATGAACTCTTGGCCTAACGAATCCCAAAGCAGTTGTGATTTAGGTAGAAGGATTTAACAATTGTTTCTTTGTATGGATAATATCCTGAACGTCTGCATTGCTACCATTTTAAACCTAGTTCAGGTGTCATCGCACTCCATTCACAAAAGTGACTTCAGAGAAGATGCATTACAAATATGTCAATTACAGATACATGGCACATTTCACCTGTCAACAATAGCTTTCCATGCTTTTGTTTTATGACAGAACCTTAATGCTCTTTTAAAGTATTTCCTTCCTTTCTGTTAAATGATTTAGAGGTCCTGTTTGGTGAAATCATTAAGCATTTCTTTGCTAAATGAAAGTAGCCTTGTTTAGTTAAAGAATAAAATCTGGTGTGTAGATACCTTTGATTCTAGCATATTCAGAAGATTTTAAGGCAAAAGTACACAGAAAGAGGTAAATGCAATTTCCTTGTTCTTCTTTACTGTTGAGTAATCTAAATCGCAGAAATGCAAACTGTTTAACCAAATTATTTGTCAGAACAATACTTCCATTCCCTTCAATAGCGTGCAAAGAAAGCAATCAAACAAGCAAACAGTTGTATAACTTTATATAGCCTGGTAGACTGAAAGAAAACTCTCTTGGCAGCAGGTGGTGGATGCAATGAGGATATAGCAATGAACATAAAGAGGATTGGTGAGCAACAATTAGTAAGAAAAGTACATTGTTTCCCCATTTGATACTTTGTTACTTATGCAATCACTTTGAGAGAAGTCATTATTATACCAACAGTCAAGTATTTCTTTCCTGAAGATGAAAGAAAGATCTCTGAAATCTTACAAGCAAAAATAAATATTTTTTCTGTCAGCATGTAGATAAGAAAAAGCAACTATGTGTATGTATTCTTGGAAGAAGTTATATTGCACAGGTAATGAAATGTTGAGGAAAACGTGTGCTTATTTTTCTGTTTAGGAGTGTGATCCTGTGAGATGCCTATGTAAAACAATCTCCTTAAGTAGTCAGAATATTTGATGGGAAAACCTGGTTAAGTTTTGAGGTATAGATCCAGAAATTGAGAGTTAGGATAAACTATGTAGGGCTAGGGACAGAGCAGCCTCAGGACATCGTAACCTTTACAGTTTGTGTTATTGGCCTCTCATCCCAGCAAAAGCCCTAAACATGTAAGTTTTCTGACCATTAGCCCTCCTGGTGTTTCCAAAGTCATAATCATTGGCTGCATATCTTCTATGACCTCTTACAAGAATCTCCAGTGCTACATATAAACATTGTGGGATTATCTTAATTTGCAAACAACATCAAGGTAAAATAGAGACAAGACAGTAAAACTGATCTTTGGTTAATTTTATGGAGAAATTACGTAAGGCATATTGCTCAGGTGTGTGGTACCTGTTAACCAGTTAAACTTGTTAACTCATGAAAATTTGACATGATACTTGAACATAACCATCCCCATCCACATTAATTGCAAAGATGAGATTACTTTTGAATCAGTTTGCAGACTTTTCAATGTCTACTTTTTATAATGATCAGATTTCTTGTGGCAAAAAGCCTAGCTATGTTTCCACACAGAACATGTGTAACCACACAGCTGAAGTATAAATGGGTGTAAAGTTACAAGGTGTACATTAGTTACAGTACAATGCCTTAACTTATACCTTACTGGTTTCAATACCAGGTTATTCCTTGATAGATTCCTGGGCATCCCTAGACATAAGGAGGGAGTGTAAGTAACTCTCAAGCTTAAGTAAGCTTAAGTACACATTTGTCTATCTTATGCCTTAACAACAAATTACCTCTGATAGCCAGAAGCTAGTTTGTTACACTACTGTATCTGACAAAACAATACAAACAACAATAAAGGAACAAGGGAGTAAGCATGTAGCATAATCAAGCAGAGTAAAAGCACTAATCTTGTTCGGTCTTAAATAAACCCCAGTATCCAGATCTGCTGGAGGTTTTCATTTATTGTCTCATCAGCGAGAGCTTGTCAAATATTTTACCAAATAATTTATATTTATCACAACAAGTTTCTAATCCAGACAGAAATGTGGACTCTTTTCCTCAAAAGAGTGCGAAGCACAAAAGTAATTCATTCACTTTCCCTATAAATACTGATCTCATGACATCTATGTCATAGTCCTTGTCAGATAATGCAGAAGGGCAATGTGATTCCATTTACAGTTTCCTATTTAATAACTTCTCATTTAGGGAAAAAAAAAAGGAATGACTATGTAGGAGGACTGGTGAAATTACCAATGAAATTATTTTGCTATAAAAGAAGAGTAGTAAAATAACAAAATGAGAAAATATGTGTAATATACTGTGTCCTCTTTTACTATTAGGTTGTAATCTTATATATGAGTAGAAACATTAAAAGGAAACTCAAAGCAGGGGCAAAGGTATCTGAAATGTATCCTCATTTCCTTAGAACTGGACAAACTTGTATTCCAAAGGTTATTTCAATAGACTCTTTCTTCACACACAACCCTGACTGTATTTTTACTCTGATATTAATCAGTGTAAGACTGTTCCCATTTTCAACAGCAATGGACTCTTCACAGCTTTTGATGCTTGTGTGTATTATAATGGGGTTCAACTCACTCCACTGTTTGCTGCTCCTTTGTCTCTTTTCTTGCCTTTAATTATTTACTCCAGGATATCAAGTCACAGTGCTTTACCTATACTCAGTTTATATTGGATGAGTATTCTTACTAGAATTCAGCAATTGAATCTTCTGTTTAGTTTACAACAGTTAACCTGTTACTCACTGTGCCTTTCTTGGTCCACTGTCATGGAACCTCATATACTGCTGTAAGAAACCCTTGCGCTCTTGTAAAGGCAGGTTTTGCTTAAAGGTTAAATGTTCCTTTCCCGACACATTTTCTATAAGAGGAATGTTACAGTGGCTTAACGATTCTGATTCAGCTTTGCAACAGGGAAAGCTTAGACAGGTGCCTCAGGAGAAAATCCTCTAAAAATATGCTTGCAGAAATGTTGTACTAAGTGTTGAAAATTGGTTAAATTACTTGCAGTAGGTGGGGGCACATAATTCTGTTTGCTTCTCTTCCAAAACCTATGACTCATGCTCACCTTCATAAAAGTTATTTTTGCTTTGGGAACCACTACAGTTCATCTTTACTTCTTCCAGCACTTTATAAGCACTTAGTAGTAAATCATCTGGACCCAACTACCTGATCTCTTGTATTGGTTCATCAATCTCTTTCTTTGCAATGTTAAATCATTTGAAAAGTTAAACAAAAAAATAAAGAAGAGGGAAATTATGGTGAATTCATGAACATATAACTAAATTAACTCTCAGAAAGTAATTCAGCTTGCAAAGGTGAGTGATATATATTTATTTTGAATTGCTTTGGTCAGAATATTCTATTAAATGAAATACAGAAGTTACTATTTAATGATGTGATTTCATTCTGTGTATTTAAATGGCTTGATTCATTAATTATTTAATGCAGAGATTATTTGGCTTGAAATGAATGTGCAATTAAATCCATCTCTAAGTTGATTTGTATTATGCAGTGCAAAATTCATTACTTACTATGTTTCTTGTTTAGTTGAATGGGCTGCGACCAGTTATGTTGGGAACCTGTAACAAATTCCTAAAAAGAGGCCGCACCCTCACCTTCCAAAAGCTCACTGGATGCAATACCTACCTGCTCATACACCATTTTCCAGATTTGGAGCTATTCATGTTAGGGAACTGGGCAACCTGAAGGCAGAATTTGGCCCATTGTATTTGCACCTCCTACCTGCTGCCTCATAATGTATAATTAAGCTGTCTGTAGCTTTTGTTTTGCAAATGTGCACTCAACCGATATGTGAAGCGGGGCGGGGGGAACCCTCAGACCATTCTTTTTAGTCTTCAATTTTCCCATTAGGATGTACTTGGAAAGGAAATTAAATTGGTGCTGTGCTGATGATTTATTGCAGGAAGAACACAATTTACAGAGAGAAAAGTGCAATTTTAATTTTACACAGTTCACTAACAGCATATTCATATGTTCTGCCTATAGGTGTTTCAATAAAAATGACAGTGTGGTTTTGTTTTCTAATAAGGGGAAAAGATAAAGCGTATTTTCACTTTTAATATATTTTTATAATGTTTTTTTCTGTAAAATAAAAAAGGACTTTTCTAATCAATTTTTATTTTTATTTTAGAGAAATCCACATCTACACTTTTAAAATCTTCAAAGCTCTTTGCATATATCTAACCATGTCTTAAAATACATTGGCACACGGCACATATATTAGTTCAAAATGTTTATTATGTATTTTAATATCACATAAGTAGTTTTCCTAAGTCATCTAAATGTCTACCATTATTTGTTGCCTGCAATCAACTCTTTGGAGATGGCAATTTAGGAAATCCTGCTGATCATGCTTGTATATTTCACATTACTGTCTCACTTCAGGAGATCTCGATTTGTTGGTCAAATATGTCAATTATTTAAATAAACAATATGCACTATTGGTTTGTATTATCTCTGTGTCATGCTATCACCCATTTATTTAACCTCTGGGATAAAAATACAGTATTTTCTTTTGGATGGGAAAGAAAAATGTTCATGCTGGGAACTGCTGTCTAGGAAATATGGAATGCGTAAATGCATTGTTACAATTTAAATGTAACAAAATGAAAATATTTTGTTTTCATCTGAAGAATTATTGCATTCTCTTTTACGAGACAACTCTGCATAAATCTTCAAGAAGGGAGTTGATATTTACACTTTTTACATACTTAGTACTTTGGAGTTAACTTTACTAGATAATGTATATTATTAGATGAGGGACACTGTATTTTTTTTTCCAGTCTATTTTACTTCTGATTCCAGGGGTTCAAATTTATCCTCTATACACAGGAAAGAGGAAGGTACTTGCATAGTTAGGAAGTTTTTGCTAGTTCACATTTTCAGAAAAGAAAGCATCTGGAATTACACATAATGATTTCTGGAAGAACAGGATGTAATTATTCCTTCACTCTAAAAGACATTACAAGGGCACAAATCAATACCATCTAAGCCATTTCTTTCTGATTAGCTAATCTGTCTGTTACCAGGTTGGTCACATGTAGAGTTGTAACAGCAGTAAGGACCATTAAAAAGAGAAAATTCCACGAATACAAACTTAAAAAGAATCACATGGCACCGTAACATAAGTGAACAGTAATTGCTATACATTCTGAGTAAAAATTAAAAAACCAAAAAAACAAATACGAAAAACCTGGAAATCTTATATACACAATAATTTGTGAAAGTAAAGGCGTACTGAAGCTGGTCTGCCAGATTTTCAGTTTTAATTTTGGTTGCCAAAAATATCTTTTGCAATAGTTTTCTGCTGAAAATCACAACAAAATGAAAGAAAAGTCCCTATTTGTTTTGGAGGTATTTCTTCAGTCACGGTTTTTCCATCATTGCTTATTCTTTCTTGATGGCAAATGAGAAAAAGAAAAAAAATTAGGAGAGTGGAGGAAGACAGCAAACCCCTCCTACTCCCCCAAAAGTTAATGTCTTCCCAAGTTTTTTGTTACACTTTCATAACATTTTACTTTTACAAACTTGCCCAGACCAGCCAGTGTGATGCTTTTAAAATCTGTGCAATCAAAATTACTCAAACATTTTTTCTCCTATTTTGTCCTAGTTTTCTGTTTATGTCACCATCCTATGCAGAAGTGAGGGAAAAGCCTTATGAATGGACAGAGAGAAGAGCAATTTCTAATGAAGAAGGATATGTTGTTACTGCTGTGTAGCAGAGCATTAAAGTCTCTAACATAGGCTGAAGCCACTACACTATATGCAGCCTAAAGAGGTGTGAAGTGATGGGCAGAAGCAGGTAAGTAAAAGAAGATATAGTTAAACACTGAAAAAATAGCATTCAGACACATACTTCCAAATACTGAATAAAGCAGCACAACCTTAGTATATTGTCTTTAATTTTAGTCTACACTACCTGTTCTGGTTTATATTTGTCACCCAGGTGGGGTATTCTTCTGATACTCTGTAACATTACTCAATTTATCTTGGTGTTTTGCTTATTTGCTATGATTTACTACTGCATAAACAGGGAAATCAGGCTAAAATATTTAGGTTTTTTTTAATAAATACAAATTTCATTTTAAAAGTGCTTTTTACTGAGCCAGCTAGTCTGCACTGTTACCAAGTGTTCCTGTTTAGCTAGAAAAAACCATCCTCTATGCATTTAAACAGATCAGGCTTTGCAATATATTCAGGAATCAAAGAGGTAGGAGATGTGCCTTCAAGTGGTACTGAGTCATTATAATTTCTAGCTTAAATAGATTGCACAAAGTTGGCAAAATTACTTTAGGAGTTTGTGATGCTGGATAGTTCTTCCTGTACTAACCAAAGCAAGCAGAGCAGGAGACCTCCAAAGAAGAGAGATGCTGTCTGTCATATCTAGATCACAAGTAGAACAGTGGGGAATCTGGAGAAGATGAGGAAAACATCATTATCATTCAAGACTGAGAATCAGTCACAAGTAAAAAGAAAAACTTTGAACTTGAAAAATAAATTAATAATTATGAGAACAATGGGAAATATCTTCTTGTATTATGCTGATTTTTAGCATCAGCTATTGTTTAACAAGAATGTAATACAAACTCCCTTACACTCAAGGGATCTGTTTGAGACCAGGTAGCTGCCCAAATCTTCATATGTTTATCAATAAGATAAATAATAAAGTCCCAATGCCACTAAAGAAACATGGAGTTTTATTGGATTTCACAAAGAACTGTTTTGTCATACATGCCTTCACATTTTTTCTACTTTCAGTGTTTAGCTTAAAAAAATTAAAATAAAACCACTTTCTCTATAGCTAAATAGATGTTATAGACTGTTTTGTGGTACTAACATTTTTCAAAGTCACAAGGAAAGCTGAAGAAAATGTTAATATTCATCTTGAGAAACTATGTTTTTGTTTCAACAATATTCAACATGGGGCATCAGTTCCATTGTATCTAAATATAAAGCTACATCCTTCAAGGAACTTGCCATGTGTTGCTCTTGTTACATTTGAAATAAGGCCCCCTCTTGTAATATTGTATTAACAGAATAATGAAATATGGTGCCCAAATGAAACATTCATGGAGACATAACACTTGAATTCTGAGAAACCACAACCCGTCGCTGTCTACTGTATAACAACAGACAAACACTTCAGAAGAAGAATGGGCATTTTAGGATGAAAGATGACACGTGCAGAAGAACCAGTGGGATTGATTTGTTCATACCTTACTCTAGAGTGGAAATCAAAACAGAGGGTGTGCTTCCTGACTGAAAGTCCAACTGCCCGAAGACTTCAATGAAAGAAAGCAAATGAGAGCCTCTGGAAGGTTGAAAACCAAAACTTTCACAGTAATCCTTACTTTGATAATGGGCATTTTCTTTTCTTAAATATGTGCAATTAGTCTTTGGCACCCCATATTTGCTCTTTCACCCTAATTTTTTTTCTATTGTCTTCAGATAGGAAAGATGCTTCCTTAAGGTGAATAAAAAACCTCGAGAAGGACGTAATATAACTCATGATACCTGCCACTATAAGTGTGATACAAAGTCCTAAGAGCCTCAGAGAATAAATAGTCATATTTGTATCGCGCTGTACACAAGGACATATTTGACTGACAGAATACCTCGTCTACCTCCTTTCAAACGTGCCGCCGCTCTCCCGGCATGCCCCGGGCCGCGTCCGCCTCAACTTCCCGCGAGAGGTTCCTGCCTCCTTCCTTCCTCTCCGCGTCTCCAGGAAGCCCCCTCTCCGTCCTACTCCAGCCCAGGGTGTAAAGGCCTCGGCGCTCTGCGCTGCCGCTCCCCGCGCGGGCTTTTGCGCGTCTTGGAGTCTTTTTTTTTTTGCCTAGAGCCACGAGGGGACCAACCCTTCTCGGCTGCTTCCCTCAGGCTCTGCGCGCCCGCGCCCGGCACGCGCTCTTTCAGTGCTGCGGCTATGGCTGCTTTTAAATTTGCCGCGGCTGGACCGGCCCGCCCCAGGCACGTCGGCCTCGCGCTCCCTCGCGAGATTCCCGAGTCCTTTCGGGCCTTTCCGCTCTCCTTCGGCTTCTCTGTTTCCGGGAAGCACCCACTCCGTCTCGATCGGGAAAAAAGGAGAGTTTATGGCCTTTGGAAAAAGGGGCAGGCCACTCAGGAAGATTACAAAGGCGTAGTAAAGTTATTTCACTGAATTTCACTGAATTTTTAGAGTTGGAAGGGACCATAGAGATCATCTAGTCCAACTCCCCTGCTGAAGCAGGATTGCCTAGAGCTTGTCAGAGCATGTTACTCAGGACTGCATCCAGGCGGGGCTTGAAAATCTCCAAAGAAGGGGACTCCACAACCTCCCTGGGCAGCCTGTTCCAGGGCTCTGCCACCCTCACTGTGAAGAAGCTTTTCCTCATATTTGAGTGGAACCTCTTATGTTCCAGCTTGTGCCCGTTGCCCCTCGTCCTCTCACTGGGAACCACTGAAAAGAGTCTGGCTCCCTCCTCCTTCAACCCACCCTTGAGATACTTGTAGGCGTTGATAAGGTCTCCCCTCAGCCTTCTCTTCTCCAGACTAAAGAGTCCCAGCTCTCTCAGTCTTTCTTCATAAGGGAGATGCTCCAATCCTTGAATCATTTTTAATTCAAAGCTTTTTATACCTTCCCTTATTTTCTTCCTACTATAATGTAAAGTCTTCAATTCTATTTAATCTTGTTTCAGCCCTATTGCTAATGTAATGGTAGTCAATATCATGATAATCCCATTTAGCATTTTTGACACCTGTTCTTTCCTTTAAAGTGAACACGATATGCCACATAGGTCAACACCCTAATTCTATCCAATGTACTCAGAGGTATCATTTCAGTATTCCCTTCTGCTGCATTTTAGATCTTTTTAATGTTCCTGTCATTCCATATTTCTCCTGGAGCTTTGAGGAGTTAATTCTTCATTCTCCACTCCTACTCACAGGTACATACTATAAACCCATCATATTTAGGATTCTCTTGGATTTTTTTCTTCCCTTTTGCAACAACAATGTGCTAGTTAGTTTTCATTGAGGCAATCAAACAGATTTTGCCAATAAAATGGCTTTTTACTATCCAGTTTTCTTCTCTGCCATTAAAAGCAGTAAATTTAGAACCAATAAAATAAAATGCTCCTTTACGCAGCACATAATCAACCTGTGAAATTAACCCTCACAGGAGGCCATCAAGTCAAATACCCTAGTTGAATGTTAAAAGAAGTGGGTTAATTTTATGAACACTAACTACATTTGTAGCTACACATGCCAAAATAAATAATAAGAGTAAACTGAATATCATGCTTTAGGATATAAATTGATTATCTGCAGGTGTCAGGATGGATTCCTACTCTCCACACAGAGCTTTATGCAATTGCTAAGGGGTTTTTAATGAGGATATGAGGCAGTTACAGGAATATTATTTTTTATTACATTTTGTTTGTGTGTTTTATTTTTAATATGGATTCATCTCCTCTAAATAATCCTGCGGTGCTTTCTTTCAGTGTAAGAATATTGTAGCAAATGATAAGGCCAGGCAGCCCCTACTCACTCAGAGATTTAATGCAGGAAAGAGACTGTCTTTTATTCTTTGGTCTATGAAGACAGTGAATACTACAAAGGGAAGGGTTCTCCATTAATGAGCTGCCACAGTATATTTCTTCAGATCTATCTTTAGCTCTCACCTACATCTTTGGGCCACTTGACAGTGGTCAAGCAAGTGAAGTGCTGCCATCAGTGCCACTAAATTTTTATATTTCCCAGCTTTGAGAATCTCTCAGTTACCTTTCTTTTTCCTCTAGTTTTGCTTCCTTATCATCTACCTAAATTGTAAAGGTTTTTTTTTTTAGGCTAGGATCATTTTATTGTTATGTGTGAATGCAATAAGTAAAAGACTAGAGTACTGATTATTCTAAATTAATATCCTCATTATAATAACAGAAGAAAACCGAAGCAGCCAACATTGTATTGTGGATCTTTGCAAAAAATCCTTTGCCTAATTAGTCTTTCTCTTGGAAAAGTGCTACCTCTAAAAAACTATCTTTCTATATGAAATGGCTTTCTACACAGCCAAGTCAATTGCAAGGTTTTCGTGTTCTTAACTTACAGTTTTACTTCTTTCCAAATATTGGTCTACCTAAACCACTTCAAGATTTCTGACCAATGGTTTTCCTTACTTACCTTTGAATTGCAAATATGTAGCAATCTTGAATAAATTCAGCATAAACAAACTTAGTTTTAAAAAGTTAAAAAATATGCAGAGGGGAGATTTAGATTAGATATCAGAAAGAAATTCTTTACTGCAAGGGTGGTGAGACACTGGAACAGGTTGCCCAGAGAAATTGTGGATGCCCCATCCCTGGAAGTGTTCAAGGCCAGGCTGGATGGGGCTTTGAGCAACCTGCTCTAGTGGAAGGCACTGCTGTATTGTAGAGGGGAGATTTAGATTAGATATCAGAAAGAAATTCTTTACTGCAAGGGTGGTGAGACACTGGAACAGGTTGCCCAGAGAAATTGTGGATGCCCCATCCCTGGAAGTGTTCAAGGCCAGGCTGGATGGGGCTTTGAGCAACCTGCTCTAGTGGAAGGTGCCCCTGCCCGTGGCAGGTGGGTTGGAAATCGATGATCTTTAAGGCCCCTTCCAACCCCAACCATTCTATGATTCTATTGGACACTACTGCCTGGCCACCATATTTTTTCTCATTTGTAACCATGGATTATCCAAATTTCTCCAGATTTCTACAGTGATGTGAAGAGGAACATAAGCTTCTAGGCTCCTTTAGGTAATTTCATTACAAGGTTCAAGTCAACTCTGGTAGTCAGTTAAGCTGTGTGACCAGTTCACACTTAAATATTGGAAATTTCTCCTTGGATTTTTAATAGGAATATTGAAGAACTCTAGAAAAAAGAGACTGTCAGCTGGGCCTCCCATTAAAATCTAGGGAAATAATTCAGCTGATGTAAAGCTAAAATGCAGAATCAACATGAACACAATACTGCAGGTATGTGGCTAGCTCCATCACTTCAGAACAGAAGTGGTTTTGTTTTCTGTATTTCTATATTCTATGTCTACAATATTTCTGCCTAGGTATAAGTCTTTAAGTCAGCTTTTTCAGCTGATGGAAAGCTACAAGTTTTTTAATGCATTAAACAATAACTTTGTATAGAAAGTCACTGGCTAGTAACTAGTGACCCACAAGATAAACTAATTTAATTTGTCTAAGTTAATTTTTAGCCCCTTCCTGTAAAAATAAAAGGAGGGAGGGAGAGTTACCTTCTAGATCACAGGTTCATTATGTGTGTAAGTCCATTTTATAAAAACACAAACTTTATGATCTGCAGTCTTAGACTTCTAAGAAGTTGTTCAATGGTGTTCAATTTTAAAAGCATACTCTGTGGAACTGCTCTGTAGACATGTGCTTCACTGTGCATTTAACATTTCAACAGAGATCTGAGAGGAGATGATCGTGCATTATCTAACAAGCTACGTGATCAAAATACAATAATTAATACATAATATGACTTGTAAAACATAAATGAAAATGAACCAGAGGGAGGAACTTGCCAACCTTTAAACAAAGCTCATCAATTTATATAACAAATGCCTGCAATGCATGCATGCAATGCATGAGTCGTTCCTTCCACTCAGCCTGAGAATACATAATGTCCTTAGTTGTTCTGTACCCAAGGTCATTACCCCCATGTTAATATGTTCCACTTTTATACAGTCAGATTCACATTGTTTTCAGCCAGAAGATGCAAATTTCCACAAATTTTTGAGTTTGCTATCATCAACAGCACATCAGCCAGGCATGTTGTGCATGTTCTTGCAGAGGCTGCAGCTCATGTTGCCAGTTCAGTAGCAGCAGGAAGAAAGAGTTTCTACAGAGTAGGGGGGGACACCTTTGAGAAAAACATGATCACTGACAACTCACGAATGATGTGGTATAACTGATTGCTGGGATGGAGCATGCTATTGGCAGGTAAAGAGTTTGAAGGCTCTGGTTTAATTGATTACTTAGAAAAAATACATATGTAGACACATATAGAAAGTATATTAATAAGATCAAATCATTATAAAGGCTACATTTTCAAGTATGAATGCAAACGCTGTTGATACCAGTTGTTATTAGATGGAGATTACTTGGCTGGTTGAATGACAAATCTGCAGTTAAAATGGTGATTACTATTTCCTACTCTTGTGTTGACTCACCACTTTTCCTCCTTTTATAGGATTCTTCATAAAACGGTGCAAAAAATTAACATCCAACTGAGCATGTTTCATTGCTGCCTTTGTTTAGCTAAAACCAGAAACGTACCACTGAAATAAAAAAACAGAGTAACAGTAAGGAGAAGTGGACTTTTAAGATTTTAATCATTAAACCACTCTTCCCAAGAATTAGAAGATTACATGCTTGAGTTTGTTTTTTCTTGATGAAAAATTTCAGGACCTGAATTGTAGGAGAAGTTGAGCACCCCTAAATCATTACATTAATGAAGGGGTCCATCAAATAGGAGAAAATAAATGGAAATAACCTGACTCCTAGTAGCAATTAATTTTTACAACACATATGGAAGGGTAGAAAAACAGTTACGTGTTTGCCTCATAACCTCTCTTTGGACTCCCTGATATTATTAATAAAATATTATTGTCTGCATTTAACACCTAACCCTAGTTTATTAGGTAAAAAATAAATATTGGCTTATGACAATGCCTTCCGATATTCTTTTTAAAAGGCCACTTGCTAGAACATTCTGATAGCACTACCCATTCTCAAGAGGCCCTATTTCTGTACAGAATCCAGGTGAAATCAACCATATTACCAAACTGATTTAAAGCTATATTGGAATCCAGATGACGTAATTCAATATACAAGTCTAGTATGACATTTTCTTTGTATTGCATCTTCTTGTTCTTAATTGCCAATCTAACTTACAGTACACATTTATTGCACATAAAAGTGGCATGCTACTAAATGCTTATTTTTGTATTTCATATAACGACGCACATGAAATGTGACATTACAGAAATCTCTGTCATCTCAAATGAAGTCATTTGAGAACAGTAGAAGACCAGAAGAGAATAATTACAAAACTCCCTGCAAATCTGTTGAAGGTGTTAGTAGTGCCAAAGATCTGATTTTCCATTCTCGTTCTTTTAATCTGTATGCTTAAGGAAAACTATTTAGTGAGAGGCTGAAGTGCCTTTGGTAGATCAATACTCCATTGATGTTGATATTTGTCAGCATTTTCTTTAGCTGATGATTTATAGGGTGCCATAAGCATTTATAGAATGCTTAACTCTTTGCCATGTCTCAATTTGCTCTATGCAGAAAATGCTTATTCTTTATTACACTGTATTTTTAACAAAATAAAGGATGTGCGACATTAGATAGTTTGTAAATGTGCTTAAAACAGAGTTATAGTACCTCTAGAAGTTATTAGGTTGATGTTACATGGTCTAAAATCTTATTAAACTAGTTTAAAAACCTACTCTTCCTATGCAAAAAAGGAATCCCTTTTTAACCAATACAACGCGGTTTATAAATTGAATTTATTTCTATCTTTTAATCCAGACTCTTTTTTTAATAATATAAAAATAATTGAAAATGTGGTTTCTTTGAAGTTGAATAGCTGTTGCTGATGAAATTAAATCTGAGTTCTTGCAAAGTTTTTCCCAAGATCTGCTAAGAAAAAGACTTGGAACAAGAAAGTTGTCTCCTTCTGTGTTAAAAATATATATTGCAACCTTTTGAACAGAGAAATGCAATTTGCAACTCATAACTGATAAAAGAGGCTAAAATACCTGACTGAAAATAATGTCTAGCTCTTACATAGTGATTTGTATTGAAAGCTTAAGAAGACATGCTTTCTTTTTCAGGTATTGTGAATCTAAGTTGCATAAACATGAAACAAATTCTTCAAGTCAGGGTCTAGGCTATGGCAGATTCAGCTGTAGAAGACAGGCTCGTGACTGGAGGCACAAAGTCCAGCTGGAGGCCAATCCCTAGTGGGTCAATACTGGGGCCAATACCGTTTAACATCTTCATTAATGACCTTGATGATAGGACAGAGTGCACCCTACACAGGTTTGCAGATGATATAAAATTTGAAGAAGTAGTCAATACATCAAATGGATGTATGTACTGCTGTTCTTATCTGGAGTACTGTGTCTGGGTTTGGCCCCTCCAGTACAGGAAGAGAATCTACTGGAGCAATTCCATCAAGGAGCCATGAGGATGATTAAGGTACTGTACCTGAGGCTGAATGAGCTGGGACTACTCAGCCTGGAGAAGAAAAAATTCAGGGGGAATCTTTCAAATATGTATAAATACCTTACAGAGGAATGAAGAAGAGGGACTCAGTAGTGACCACTGACAGGACAAGAGGCAATGGCCACAAATTGAAATACAAGAAATCCCATTTAAAAGTGAAAAAAATAATTTAAGGGTGACTGAATACTAGAACAGGTTGCTCAGAAAGGTTGTGGAGTCTATATCCTAGGAGATACTGAAAACCCAACTGGGCACAGTCCTGAGCAACCTGCTTTAGGAGACCCTGCTGAGCAATGAGATTGGACCAGATGATCTTCAGAGGTGTCTTCCAACCTCAATAAGTCTGTAAACCTCAGCCCTGAATACATGATCAAAATCAACAGCCTTATTTTCCGACTTTGTTACTCTACTGATGAAAAGTTCTTCATCAGTGAATATAGACTAGTGTAAAAATGAAGTAATGCAGTGATAAAGTATATAGCAATGTAAGGCAATGTTCCAATTACAGTGGAAGATTATTTTAGAATTTCCCAGGCCGGAAGGGACCTCCAAGGGTCATCTAGTCCTTAAACTCAAAAGATATTTGTTTGCTGCTAAGGTAGTAAAGAGAGGCCAACTGTTACAGAGCTGTAGTATACTAATTAAACAAATAGCCACAGAAATATCAATATTATCTAAAATAATTTGTTTTACAAGGCTCTTGACATGCTGCATAGTGAAACAAACAATGTTTAATATTTTACTCATGGATTAGTATAATATATTTCTAAGTAAAATCAATACTGTGTTTTTATTAAGAACATTGTCCTTCCCAGCATAGAATGCACCATAAAAAGGGAACTGCAGAATTACAAAAGAAATGGATACCTAGTGTAAAAACATATCATTACTGAAAATATAAATATTTCTTACTTGTGTGTATTTAGTAATAATCCTTTTATGATTTGGTTTGGGGTTTTGGGGTGGTTTTTTTCCTACCTCTGGCCCTTTCTTTCTTTCAGCAAATGTCTGACCCTAAAACCATCTCAGGGCTTAATTTACAGATGACAATACTTGCATCTGTATGACACATTTGCTGAGATCTCTGAAACAAACACACTCCAACAAAGAGGGTGGAGTACAGGGACACACATGAGAAGGCTGTTTGAAAGAATCAATCCATACAAAAGAGAATCAATACCAAACATGTAAGTTTTGTAGAAGTGCTATCTCAAAGAGCAGGATGTTCAGGCTGATCTAGAATAATGATTATGAAAGACATGGAAGCTCTTGTGATCATTCCTACTCTTTGCTTGCAAACCTGCGGCTTAACAAGGGTTCAGTTGTTAATGTGGAAAAAAAAAAGTGAAGAGGGATGATAAAAAGCATTCTGAACAGCATGAGGAAAAATGGGAAAGAAAAGGGGAAACAAATACCTTCCCAAAATACATCTCTTGAAATATGTATGAAATGAAAGAACATGGTCAGTGAAACTGGAAATTGCAGGTGAGAACATCACAGTGCTTTTTGGTTGTACTTGGAAAAACTGAGGAGTTAGGTAGAAGAAGAGAATCTGTTTAGGACAGTGAAAGATCATTAGAAAAGAATTGTTATAAAATGAGAAGGAAAGATCAATAGAAAATTCCGTGTCTACTACTGTCAACAGTTGCCTCAGAAAACTTACACAGTAAACTCTGAAAAACACCTGTACTTCATCGAAGTAGGGCATATATGATTCTCTTTGCATTTTGAATGGAAGCTGTAATTTAATAGACATGTCTATCTCATCTTTGAGATAACAAACGTGGCAAAAAAAGTTAAGCCTTTTAAAAATGACCACCATTCAACACACAGGCTAAAGTTTACTTTCTCTTTTTAACCATTCACCAAGACCTGGTGCCTGATAGTACTTTGTTTTCTGTTCCTCCCAAAGAACTGGTCCTTCCTTGGGAAACCCTATTATAGTAAACTCCCTTTTGAATGTAGGTAATGAAAGAGGAAGGTTGTGATTGGCTGCATGCTTTCCATCACCCTACTTTGAGAAATGAGACTCTGAAAGAAGTTTTCCAAATGAGACCTCCCCCATTTTCAGTCCCTTAAGATAAGGTGAGAAAGCTGTGGTTATTGCTGTCATGATATCTGGCCTGGATCTAGCTTAAAATTTAAATAAAAAGGAAAATAAGAAATTAAATATCTACCTGCCCCACAGACATAGAAGTCTATACAACTAATTGTATTTTTAGCACTCTGAAATAAGATCTTCATGACTGGTTAGGCTCCTATGTAAACTGCTCTTTGCTCTGTCCTGTGCATTCAGTCCACAGAGAGCATACAAAACAAAAATGAAGCAAAAGACGACCTATATGACATCTCTTTACCCCCTGACCACAGCATTTGCTCATTCTCTGACAGAATTTTGTTTTGGGAGGTGTGTGTGCGTTTTCTTAGAGAAGACAGTATAGAGTCACTCTTCTTTGATAAGGTTCTTTGTGTGTATTCACTTTGTCCTTTCCAAGAAGTAATATTGCTTAATTATCATTTAACTAGAGATACATTTCAACTAGTGCAACAAAAGTCAGCAGATGGCTTTATAGGTATGAAACACTATAATTCATATACACTAAAGTAAAGAGAGCTTGCTTACTGAGTATCTTTTTCCTATTCTCTCTGATCAGGGGAACAATAATATTTTTTTTCTCAGTCTTCAAACTCATTGGCTGAAGTGTCTCTCAGGGTAACAATTTGAGTTCTTCACTGTGGCTAGAGCATATTTTATGTCTTAATATATTGTATTTGCAGAAAAAAATTTTAAAGCATAAATAGAAAAGACAAAGGCTTTAAAGAAAACAAGAATAGAAAAGGAAAGGAGTTTCATAAGATGACATCAACTTTCAAGGCTCATCTTTCCCACAAGATTGAGAGATATCATATATGACTAGAAGAAACAACCATCTGTGTGTCACCATCCAGGTCTTACAGAAGATGGTGAGAAGCTCTTGACTTTGTGTGAAAAAACAAGCAGAAAGGCTAAGGGAGAAGGAGGTGTGTCAGAGAAAAACTGACAGCAAGATCTTCCCTGGCACTTCCTCAGAGAATTTCAGCACCAAAAGTAAGTGACACAAGTCATTAAAACTTTGAAAAATTGTATTTGTGACAAACATCTTCCACAGTACACTTTTACATACTGAAAAATACTTTCCATAAGTTTCCTCTTTCAGATCTGTTGCAGCTGAAGATGCCACAGGATGTTTCACGGTTTAGGAGACTGGATGCTAAAAATTTTACATTTTAGGGGGTTTAAGGGGAGAGTGAACATATTCAAGGAAGATAAATACAGTAAGAATTAGCAAATACGTGAAACCAATGCTCCAAAGTTGTAAAACATAAATTCTCAGAGACAATATATGGAGAAATATAGACCAATACTGCAGATCTGGAGAGAAACATTGTAGAAGTAGTACCAAACTCGGCCATAGAAGCACAGAGAACTTGGCTCTGGAAAAGTCCTAAATTAGAAATGTGAGCTTTAGGTCTGAGTGTCATGAAACAAGCTTTCTCTGGTCATTTGTTTGTCCTCATACTCAAGGAAATAATATTTAATTAGGAAAAAACAACAACAACAACAAAAATAAAACCACAAAGCAAAGTAAAACCTTACAAAACCCAAACCAAAACAAACAAACAAGCAAAAAGAAAAAACCTACAAAAACTAAAATCCCCAAAACATACCAACAAAACCAAATAAAAATAATGTCAGAAATAATGCATCAGAGGTATCTGACAAATCATCAACTTCTCGTACTCACAACTCAAAGTTTTTACTTAATATTATTTACTATTTCCGTTATGGCTGTGTGATCTTAGTCATGGGTCAGATCTCTACATTATATATACAAAGAACAAGGCAATAAGCCTCGAAAGGTTATATGCAATATAAACATGGTCACAGCTTATGATAAAGTCTCCTCTGGTGTTATTCTAGAAACCCTACTCTGTGAAGCAAAGAGTTTATATTTATATATGCACACTTATTTTGAATATTACAATACAGCACAACATCAAGATATGTCAGTATTTTTTTAATGTATGTTCAGCAGCTGAAACGGACATTTTTATGGTGGTGTACCACACAACTGCTTTTCATGCCTGATGAAGCCTGACTAATCCGAGCGCTCTAGGACTGTCACGCTTTCAGGTTAATAAATGTTCATTTATTGTGAAAGGCTAGTTGTCAATGCAAGAAAGCACTCTTCAGTTAGGTACTACATTTTCTCAGTGTATGTAAATATTTGGGGCTAAATAAAAAAAAAAAAACCGAAAAACAAACCAAACAGTAAATGCATTTACTATACATCCTTAAACCAGTAAGAGTGACAGGAGCCATAGTGAGGCTGATTCTGGAAGAGGCAACTCTACAGCAGTGAAGTAAGCTCTCTGTGGTCTGCTTCCCAGCCCTCAGTCAGTACGTAGGGTTTGGCTGAGGGCACCGAGGCTGGTGCATCATTCAGGAGAACCATACAACTGACTGCCACCCAGCAGCGCTGACCCTCTCTCATTCTCTGACCCTGCTGGCTGATACAATTTGCAGTCTGCCAACAATCACTTTTGGTACCTGGGAATCCAGGGTTACCATAGAGCTAAACCAGCAGGATTCAGATGAGTGGGCAGGGAGATAAATGCCACTTTCAGTGGTAAACCCTAGCTATGGCACCTTCTTTGTCATGGCTAATTGGCTGAGGCTTGTTGTATGACCCAGCAGAGGTCTCGTAAGTGTTTGTGGACCACCACTGTTGGATTGAAGGGGAGAGGGGCATTGTTCAGTGTTAAAGGGCTTTGCTCTAGTTCATGTGTTGTTTCACTTGCTTGCTGTTTTGTAACATCATTAAATATTTCCTATTTCTTGGCTATACTAATCAGTTCTTCTAGAAGCACCCTCAGAAATTACATTTGCCACAGAAGAGTCTAGCTTTTAGCATGGAGATGCCATAGATTAACAAAATTGTATTTATTAATAAAGTTCCCTGTCTCATGCCTTTTTTTTACAAGCATAATGGAAACTCATATTGAGATTTTCCAGTATGTTCATGTTCAGCACATTGCCTATAACTCTTCTTCAATTGTATGGATTTTATAGGTTGCTCTGCATAATGAGGGCATCACTCTGAGAAAAATGCTGAAGTTGATTCTATACTGAGATGTTTTGTAAATAAAATCAAAATGTATTGCTTTTTTTTTTGTTTGTAAGTTCAGTTAACTCACTGTTTAATATATGTGGTTTAATTTAGAGACATAGGGCTGGATAGATAGGTCCTCTTCAGTGTTTTTTGTTGTGTATTACAAACCAAAGTCACGTTTCTTTGGAGTGCACCTGAGGACAGAATTTGGCTTTAATGATATACTTTTGGGCAGTGAGGCATTTAACCTAAGAACTGTGTTGTCAGAAAAGGTGTTTGATGCTGGAAATTTTTATGAACATTATACAATAGTCTTTGGCACCACTTCTCACACAGTCCTTGTAAATCAGGCACAACTGCTTTATTGAAGTGAATGGAGTTAGATCATCATAAAAATAGTGTATATAAGGGAAAAATTAAGCCCATCAAATTTGAATACTCACTTTCCATGTCAGATTTTGAGAGATTATTAGCCTTCAATTTTCAGTGGGACTCTGCTCTTTCACACAGTGAATGCCATTATAGACATAACCATAATTCTGAGAAGCTAACTGAGAAGCTAATTCTGAGCTACTAACATGGTCACAATTTAATGCAGCCCTATGAATACAGTATTGTCCACTTTTACATGCCCACCTGGAACAAGTATTTCACAATGGCATTTCACTGCTCACCAAGCTAATACCACTACTATAACTGTTGGGTTCTTTCTGCTCTGAGTTGCTAAGTCACCTGCAAATAAAAATTCTCCCTGTCACAAGTCCAGGAGAGTTTTTGCATATTCCTCAGTGTAGTAAAACCTCTTAACCCCACCAGAAGTTCTTAATGTTTCCAGACTCTGAATTATATTTCTACAAGAGGAGATCGGTCTATTTTCTGTAAGAAAATCCTGTGAGTATTATTTTTCTTCATACAAATTAAATTGGTCCAGAACCGAAATAAAGGGTACTTCTACTAGTTC
Source organism: Calidris pugnax (assembly GCF_001431845.1). NCBI lineage: Eukaryota > Metazoa > Chordata > Aves > Charadriiformes > Scolopacidae > Calidris > Calidris pugnax. Next base: position 1,377,411 of record NW_015090810.1, read on the forward strand.
TTAGCATCTTCTAACACATTTGTTTATTGCAGATGTTCTATTCTGACTCACATCAAAACCACAGGATTGAAGTTGTCATGAGTTGCATTTTATCAGCATAAATGAGAGGTTTTTGCCTCATAGTGATTATTTCAGCTCAAGCTGTGACAGTTCTGAAAAGAATGATTACACATATATTAGGTAAAAAATAATAATAATTAATTTCAGAGAGACTCAAAATGCAGTCTTCCATGTGGATTTTTTTTCTTTTAATCCTTGTACATGACAGCAACTCATTATTCTGTTACTGTGAGTTTGCTGAGCTGAGAATGGATGTAGATTTTGTGCAAGCATCTAGCCATTTGTGTAGTCTCCTAATTATTTTCTGATATTCTAAAAAGAAAACCAGGCAATTATGGATTTGGAGCAAATGCATGCGGCTTCCTTATTTGTTATTTTAAGCAGTTTAGTTTGTGAGTCTGGGGAATTTTCAGAGCTTAAAATAAAGAGAAGGAAGCAATCAAACATTCTGTTTGGTGATGATTCATTTATTCAAAAGCCCATGACAAAAAATGTATGGTTGACAGGAACTCTGCCATTTGCAAAGGTGACTTGAAGCGCAAAATAAAAGGAGGTTTACAGTAATGTTACAGCTTCTTTATAATACATTAGCATTGCAAATATGCCCAGCCAGAAACATTTTCTATTTATGCCATATTCTCCAGTCTGATGCATACACTTAATTCCTCACATGGACCTTTTATTTCAATGGAATCCCAGATTCACAGAGAAGAGGTACAATTTATAGGTCAAGGAAGAGAAAATTCTAGTAGTAACAGCAGCAGCAGTAGAATTAGTAGTAATAGTACTGTTATTTTTAAAAAAAATCCAAAACAAAATAAAACAACACAGCCCTGTAGATCTTTTCTTAAACTTCAGGTACTTCACATCTCTCAGATACTGGAACAGTATGGCATTCTTAGAGCTAAGATTTCTGATATGACTTCTGCCTTATATTGGAAATTCCTATAGACAGTTGGGCACATTCTAACTCTATAAGCACTCTGTTTGTAAAGTGTTATTTATCAGTATGTCAAAACTGGAGTAGGAAACACTTTAGAGATATTAAACTCAATAATATGTCTGTGTCCTGTTTTCAGAAGTCAAACACTTCCCAGAACATACACCCAGCTATTGTACAACAACCAACAAAATAAGATATTCTTCTACGATCAACATTGGCATCCCATTCAAACTCACGAACAGTATCTAATATTGATAAATTTTCAAAAATCCCAAAACCAATTAGACTGACCAAACAAACAAACAAAACCCCACTACCCCAACTGCTCTTCTTATGCTAAATTTCTGGAGATGCAATCTCTCTCAAACATAATTCCTTTCCTGCTTCATTGCCTGCCTTGACATATATGATTTAGGATTTCTAAATACTAAATAAAGTAATGTGACCAGCAAAATAAGTGAAAAGTGAAACTCTACTTTGTCTGGTGGTCTGGCTTTGTTGTTTCATAGTGCCAGAACAACACACATACACATATGGATTGAAAAATTACTGTTATCCATAAGATTTTATGGTCAGCCAAAGATAACTGGTCTTTGTACTGATGGCCACTCAGCCCTTCCCCAGACAGAAGTGGAAATTCTAATATTTCTCAAATCATGAAAAGAAACAAGTTAAAACATTTTAAAGATCTTTAGAGTGCAATTTCAACTGTGAAAACAATAAGTAATTTCTACTAGAAGTGACCTACAGTGAGCTGTTCAACCACAAACATTGAAGCTTACTTGTATCTAGTTGAGATTTGAATACAATATACAAGCATCAGAAACAATTCCTGGAATGGAGTATGGAGTGTAGAATCATAGAATCTTTTAGGTTAGAAAAGACTCTTGGGATCATCGAGTCCAGCCATCAACCCTACTCTACAAAGTTCTCCCTATACCATATCCCCCAGTACCACATCTAAACTACTCTTAGATGTAGTGTAGTAGAAATATGACTGCCAAAGTATTCATCCTAAGGTATCCAACCAATATGGGCAAGCCCTTGCAAGACATTAGGGTTTTGCAAAACCATAACCATCTGAAAATAATCTTACAGTAGGGAATGTCTATACCTACATAGTTGCTAGCTCCATGTATAATATAGGGATCAGGTTAGCAATTTTCCATCTAGTCTGTATTTTGCCATGGTTAAATGAAAGACACACAAGCAATATAAACTGCTGGTGCAATAAGGTAGAGTACTAAAGGATTGATACTATCCTTTCGTGCTCTCATAGGCAGGTTTACAAGCAATTCTTTTTCAAAACCAGAGTTAGATTGTACTACTTAAAGTGCATTTTGCTTTGAAAAGGGACTGTGAAAATACTGCTTTGGAGCTTTCCCTCTCAATCATACCTGAATCAAATGTTCGGTTTTCAAATTAGGCATCAAGTTAAACCTGGACAGTTCACCAAGTCATGGCATATGCTTTCTTTCCTTTTAGATTTACTTTTTTTGGTGCTCATGAAACTTTGCAGAATAAGTAAAAATATATGCCAAAATTACTTCCACTGATAATATACAAAAATAAGAATAATTCTCAATATGTATTTTATGTATAGGCCTGAAGGGCTAAAACATTAGGAGAGAAATTAAATTCCGCATATGAAAGGGAGAGAAATATATTTTTTAAAAAATCTTATTTTCAGTTAAATTTTGTTTTCTGCTAAATGTCATAAGTAGATGATTGTATTATTTGCATGTGATACTGCAATCTCAGAGAGACCACCAGTGCCACTGATCCTATAGGGTTAGATAGATAGGAGAAAATTTATAAAAAATAAGAGAAAAATTTCTGTGAAGTACACAGTGATGTGGTTATGTCCCTGGTGAAGGATGCAGACAATAAAACCTAGTCCAAGCAAAGCTCTCAATCAAAAATATTACCTCCCCAAACAATCTTCTATTGATGTAAACCTATAGAAGCTCCGTTTACACCAGAAAAGCTTGGCCTTCCAAGATACTTTGCACTGTCCAAACTCTCTTTCCTGTTCCCTGATACAGATAATACCTAACAATAGTTTAGCTATTCAATCAGCAAGCAGACTAGTTAGAACTATGAAGTTTTCGCAAACACTTCTGTGTCAGATTTTTGGACCAAAAATTTTTGGACCATTCTATAAAAAATAAGAATAACAAAACAACAAAACTGAATATGAGTCTAAACTCAGAAAGATAAAGTTTTGGGAGCAGACATTCAAATGGAGGGTTTTAATTTCATTTGATGTATTCTAGCTATAGGGGAAATGAGCTATCAGAACTATTTATAGAAGAGTCTAAAGCCCCCACATACGTAGTTTAGGGGGAAAAAGAATAATATGAATTATTCAGTAAAAAATGAGTTGTTAAGTAAGAAAAGAACATTTCAACCTGTTCTGAAAATAAAAACTGTGGGAGCATCTCATAAATGAACTGTGAACAAATTCATCATGAGTAAAAGAAGATATTTCATTATGTAGTCAGAAGCCATTTTATAGAATCGATACGATCTATAAGAATTGTGATAAACAGGGAAATTGAATGCAAAAGTGATATGGCAGTACACAGCAAAAAGTTTAACAAAACCGCTTGTCACCAAAAAAAAGAGAGAGACCATTTTGGGCAGAAGCTATCAGCAGGTTTTACTTGAAATCTCATGGGAATGAGACTACAGGAAATAATATTTCCCCTATATTAGAAATATAGGATAAAAGTTTGAAACATAGAATAAAAAAAAGATACTACAATGCACACAATACCAATATATTACTTTGATTTAGAAATAAAATGTTTCCAAGATATGTCATAGATATCCATCCCTGGAAATTTAGAGTGAAGATGAAAAGGGCTCTGAACAACTTGATCTAGTTGAAGATGTCCCTGCTCATTGCAAAGGAGTTCAACTAGTTGATCTTTAAAGGTCTCTTCCAACCCAAACCATTCTACCTTTCTATGAGTCTGTAAAACTTCACTACCTATGACCTATCAGATCCCAGCCACAATGTGGGTCCCCTCAATTACTTCTTTCTATAAGGTAGTTTTTAAGTGAATATGAGGGGGTTTTCATTTATTTGGGTTTTGTTCTGTTCAGAAGATACATCTGCTATACAAAAGCTCCAAGTGTAGGGCTCCTAGGCAGTGTAGAAAATTATTTTCTCTAATTTAATTTTCATCTATCTCATCAATAATCTTACCTTATTAATCTTACCATTACAAACCTCACACTTCTGTGCCTCCAAGGTACATTAGTTTTTTAATTTGCAGTGATAGGGTTTTAACAAATTATTGTATCTCCCATTTTCCATATAGAAGCTGCTGTCTTCTGTTATAGAAGAATCCCTTTGTAATATTTCAACTTGATCTCACAGTCAGACTGTGGCATCCACAAAGAGCGCCAGTTAATTTCACAGGGGTCTATTTATTAATTTGCATTGCTGTATCATGTCTGTATCCATTTTTAATTTACATTTTTGTTCAAGAGGGAAAAAGGAGAAAATCCTAATAACTACCTGGTCAGTTTTTTCCATTTCCAGATTTGTATTTATGTATTTTTCAGATGTCACCTGATCTGCATTAAATGTTTTTCTCTCTTAATAGCAGAATTTAATGCCAAAATGGGAAACGAATCTAATTCTTAATCAGAATTCTCATTCAGAAAGAGTGCTGAAGAATTCCTGACAAACATAGCACTAACAGCCAAAGGGAGGGCTATGACTGGTATTCTTTTGTCCACTTCCTCTCCCCTTTCACATGTAAAGAATGGCATTCTTCGGACATGAAGAAATTGAGAGTAAAAGCTAACAGGAGATTAAGAAAATTAGGTATTACAGTAGTACAGATAACCAGGGCAGCTAAGAAAGAGACATACATTGAAAAGTGGTGCAAAATTAAAGGAAAAAAGATTAACTCAATACTGTTTTTGAAATTTAAAATAATGTTAAATTTTTAGGAAATGTAAATTCAAGAATGACAGCATTCGAGGGACTGAATTATCAGGGAAGCACTTAGTAGTGGATACAGATTTTTATTTTTATTTCCCCACAAATCCAAAGTAGTATATATTAATATTTTTTCTCTCAAATTTGCTTAAATACTATGGGCTTTACAGGCTGGAATTTTAAACTGTGTTTGCATTTATGACTCTTGGTTTTTCTTGTACCAAAGTATGTCTCTTCTGGAATGATAAAAGTTTGATTGCCTATGCTTCTAGGGCTATATCAGCCTCATTCAGATATTGATGCCAGCTTAAACTTTGCAGGTACTTTCTTTGAAAGTGTAAGACTTTATTTTGGGGGATATTATGATCCTTAGGATCTCTTTTTCTAAAAATATTTGACTTTGATAAGCCATAGAGGGGTTAGTATCTCTGTTCTACAATATAACCATGTTTATGCTGAAAATTAACGGCCAAATTCTGCAGGATCCCCTGAAGACTGAAAAATGCTGTAGTTTTGTACTAAAAACTAAAAGTTATACATCCTTTCCCTTGCACAAGAACGAGAAGTTCATGGAGTTATCACTCCACATGCTAGCCAGGCATTTGTTGTGGTTTAGGCTGGACTGGCAGCTAAATGAACTCACTTCTTATCCTATATCAATAGTCACACTCTAAAAAGCATGCAGAAGGTCCAGGTAGTACACTGTAGCCCCTGAAAGACAAAATAATGGAAGAAAAACGTTGAAGAAATAGCTGGTAAGAGTTATCTGAAATATGGAAAGGCAAAATTGTATATGAACTGTGTGCAATTTCCAATAATGTGTATGAGCCAGGGAAGAAGATTATGCTAAATGTTAAAAAGTCCAAGTTTTTGAGTAATGTAGAGGTCATACAGGTTAGTTAACATAGAGGTCATACAGGTTAATTAGTCACCAAGAGAAACAGTGCAGCAGGTTAGATAAACAGCTTGTCTGATGGGCAAGATGTATTCAGGGCAATAGCATCTCTATGTTACAGCAGAAGCAAAGGCAATGCAACACAAAGAAGTATTTCCTGATGAAGGGAAAACCTAGAGTGAGAAACACTATGTAATCCTACAAAAGAAAGCACAACAGCTAATATGGCACCACGTTAAATATCTTGATACTTGCTTGTTACCCATCATACATCACAACAGAAGCATCTTGTGAAAACATGCTTTTTCAACTTTAGCCTGAATTGGGCGGTAACGACAAGACTGTGGTCAAACAGTGGAACAGGCTTCATTGAGAGGTGTTTAAGAGGTATTTGGGCAGTTCCCTTAACAACATGCTGTAACTTTTGGTCAGTCCTGAAGTGGTTAGGCAGTTGCACTGAGTGATCATTATAGGTCACTTCTAACTGAACTGAACTGTTCAGTTGTGTTCCGTTCCGTTCTTTTCTGTTCTATATAGCCTGATTCCTCATTTGCCCATCCAGGCAAACAAATCAGAGGTGAAGAAGAACCAGACTAGTTAAACCAGTATAAAATAAAAAGGTTTTCCTTTCTGTTTTTCTGCATTAAAACAAACAAAGCAAGAAGTGCTGGATTCAAAAGAAAGAAAGAAAAAAAAAGAAAAAAAAAGAGTCATTTATACCACTTTTAACAAAAATTCCTTCTGCTCCATTTGGGATAATTTTAACCCCCAAAAAAGCAATGGAAATAAAGTGGTAGATTCGGAAGTTTTGCAAAATCAGGAGGCAGATGGTGATTTACTTTTATTGACCACCTCAACAGTCATGAGATGTGAGAATGCATCAGAAGTTTCTCCAGCTGTGAGGGATCTACTTTCAAGAGAGAATGCTATACTTATTGCCACGAGATATTTTGGAAGTGGGATGCTCTCCAGCTCTCCTACTGATGCTGTTCCTCCTTGTTGAAATATTTAAATTTTTACTGAAGTAAAGAGAAAGGACAAAAATAATGTGAGAATTTGGTAGGTAGGGAGCTTACCTGGAAAACTGGACATTTCCACTCAGTCCTTGCTTTAATGAGTGTTTATCTATATTATGACTGTGGATAAAATTCTGATACTATTTAAAACAGTGGATTTTAAAGTCCTACTAAAACCTTGGGTTTCCACAAACCAGTCAATTTTCTGCTGCGTATTCACAATCCTGTTTGGTCCTGATGTCTAAATACATATAAGCAATGATACAGGGACCAGAGCAGCTTCAGAAACTCGTTAAAATATAGGTGAAGATAGGCTTTATGATACCCTGGAGTTATTGCAAGGGTAAACCTTCCAAAGTGTCTACATCAAAATAAAAGCTCTTACAAAGGCAAAGGGGATTTACAGTTCATATTCTTGAATTTCTAATAACAATGGTCCCTATACTTCTAATACTTAAATTTTTTATGAAATGGTTTGATATCTTCTTTTATTTGTGATCCACTTTTATGATCATCCCTAACTGATTTGGTTTAATATTTAGATGGCAGGTTTTGTAACAGTACTTAGGAAACCACAGACCTTGTTAGCTGCCTTCAAGCTGTTCACTACCACCGTTTCCCTAAAGGTTACCACCCCAACATCTGAGCTACAGTAATCATATTGCAGCTCCTAGTCCACTTCAGTAGAAAGTCCGAGAGCTTGTTAAAAACACTGAAGGTAATTGGTATCTACTATGGTTTCTGAGTACTAGACAGGTGAGATTCAAACTGCTAACCAAATATTTGTTGATTTTACTGGGGCACTCACTTGGTCTCTTAATTGGCTTGCAACATATTCCAGTGTCTACCTCTTGGCTCCTATTGAAAAGACCAGGCTTAAAATCTCAATTTGGGCCTTGTGATAGAGTTAAGTCAGCCTTTCTCATCTATCCTAATTATTAGCATGTAATGTCTTGCAGCACTTCAAAACTAAGTAAAAATTCTCATGTGACTTAAATGTATTTTGCTAATATACAAGAATATGCTAGCAAACTGTTATCTAATACCACCTCCCACTATATTAGTGATCATATTATATGCGATGACACATGTTCCTGAAGAAATCATGGGCATACTGCAGGTGGGGGGATGAGAGTTAGCTGTGTGTGCATAGAAATTTCACATTGCTGTAAACCATTCCAGACTGGGCAAACAATCCCCTCCCACGCTCATTAACAGAGGCTCAAAAAGAGATCTAGCCCCACCTCTGGCATACTTTACCAAGCCCTGATTTTGCAGTCCCATCTGTTCTGCAGAACAGCCAGTTCATCTAGCAACCAATCACATTAGACATTTTTAAACTGTGAGAGGAGTTAGCTGGTACTCTTAACAAATTGTTCCTGTCATCTACCATCAATTTTCCCATTATCATTGACAGCAGGACCAACCCATGGCCAATACCCATTTACACTTCCAGCTGAGAGAGAAAATTCTCCCACAAAACTTCATTTAAGCTAAACCACAAATTTTGTTCGACTGAACTAACTACACCAGCTGAGGACTCACCTACCTCTCAACAAAAATATAGAGAGGAACTACTCGTTAGGCCTAGAATTATGACTGAAGAAAATTCTATCAGATAACATCAGCTTAAGATTTTCTGTCTACATTAAAAATTGGAGGCCATAAATTACTATGGGTTGAAGGAAATATTTTCCAGCAGTTCAGCAAAATACCCTCTTAGACCAATGTTTTGTAAAGATACTTTAACATTCCTCAAAAACTTTGCTCCCATAGAGCTCTTCAAAAACCTGGTCCATCATTAGCAAGATTGATTAGCACATGTTGCCATACATAGGGCCATGCAGAAGAGTGCAGAGGCACACAAACTGCCTGCTGGTACCTGAGAAATATACACAGGAATTGTCTGTGAACTTCCAAGTCAACACCAGCTCAAGGTGCATTGGGTAACATTCCTACAGGATAGACCACAACTTCCAGGGCCCCACAATGTCCCCAGGCACCGTTTATTTTCCTCGTACAGACCTAGGCCCTGAGTCCAAAAACGTTGTTGAGCCCTTTAACATTTTTTTTCTGAATTGGCATTAAAATACTCTCAAAAGGAACCACCAAGTTTACTGGTCACTTGAAAACCTTGAATATAACTTCCATATCTTTAATGATTTTTTTTTTGGTAATGAACCTGGCTTCTGAAGAAGTCCAAGATTTTTGAGGATGTTCAAACACAGGTAGACCTGGTCAAATGTGGCTGGATAGAGTGCAGAATAGATATTATGTTATAGCACCACAGATTTCCACATCACTGTGGAACTACTTTGCAAGTTTGTATGAGAATGTTTGTTTTGCATATAATCCTATAGCCTATGCCTCTTTACAGATTTCTTTGTTCCATTTTCTCCTATAGCATTAAGAACTAAACAATATAAATATTACTTTGTGGCATGTAGAAAATAGGTTTATATTATTTTTCTGTCCCTAAATTTTGTTTTTATTTCACTATCATTAATATATTTTCTTAATACAGTAACATTAACTTTGAAAAGTCAATGATAATTTTCCAGAAGGTACCAAGAAATATAAAAGAAAAGGAGGTCTACTAATTATTATTCAGCTTCTATTTACAGAGCATTACCTTCTCAAAAATAGATATTAATTCCAATGCCAGACTGAATCAGCAATTTGCAGCAGTTCAGAATTTGTTTTCTGCATAGCTCCACTACAAGGAAACAGGAAAGCTGTCTTTAATATTCTTCGGTTTTGAAGATGGCCAAAGACCATTTAAATTAATAGTTTAATGTGAAACAGTGGTACCCAGATCTTCAGTGGAGAGGGACTGTGGAGTCTCCTATTTAACTAATCCAAGATCCCATTTCATGAACTTCCCACTTAATACAATTGTCTGAGCACTGCTCACACAACAGGAGCTGCCTACCTTTATAGGTTTGGCAAATGACAGAAATGATAGAAATAAGAACAGTTTTCTTCCTCTCAAAATCTGAGGGGACAGAGAAGAAAAGAACCTGATAGTGGGCAATGGAGCCAAAGGAAATGCCATGGCAAGACAAATTCACAGGATATAGTTGCATTCCCAGCAAAAGCAGCCTTCCAAATTGCTCCACTATCCAGGAATCAGACATCCTCTAAACCACTGTCTCCCCTCGTGGTCATGCGGTCTCCATGTAAGACAAGTTAATTTTGATCAGTTATCTGATGCAAGTCAGCTGAGATCAGTACCCTGACTGCTCAGAGAGACTAAAGCTCCCCAATTAGAAATCTGGGTTCATCCACCAACCACCATCTTGCTTTGTCCCATACCCTCTGTGGACTACTCCTTGACTGGCTCTTTCTTTTTCTTCTTTCCACCAGTCAGAAGTCCTATTATTTATGGTGCAAAACGGGGATGTAATCACACTTGCTCATGTCTTTTTTGCTTGAAGAAAACGTGTGTAGGGCAGAATGTGGGAGATGGAGTGATATCATACATCAGGAAATCTATTAGTCATGCAAAGCAGTACATTCATTCCTGTTGGAACCTTATCTCTGTTGCTGCAGACAATTTTTTCTTGCCGTGGTCTCTTGAATCTGTGGGGTCAATGAAAGTCTTTCTGTAACTTAAGATGATCCATCTTTGCTCCTATGAATAGTAGTTAATGAAAAAGTAAGATAGCAATCTGTACAAGAGTTGAAGAATATTACTTTTATTGTGATTAGCCATTGTTTCTTAGTCAGGTTTCCATCTCTACTAAATGTCACCAGCAGACATGAAGGGGAGCATTCAGGTCAGAAAGAGATGATATCTGAGTTCCGATTGAACAAAACCATATGCTTTGCATTTTCCTCTGTATCCTAGCATTGCAGAGAGCAAAATTTGGGAAGGCACAGAAAAAAGAAACAGCTCAGAATCCAGCAATCAGGCTCACTTCTAAATGCATAATGTGGGTGATATTGAGGTGAATACCCACAAGGAAACTTGAATAAGCTAGTTCTGGCATTTAGATATTTACTGATTCCAAACTGTCTTTGTGAAAACTGCAATTTAAAGAGCATAGAAGCTTAATTCAGTATTCCCTGAAATACAAAAGAGAAGCACGGTATCATTTGACTGATTTATTCAGCTTCTTTCTTCAGGAGTGCCTGCGTTTTATTCTCTTGAGAAGACTTGTATCTTTCAGAAAAGCAGACTGGGAAGCTAACCAGGTACTGTCAATGCAGTATCACCTTGCAGCTGGGAATGAATTTGATGAACTAATTTTTGGCGACACAGCTTTTAAAACACAGGTAATGTAAATAGAGAATCTATACAGTTGTCAATAGTTTTGGAAAGCTTATTTGTCATCACCCCAAAGTTTAGAATCAGACCAGCTAACATCTTCTCATTACTGGATGGCATTTTGTAGCAGATAATGTCAGTTTACTGATCTAAGACTAGAAGCAGTTAACACCATACACAGTGGGGTGGTGAGAGGATTAAAATGCACCCAGATCCAGACACAGATCCAGATCCAGATTGGAAGTCTCTTAAAATTCAGTGGAATGCAGTTGCAGACGTTTCTTCCATAATATTTAGATATTTACAATTAATATATCACATTTTCTTGGAGCTATCAAAGCCTACAGCAGAGAAAAACATTCATTACACACATTTTATGAGATTCAGATCTTGCTTTATGTTTGTGTTATTTTGTAAACAGTTCAAAGAAGCAATGGGAAATTGTTTCTAATGGTCCTGACCTTGCCTTGATCTGCGTGCTGAGGCAAAGTGACATGAAGATCTATGTTCCCAAATATTATTTAAAAAAAGGTGTCTTAATCAATTGCTATGTCACTCTTTCATGATATTTAAATTATACTGTAGGAATCAAATAGAGATGATGCTCTTTGTCCTTGAGATGTGACAGCTCCTTCAGCTTAAGGTATCTTTATGGCTGCTCTAATGTGTACCTAAAGATATATTTGATTTAAAATACTTTAGAGTCATGGGTCACAAAGAGCACTTCAATGCCTCCTTCACTCCGCTGCATCAGCTGATTAGTTGAACCGAAGATTCCTACAAGACCTAATGTGTCACTTAAAAAGTAGAAAGATGCTTCTACAAGAGTTCTAATGTCAACTACAAGCCACAACTATAATCAGATCCAGGAAAAACTTTTTCAGTGTTCTAAGATTTTTGGATCAAAGTGTTACTTTCTCAGTGTTTCTATCCAATCAATATTTGCTCATATGATGACAAAAACTATGTCATCACAAAATTCTACAACAGTTTTTCCTGCTGAAATTCAGACTTCTTTTCCTAGGACTTACAGAGGAAAGTGGCCTGTCTTTGAATATGAAGACATTATTGAATTATTTGCTTTGAACATATCCTAGTGGGTTTTCTATTCAGTTTGAACTCTTGTCAGTTCTGTCTGGATATTTTTCCACTGTAAGAGCTGTAGGAATACAAGTGGAATGGGAGCTATTGAGCAATATACTGACCCTTCATGTGCTCCTTCCAGTCAAATGTCAGTCATGGTCTTTGAGTAAAAAAGATGTGCATGTGCGCACACCAATTGTTATTTAAAATTAATAAACCATTTCCACTGGATTCCGTAGGTGCCTTTTCCTGCCCTCAGCTGTTATGCTTTTCTGGTGGTCTTGCTTTATCCAGAGCTTAAGTAAACTTAGGAGCAAGTAAGAACTTTAATTCTTCAGTCCAACAGCCCCAAGCATAAAGACATGACTAGCTTACTGTCCTTATTTGAAGTAAAATAAATTTTCTGTTTTGTAATTTTACTTTTTAGCTGGGCCTCTTCTAACTAACTAAACTCATAAATCTCTTTATCTCTTCCTTTTCTAGAAGAAAAAAACCATGACACAATTCATTTTCTATGGACATTTGCAGTCACATTTTAAAATGAAAATTAATAGGTGAATAGTCGGCTTCAGCTCCAGACAAGCTGGCCTCTGGAGCTTCTTATATAATTCATACTCAAGGGTGCTTTGTGCTCCTTGAAGAGCCAAGTAGACTCCAAGTACAGTTAAATGGAGTCAGTAAGGCACTCTCTTTCTGCTGGATGTCTCCTTAACCTCTGCGCATCTTAAATTCTTAATTTCCTTTTTTCCCATCTCTACTGTCTGCTTTTTGCATGCCATGTATTCCCAATTCTTCATTCTTCTTGCATTTCCACATAAATCCTCTCTCTTCCTTTACCCAATCCTTCCAAAGCTAGGCCATGACTTGTTCCCTTTCATTTTTTCTTTCAGAGTCATTATTCTAGTGATGGTGAATCTGGACATTATTCACACACTGAAAATTACATGATTTTATAGCAAGGAATAATTTTAAATATGGGAAAGAAGAGAGATAAATCCAGGAAGACTCTCACCTTCAACAAATGTTATTTCAGGTAAGGAAGATGTTACATGAACCAACCATAGCATGCTCAAAAGACAGCTTACTCCAGAAGGTTCCACAGCTGGGTGGAAAATGGAATTACTGTCCTCTGGGAAATTTTACTGTTTGTTGTTTGTTTTCCAACTAGCATATTTCTCTTTGTTGGCAGTCAAAGGCAAGACCATCCTTTGAATATACTGTGAAGTTGATGGGGCATGGTATGAGGACAGGAGATTACTTAATGCTCCTGTGGAAAAGAAGCATTAGGAGCACCACAGTGCACTGATCCTAAATGCTTCAAACACTTTCCCAGGGCAACAACTCTTAGGGTAATAACCAAGTACTGCTTAATTTGCACAAACTGCATAGCACTCTTTGTCCAGGTGACCAGATACAAAGGCACAAAAACTATGATGCTCTTGTAGCAATTACTAGTGACCTCTAAGAAGGAAGGGAGATTCAAAATTGCTTCTACACCCAATAGCTGCAGTAAAATAGGAACCCTAATCTTTAGCATGCTCTGCCCCACATCACTTCTCTTTTACCTTGTATGTCGGAATTAATACTCCCTTCCCTACTCTATTTGGAAATATTGAAAGTTTAGCCTTTGCACTGGGATCCATCACACACAAATAACATAGAGCTTATTCAAAGGCTTATCTGCATCTCTAATGCTAGTTTCCATGCACAGCAGAATTGGGACTGAGGACAGAAAAAGAAAATCTTACAGCACTGAAAGTTAAGTGTAAGTATCAAAGACAGAGGCTTATTATTGTATGTATGTATGACTAGAGGGTTTGTGTAAATTTAACTTTGTATGCATATGAAGATAATTGATTTAGCATATACATTTTCAAACCACACGACACTAAGGGACCAATTCAAATGAATAATTTGCAGTGTAGCAAATCTTGAATATCTTGTTGCTGTCATTACAAAAGCCTGTTGCAAGAGGATTGTTCTCTCATCGTATGAGATTTCCTATTCTCTATTTGTTTGAAGAACGTTTTCAGGAGTTACTTCTATGGACTTCATCTAACTTTCCATAAGACACAAATGGTTGAAGAAAACACCTAATTGGCAGAAATAATTTAAACTCAAGTGACTATTTGATGAAAGCAATTCATTCTCTCATATTGTATCTGTTTTTATTTCCAAGGACAGCTTTGAAAGAAAACAAAACTTTCTTCAGTTTGTGTAAGCTTGACCTTTTTCTTCCCCCTGGGTCATAAAATGATTCATAATGGAAATCAAAATCAAACAGGAAACTTTAGAGCACTTTAGGAGGTGCAGTGTACCTAGAAAACAGTGCTTCAGAGACAATACTGGATCAGAGGAGTCCTGGAACTAAAATTTTCATGAGACATTACAGATAGTACCATAGACATCATGTACTGACCAGTGTTCATTTCTCAGGACAGCGGGGGAAGATAAGGAGTACATACAGTAATACTTAGGAGAAATGCAAGAGCAGAAAGATTCTTTGGCTAGAAAGATGAAAACTTCATTAAAATTAATGGACTAACAGAACATGATTCAGCTGAACTGAGACAGAGAAAATATAGTTTTCCAAACATAACAGCTGACCTACCTGCTAAGTCTACCTTTTGATATATGTCCTACCACTTTAGATGTCAACCAATTTGAAAGGTTGATGAAAATGATGGGAGAGAGAGACAAATGATATGTGGCTTGGCAAGTGAGCACATCACTCTAAAAGCCATAAAGGGCAAGATGGGCAAGTGGGCAAACAAAGGGTAAACCCCAAAAGAGTTAAAAAATAATAAATTTCATTTTCCAAAAAATTACACAGTCAAAATCTGTGAGTTGGGTGAAAAAAAACCACCAAGAATTATTTTTTTAAAGCAGGAATTATTATCAAATTTCTGTTACTTGCTTTTTTGAATCACTAGCTCATGTTCTTGAGTTGCTCTCCAAAACAAATACAAAAGAGAGAAATTTACTTTTAAAAGTGTAAAGCTGAGATTCAGGCAATCTGTTTATTCCAGAAGACAGAGTTTATGAAAAGCACCAAGTGCTGAAAAATGCATGAAAAAAAGAGTTGGCAGAAGGAATGGGCAAAAGTCCAGCAAAAGAAGATAGAGATGTAAGAGAAGTTTTTATACGATTAATGTTAATGAATCCCAGCTTTACCACTCTGCAGCTGGGTTGTTTATTGGTTGGAGCTTGTTTTTTTGTTGGTTTTTTGATGGGGATGGTGGTCAAGATTAACCTAAGGGTCATAGGTAAAGGAAAATTTTGAATTTTGATTTTTTTCTGTATTGAGGAGGGTTGAAAAATGGAACAGGTAAAAGATACAAAGGGCATTGTAAAATTCTGTTAGTAATTGAAAGCTGCCAATAGTTTTATAGGTCTTATAGAACAAAGAGCTTTGATGGATAGCGTGCTGCTGAAAGAACATGTAAATTTAGCCATTGCTAAGGAGCAAGAGTGAGTGCAGTTCTAGGTCAACTGATAGTAGCAGAAAGAACCATCCTTCACCAGAATTTTATTTTTCATACTTTTAAGAGCTGTTCTTTAATTTGTTGTTCTGTCATTCCTTCTTCTGGCATTACAGCTTCCTTTGTAATATGAGATAAGTTATTTACAGCCAAAAAATAAAATAAAAATAAAATTACCAAGCTGTGATTTTATGTGCAACAGAAATGAAATCTGCAAATCAGCTACTTCAATGACAGGTGTGTATTCCCCATGAATACCCAAAGGAATGTATTTTACTTCCCACTTCCTATGCTACTTGCTAATCACTGGAGACCAATTGAATACTAAATTAATTTTGCTCAAATGAAACTTTTCATCTTTGACCTCTACACAAGCAAAAGAAAATACTGTACTAAGAAGAATGGCACCAGAGGATAAATGTCTAGCTGAGAGGTAAAGGAGAAGTTTATTTTATTTTCCTAACTTTCACAGTATGACACAAAAGCACAAAACAGCAAATGTCTTCATTTAGAGCTCTCTAGAGTCCTTGGCTAGTCTTCAGTGAATTCTTTTACATTCTTCTTCCCCAGAAAGTAGTCGATGTGTTCACCCATGACGCTATATAATTGCTCTGAAAGATACTATGAACAGAAAGTCTCCATAGAAAAAGTATTGTTGAAGTCCCACAACAACACAGCAGAAAAAGTAGGGTTTCCAGGGATAAAGATTAAAATTAATGGAGACACCTAAGTGATTTAGAAGCCCAAGTTCCATTTCCAAAAGTGAAGTATGTTTTTAAGCCTTAATTCTCAAAGGAATATAGGACTTAATATATGATGCAGTAAGCTCAGTGTTGCCACAACTAGATTGCTACCAGTACCTGAGTTAGTCAATTTAAAGTTGGCTCACTTATTTGTGGTTGCAAGACTACCCTGAGGGTTATTGACTCAAATGCCTAATTCATTTCTGAAAATGGGACTTGGGACTCTTAGATAGCTTAGACTCTTTGGAAATGTATAGGATATGACTCAGCCTTGCAAGGCCCAAAGTGCCTTTAACTACTGTTGCCATCACAGGGAACTGGAAGCATCAAAAGAAAACCAGCAAAACACAGATGTGAGAGTTAACAGAATGAAGAGAAAGAGCTTGGTTTCTTTTTTCTTTCTTTTTTTCTTTCTTTTTTTCTTTCTTTTTTTTTTTTTTTTACGTAGCAATTACTGCACAGTGTTTAATTTTTAATAAAAAATAAGATCAACATATATTTATCTACTCAATGGTAGTAAAGGTCTTTTCCAACCTAAATGCTTCTATGATCTATAAGCGTAGTGTGTTTATACATGGTGTTAATATATGTCTACATCTACATACATTATTGATACTGCTAAGCATGACATAACATACGAAAACAAGTGGTAAAGCAGGCAAAAATCAAATGCATCCATCCTAGGAACCTATGCATATAATGATTAATGGACTGAATAGATTCCATACATAAAGTAACCTCCCTTCAGAATATTCCCAGAAGTGACTAGATAATTAGATGTCACTTCACCACTTTTTGCTGCATATTTTGTCTATACAAAAGAAAGTCTCAAAATATTACTATACTCTCAACTATACTTTCTGTTCTTATGCAGTAACCATGTATTGTTCAGCCTTGTCTCATAGACTCACCAAAGAGATCAGATTAGAGGAATACAGTTGTTGATACAACAGCAAGTTTAGGAGAAAAATCAAAACCAGAGTATGTTGTTGCCATGTTCTGAATGTGTAGGATTTTTCATAGCAAGAATACCTACAGTTTGCTCCATTATTAGCATAGCAACTATATATAGGGATCATGTTAAGAGTTTTTCCTTTTAATTTATGGTATGTACTATATCCTGAAGTAACCACATTTAATCTATTGAAGGCATCACTTCAGCTTAATGATTAGAATTTTCTATAGTGGGAATGCAAAGAACTTCACAAGAAATTCAGCTGTATTGTCTTGAAATTTATTACCAAGCTGTAGCAAAACAGAAGACGGGTTCTGAGTGATACTTGGACCTATTTTTATAATCTGTTATTTTACCACCTGCCCAACAAATTTTTGTTGTTAATTGCTCCATCGTACATACTGTCCATCTGAAGTTCTTTCATAATGACAAATGCAAAATATTTTTGCTTTACTACTTGGGTACTTATAGAGTAATTATTTTCTGGAAATTGAAATAACTAATCCCTAAAGGTGCATTGTCTTTGTGCATGAGGGACACTATTGTATATTATTTGCAATGGTGACTTACTCCACCATGTTCTGCAGTAATAACTTCTGCCTTTACTGAAATAGGCATGTATCGTTTGTTTCTTGTATTTCAGTTTGATATCATTGAGGCTAAAAATGTATTTGACCGTGCTCACTTAAGGTGAAGAGTCCCTTCAGCATTCACATTATTTCTTTTATCACTTACTTCTTTCTAATTTGTCTTGCAAGGATCTCATATATTAATTTTTCTTTCAGTTAAAATTGCACAGGCCTGATAGTGCCCTCATTACCCAAACTGTTATTTCTCCCTCTGGCCTCACAAACTGTATTAAATGACGTTTCTTTGGGGAAGTCCAGCAATGACATTCTGAGTAATGCTTTAAACGATGGGTCTCAAATTGGATTTAATTTACATTTAATAAGACATGTATTGTATGGCAAATTAATTATAACTGACTGTTGAACGTGGATTTTGAGAATTAATAGTTAAGGAATTAATAGTATGTTTATTATATAGAGGGCTACAGAACATCAATTATATTTCTTTCCAGTAATGAAGTGGTATTTGTTTGACATAAGTTAATTATTTAGGTTTAAAAGAATAATTATCTGAGCTCTGTAACAGGCTCCGTTAATTAAAAAAATAGATAGAAAGCTTCACACAAAAACCAAATGGATTATTGTTTATTTTAACTAGGTCTTTCTTTTCTGAATGTTTTCTGCAGGTAATTTTGCATTTCATCACTTCTGCAAATGACTCCAAATTAAATAATGTCATAATACTTTTGTAGCCATAAATTTGCACACAATCCACTTTAAAGAAGGGGCAAATTGGAGATTATATTTTCAGGGTACAGTTCTTTGCAGGGTGTAGGGATGTCTTCGTATCTTTGGGCTATATAAATCTGAAAGAAACTAACATATAAGAAGTTTCATTCTTGTATTAATTTGTAAAGGTATGCACACCAGAGAAAATTTGATTCCAAATTTTTGGTTGCTTAGTCAGGTCAATTCAAATGAGGTACCAGAAATACATTGTGTTGTTTTGGTAATTTTGTTTTTAGGTGTTTTTGGTTTTTAATCATCTGGCATTACATTTCAATTTTTCATAGATTTAAAATTTCCCAACTGACCTTATATCACCTCACTTTTACTATACAAGTCATATAAAAATCTGTTAAAATATTTCACATAGATATTTAATGAGCGTTTCAAGAAACGTTAACTAGGGGCAGTGCAATGGACCTGCTTCTTGTGTCTTACTCCTGCAGTAATTGGCCTTTCTGCAAAGTACTGGTAAGCGAACTGTAAAACATGACAAAGTACTTTTGTAAATCTTTATCCTATTGCTCATAGGTTTGAGTGAATACTGAAGGAGGAAGTGAAAGCCACCCTCATCCCCACTTCTGGTTGCAAGGTTGATTACATGGACTAGAGTGTCATTTTAATTCCTGTAGTTCTGACAGGAAAAAGATTTCCAAAGTTTATGCTGTGTACATTTTTGAACTGATACATGTGTATGGTATTAAATTGACCTTTCTGTTATTTTACAGTTTTGGTTGTATAGCCAGTCCCCTTTTTCTTCTATATGCTACTATAGTAAGGCTATAAACAATGCAGGAGTCAAGTGACCACCCAATCAAAGTATAAAATATTGAAAAGGTCAAAAGAGTGCAGCTCACTACTAAGATTCATTGAATATAAATTAGGCATTAAACTCCTGATACCTCGTTCCCTTGACTGAGTAGTAATGAGAATGGAAAATGGCAGAAAATTAATCCCTTCTCATTAAAAAGCTTGTAATGAGAATGTGGAACTTGATAGAAATGTAACCTGCTCACATTACAGTCTTCAGGAAAGGGTCTTTGTGGTCTTCTTCAGAAGTCATAACAGTGAACTTTTCCTCCCTAATAAAATAGTACAGAAAATGTGGTTACATTACATACAACTCTCTTGCATGTCTACTGTGCTGTAAAATCATCCTAAAGTGACATAAACTTTCTCATTTATTGACACTGCTGTTAATATGAACATACATTTGTGACAGCTGTGTTTTCAGAGTTGCCTAAATCAGGTATATGCACACATCCCATTGAATTTCAGTGTAACGTGCAGATTAAGTTTCCTTAGCATCTTTTGCAAAGTCTAGCTAGAGTGAAAAGTGACATAAAACTAATATCCTGATGATAATTATCCAAATAAAAATGTGTACACACAGGTTAATGAGTGCCAATTTTCAGTGGGAAAATACCAGGAATGTGCTTGCACACCTACACACACATACACACAAAGATTTCTGAAAGAAAAGGCCCCACAGATTTGTATTCTCCACATTCAACTCCACTGTGCCTAAAACATGTAATTTATCACAGTGAATTTTACATGCTCCTTGACTTTGAAGTGTATCCAGACCTTTCTTGAACAGTATTTAGATTGTGAGATCAGAAAAAGCAGAAAACAAACAAAATACAGCAAGGAAACAAATTTTGCATTTGTTTTCTGTGAAAAAGTAGGTATAAAATAAAATATTTTGATGTAAGTCTAGAAGTTAATATTTGTTTTCATTCTCAGTAATTGGAGACAACAATCATGAAAACAACCAAGTACATTTATTTTTGACACTGAAAAATACATGGAAGAGTGGTTTGGTTATGAAATCTGAGGAGGAAAAAAGTATACCACATTTCAATTAGGTACCAGAACGACTTTTTTCCTACTCCATGACAGTGCCAGGATGCATTTGTCCTGGTAGGAAGAGTAACCCGTGCAAACTGGGTCTGCATAGGGGTGCATCCTGGCAGGTGACCCTGGGCTGCAGACAACCAGAGGGACAGACTTTAATTATATCTGCTGCCCCAGGACTCATGTGGCAAGTGCAGCTATTTAGCTAGTGAGGCAGTTCTATCAGGCATTTTACATTGCTACATTGGGAATGAAACCACAGTGCTCCCCTCGGAGCAAATCCCTGATCCCTTGAGGAGGGGTTGTTATGAAGCGTGGACAGTATTAATGAACTAGAGAGAGAAGAACTTCTGTAGGAGAAGAAATTCCTGACCCGCTCATCTGTATAAACACACACTTGTATGTTCACACATATTTTTCCAGGGCTATAAAAACTCACGTGCCAACCAGAGACAGCCAAACTGAAGGTTTTTCTATGCAAGCTCCAGCCCACTTTGCACAGTGGAAAATGACAGCACTCATTGCTATGGCTGCTCCAAATACCCTTGACAGCTGCAGGTTGCAGAACTACCCACAGGCAACCCAGGAAAAGCATCTGGAACTTAGAACAGCAACCTGGCCTGTAAAAATTATTCTGGCAGCCGTTCTGGCTCTTAATACACACTGGCATTGGGAAAGTAGAAAAGGACTAATCTCAACCTCTCTTTCCTGATCTGGTTACACAAGTGTGTGAAACGACTCCTACTCTCAACGTAAGAATTTTCTTGATGTTTGCTGGTGTGTATTTAAAAATATACCTATGAACACAGAGACACACAGATTCTTATGTGTCTTCCTCAGTACCTCTCTCTCTGTTGAGATAGATGGATGGATAGATTAGATAGATGCTTTTTTTTTTCTTGTCTCTGAAAATGGTCATGAAAATGGCCATTTTTGATTTGACATTTCTCACAAAACTCTTGCTATTTTCTACAAGCAATCTGCTCTTCTTAATTTTCTTCATATTATTTTATTTTCTTGAAATTTTGTGGCAATTTCTTTAGCAAAACATTTTAAGATATGCTAGTTAGTTTCCTGTCAGTATCTGTTAAAAAAATAAATTTGAAATTTAAGTAAGCGTTGCCTAGGAAGGAAGAATTGTACTGCAATGCAAAAGGCACCTGGTATACTTCAGATTTCCCTTTACACCAAGGGACTCTGAAAGGAATACTGCCTCAATGAAGCAGAATTCTGTCCAGGGCTCCTGTTCAGCCTAAAGGAAAACAAAATTTAGGACAAATTAATGCCACTAGCACACAATCAACCTGGCAGAATCAACAAATATACCAACACCTAAGACCAACACCATAGATCCGTTAGCATCCATGGACTTAACAAGATTTTGCCAGCAAAATCCCTATATTTGTAGCACATTTCCATGTCCATACAAAAGACTCACTAACACAAAGATACCTGCTTTTTAGCTATCTACCAATTTCTTATCCCACAAAGGCCATGTCCCTTTATGGGTTTTGCTAAATGTATATGGGATACGTTCCCAAATGCATAATTTCCTTTTCTTTTTTTCCTTTCTTTTTCGTGAGGATTAAACTGCAGGTTTCACAGTGTACTCTGTCATGGGCCTGTGTGTTTTTGCAGCTCCTCTCCAAATGCTCTCTTTCCCAATATGCATTTTAAAATTAATCATACTTTTTAATTACTTTTATTCTGTTTTTCATCATGTAGAGCATTTGAGAACTCATCTGTAGAACCAAAATTTTCCACATCATTTAATATCAGGAGGTACATGTCAAAACTGATTCTTATCCAGGTACGCTCATTTGGGCAGTTAAAGCCTTGGTGGGTGGGAGGGCAGAATAGTTTATTTCATTGTATAATTTACACATCAATAATCACAGTTCACAAATACTAATCCTCCATTTCATCTTCTGTCTTTGTAGTTTCACACTCTGTGTTTGCTTCAAGACATATCTCATTTTCTCTTTCCTTCTGAATGACCATATTCTTGAGAATCAAAGGTGTCAAAATTTGCATGGACAATGGGAGTCATTAAAGGGTTACCTACTCTGGGAAAGTTTAGCATTACACTTGTGACCTTCACCCATTAACTCACTTGTGCAAAATCGATTAAACATCCTTCTGTGGACTCATGTGGCCAACAGCTCCAAAAAATGACCTTGTTGTTTGAAAAGTACAGATCCATAATTCAATGCTCTTTGCAACCATAGTTCCTGACCCAACTGTGTGAAATATTGACAGTGGTAGGAGCACTGTATTGCTTTTGAGTGATTGCAAAAGCTTTAGAGCTGCCTTCCTGAATCACAAATGGACAAGGTGATTCATGCTTATCTGGCTACTGTAGAAGTATTTTTAAGTACATTTACAAATCCATGATTAATAGTTCAAAAAAAAAAACCTTCAGTATCAGGTTAGAATCTATTAAATGGGAATGACTTCTGTACACCTGCTTGCTGAAACTAGAAGTTGTTCAAGACATACTGCATTAGGAGTTGCCTTAATGGATAATACCATTGAGGGTGACCCAAAGAATACAGTGATGAAAAAGTCCTTCCAGCTACATGCGGTAGTGCTCCTTGGAAAGGGAAAAGAAGAAAAGCTGGTGGACTGAAAGACATTTGTCAACAAATCCCTTGCACTTTTCCTGACATTAACCATCCTTCCTCAGCAAGACATGCTTACCTAAGCAGACTGACTTAAGAAGGATTTAAGCACGTGCTTAATGATTAATAGAGAGCTATAAACAGCTTTGTGAACACTAGTAGATTAAATTAAAAGCATTAAATTATATTTTGTTTCCCAAATTAAGTCCACAAATTAGCTGAATATACTCACAATGCAAGGCCCAAAATGCAGCACAGTGCCTTTTGGATCTGCAGTAGAGCAAGGATGCTGTCTGGATCTTCACACCAAGGCAAATCTTTAAAAGAGGGGATAAACAAAACTGAAATCCATAAATGTACCATATGAATAAGTTACTCCATGTGCCTCCTCTGAACAAAAGTTTTAAGCAAATGAGCATTACTGAATTGCTCTTCACGTTAAAGATTTAAAAAGAATATGCTGTAATTCTATTTTTGGCACTGGTGTAAGAATACATTTATACCACTGTATAATGAAATAGGGATCCTTGGAACTTTCCTCTCACCCATTATCTCTTACAGATTAGTCTGTGATACATAGACACAAAAGCTGATATTGTTATAAAAACAATCATTATGCCAGGAAACTGACCGTCTTGAGAAAAATTGAACTATGTTCTCTGTACTGTGGAAAATGTTAAGAGTTAAATGAACCTGGTGTACTAAGGTGAGCAACTTGACAAGAAAAGAATAGGAGGAGGAGGAGAAAAAGGCAAACTATGACTATCCCACTCCCCCAGTTCTGATCATCCCTCTGATTGCTGATTAGAAAATTATTCTTACAAAGAAGAGTGGAAATTTACTCTATAGTCTCAAAACTAGGACCTTTTGTTGTGTAAACTGTTGTATAATATAACTATACATTTCATTAAAAATTAACTTTATGCCATGCTACCATTAAATTGTTGTTGACTAAGCAAAACCAAAAATATAACAGGGATTGAATAGGATCCTTAACCACTTGGCTAAAAACAGTGTTATTTTCTGTCAGGCTACTAATTCTTACTGTGAAGGAGGTCAGTACAATGGCGTTAGTAAAACAGTGACGTTTCTCAGCCTTTTTGTCTACCCTGCATAAAATTAAGGAAAGTTGTGCACCACTCTTGAAGGACCTTACTTGGCCAGCATAAAAATATGGTCTGTCAAAGAAGGGTGGGTTGGAAAGTAAGATGAAAGTATTTGAAATAGAAAAAAAGCCTGTGGATAAGTTTGTTTTCATCTTCAGGGTCAAATTCTCCTGTCTGGGAGTGAATGGGTTGATCTGAAGCAAAAGTCGGAGCATACAAATAATCTCTTGGCTCAGTTTAGATTCTATGCTTTGACAAAGTATCTCCTTTGTATTCTCTATGACTTGTGATATCACATTGTTTATTATCTGCCTACTTGTGGATCAAATAAATAAGGTCACTTGCATTAGTCAAGAGGTCTGTAATGTTCCCGGGAGTCAGAAATGATCTGAAATTATATACTTGCTCTTTATAAAACTACCTCTTAATAGGCAGATACACACAGTGAAAGCAGAATATCATTTAGGTATTCCTGCTTTATATGCTATGCAGAATTTCAATGCACTGCCGTGCCAAATGAGTTGGAAATTCTTATTATAATTCTTGGAATTATAATAAAACACACACCTTCATGAGTGTGTGGTGCAAAGCCTATTTGGCCTGAATTTTTTAAAATGTGCTACATAATTTTAACTCAGCTTTCAAGTAATGCAGCTGTTCCAGCTACACAAAGATCACTCTCTTGAAACAGTTTATTTAAGCCATACTGCCACTTAGGTATCTTTCATGGATCCCTTACAAATAGTCCATTGACTCCTCTCTCAACCCTAGAATTTTATGAGTTCATGAGACGTCAGACTAAAACAGATGCAGGCTGGTGAGCTAGCTGGCCTGGTGACAGAGACTTTATATCTTTCCAGCTGTCCCCCAAATCTTCCATATGACCTCAGCAAATACCAGATTCCCAAGTTTCTTCCCTGCTGTAAGATGCAGGTGATAATGCTGCTTTTTTCTATTTAGTCTCCTTAAACTGAGCAACAATGGGTGTGCATTGCCTGGTGTGGGACAAGATGTGGGGTTATGGTCCCATCTGCTCTCCCACATATACAAGAGCTGCCTGAAGGCCTGTGCAACAGCCCAGAAGAGAATGCTAGCATGCTCCCTGCTACATCTCCCATTGATGAGCAGTCTTTGTGTCTTTTATTTCTGTTGACTGATGGGAAGGCACATTACTAACCCTGCTTTGCTGGGAGGGCTGCATTATTCAGGTCAAACCAAGAATTAATCTTTTCTCTGTAGAAATAGAAACAATACCTATATTGCCTGCACCCCTGGAAGCATTCTTTGAGCAGAATTTGAAAATTTAGATTAAAGAAAAAAGATGTCATAATAAAAAGCAAGCATACAGCTAACAGCCTTCTCCTATGGCATGGGACTTTCTGAGACACAAAGTTCAGTGACATTAGTACTATAACATTTGCAGTTTCTTTAGGGGGTTACAGTGCATAATGTGAACAGGTCATCCAAAGGGAGCTTTTCTAACAGGAATTATTTATTATTACTATTATTATTGTTATTGTTATTACTGGGGCTCTGTAACGATCTCTTTGTTGCTGTATATTTCCTGCTCTGACTCCCAGGTACAGAAATGACAAAATACTTCAACGGATGAAAGGCTGTCCTTAGGGTATTTCCAGCTCAGTAAGAACATCTCACAAGAAAGCATATCTTTTAGCAATTTATAGCTGTATTTTGCACAGCCTGAATCTTTTGAGCAGGATCTTTGGGGCACTCTCCTTTTGTCTGTTCTGAGTATACTTCCTTACCTCCTTCTTCGTCATCCTCCTCCTTTTGCCTTTTTTGCTTTTCTTTTCTTTTCTTTTTTTTCTTTAAACAAGGGTAGCTGCAGGCTGCTCTTCTTGTTTCACTAGGGCTTTAGAGTGCAGTATTAGGTCAGGTCTGTGAACTCTGCTGTTATGTTAAAAATCTTGAGATAAATCCTAGTTCTCTTGTGGTCCATGAGAATTTTGCCTTTGACTTTAACAGAACAGGATCATACAGAGATGCTTTGTGCAATTATCCAGGAAATGAAGGCTTTCTTTTCCTTCCCCTTTAACTCTTTCCTAAAAGACACTGAAGAGGTTGTCATTTTTTGTCTGTGGATGTGTAACTTCTTTGAAATAATAAAATTATATAACTCTACAGTATATATTCTCTCACATATATTTATCAATCCACTCTACTGAAGAGGGTGAAGATCATTAGCTGTACTTTACAGACATTAAAACTAAAGAATAGAGGCATTTACTGAAGGTCGTCACAGTGACTGCTAACAGGAAAAGGAGCTAAGCTCAGGCTTTCTTACTTCAAGGCCAGCACTTTACCCTCAGGAGCCAGACTAGTAGCTGAGAGAGATGTATTTACTGAGGGTTTTTCCACTGTGCTAATTTAGTTTCTGAAAAACCAATCAGTGTCTTGTGCTATGAAAAAGGAGTAAATCTGTTACTTCTGTATCCAATTCTCATTTTTGGGAATTTTTGGGATAGGACCTCATATTGCAACAATCAAGAGCTATACCTATCTAAATCTCATTCAAGTATTGCACCACTGTTGAACTCAAAAGGTAATAACTAGCCATAATATATCAGATATATCTAATGCAAGGTCACCTTTAATAGCATTCAGTTTGAAATTTCTCCATGGCTTAGAAGTGGGTCAATACGTCAATTAAATTGAGGTACCAAACAGAATAAAAAAAAAATCTGCTGTGGTACATCCTGTGTCTAGTGGAAGCTCTTAATCTTGAAACTTGGGGAGTTGCTTCAGTAAGAGACCCCCAAAAGTGTAATATCAGTGGATTCACCAACATCAGACATATTGCAGGTGCTATAGACCTGACTATGCACCAACTAACATTAGGACTGGAAGTTAGATAGTCATTTCAGCGTTGTTCTGCAACCACATTAATAAGCACTAATGGGAAGCAGGCATTGCTTCTTTCTGATATTAGTGAGCAATATGTCTCTGCACAGACCTGTCTTCTACCACATGAGCTCTGCACTTAACTCTCCTCCTTTCACAATGTAATGAAAAAAATATCTGTTGAAGACGCCAAGGCTTTTGCTTTTCCAGTCCAATGCTGCAGAGCAAAAGAGGATCTCATCGTTTAAATATGCATAAGGATTTGAAGAAGTTTTGTTCCTCATATGATTTCTGTGCCACTCCAGAAAGGCTTTTTGAAAAAAAAGAGCAAGAATATTACTTATGGTTTATTTTTTATTGAGTTTATATCCAATGAATTATACCAGTAAGTTTTTAATTGGATTCTATGACTTTTGTGGTATAGAAAAGTTCATGAATTTGGGAGCATGAGATAAGCATTGACAGAAGTACAGAAGAGTAAGCAGCAACATGATTACAATGTTAAAAACAATAATTTACAGTATTGATTGACTGTTGCCCTGACTCATCAGTGCTATGCTAGCTGCATGCAGTATATTCCTGCCAGTATCAGACTATCTAATATTCCTGTGAGTATCTAGCATTAATGCAACACTATACTGGGACATTAGGAAAAGAAAAGTAAGCATAGATATCTTAGGAATGCACATATATGTTTTGCAGAGAGGGTGAGCTAATGGGTCAAATTTTGTAATTGGCTATTCACCTGTAACAAACACAGAGAGCAAAGAAGCTGCATAGCTAAGGTTGCTGAATCTCATAATAATCACAATTATCTTGCTTATCTGTTCATAACATTTTATATAGCTGTTACAATTTCAGCCTGCACATTTCCACCCCAAACAAATAAGCCAGTCTGACTGCCAAAGTTATTTCAAAGTTAATTCTTATCTGGTCTTGCAAATGTGGACCCTGTTTTTCATAACTGTGAGGCAAATACAGTTCCCATTCATTTCAACAAGACATCAGAATGCTCTACTAAAAAAAGCTGTGTTGAAAGACAACCTAGGAAGAAATATTGATATTTACATGTTCTTAGATGCAGTTTTACAATTCCTTAAAAAATTCTGAGGCTAGTTTAGAATGCTGCAGATTCCCTCTGACTTTGGAGAAAGCAGAAAGAAACAATATGGCAGGTATGAGTAATTTCCCTGTACTTCAGAGACAGATGGAGAAAAACTGAAGGAGCACCTAAGAGAGACTGGGATACTGAAATTTCTGTAGTCCAGCTAATATACCTATATTTACACTTGTTTCGTCTCCAACTTCTGTTTGAGTAAGATTAGTAAAAAGATTGCAACCAAAAATCTTAATGGTAGATTGAGCTTCCAATTTCACTTGGTGAAAGTCAAGACCAGGTGTCGTATGAAACTGGTTTAATGACTCTGTAATGGACTTCATGCTGATTAAGAATGACAAAGAAAACATTTCTGACACTGTGGACCTCTAAAGTCTTAAAGAAGTGCCTCCAGACCTTCGAGAGCACAAATTGTTCTAGACTATCATGATTCCTGCCTTCCCTTTTTAGAAATACCTGCGGGTGGAGGTGGGAAAAAGACACAGCTTTACAAGTTTCTTGTGTAGATTTTTACAGCTTTCCTTCAATAGCAAAGTTAAAACAGCTTAATTACATTAACAAGTATATACCATTACTATATGCTGTGGCTTATGATTTCAAGGAAAGAAAGTTGCCATCCAAATGGGCAAACCAAGGGGACCTCAGAATTTTTTAAGGAATTGTAAAACTGCATCTAAGAACATGTAAATATCAATATTTCTTCCTAGGCTGTCTTTCAACACAGCTTTTTTTAGTAAGCATTCTGGTGTCTCATTAAAATGAATGGGAACTGCATTTGCCTCACAGTTATGAAAAACAGGGTCCACATTTGCAAGACCAGATAAGAATTAACTTTGAAATAACATTTGAAGTTCAAGGGAAATAATCAAGTCTGATCTGCGGTATCATCAGCGTATACATAATATACCATCACGTCTTTCCTGAGCCCTCAACAGAACAATTCTGGTGCTCCCCTGGTGCCTGGCTGAGATTGAATCACCAATAAGAGGAAGCTTTTTAACACTCCAGAATAACTAGTAAGGACAGAGATACACCATAAGACAGTGAGTAAAAGAGAAGGAAACTGTGAAAATAATATTAAGTAACTTTTGCAGTTTTAAAAGTCTCAAGTCTTCAGCTATTTTTGCTTTATTTTAGTGGGAAGGAACTCTGTGCTTCTGTCTCGGACCACAAAATTGGAGATTTTTCAATCTTACTCACTTCCAATGAAGGAATTGCAGACAGCAGTCAAATATTCATAAGTGTAGCGGCAAGAAGTGTCAAAAACAAACACACATTTCTGTGGACAACTTTTGTGTACCTCTAAAGACAAGCAGTCATTATTTTTGTACACAGAGGTGGCAGGTTGGAGTATTATGGTTATATACATTATGCTATAATGGCAACATAGTTGATGTTTTTTTAAAAAATAATAATTAAACTCTTGAGAGAGTTGAGACAAATTAGGGACAGAATGGAAGGTACTGGCACCAGATTATATTGGTAAGGAAACAAACACTGAACTGTGTAAAATTAAAAAAAAAAAAAAATCCCGAATTTGGAAATATGTTTATGCTTCATTGGGACTTCGCAATGAAACTACCCCATATGTTTTGGGTGGCCAGTTAATACCACTCTGAATCTAGACCTTCAGAAGTGAACAGAGTTCTGATATCACCCTCTTGCATTATCTCCTTCTCAGCCCTTTATGTCTGAGAATGAATATTTTCAGGCTCTGTCTCATTCTCACAATGTGAAGAGCTTTGGGAAACAGCTTTTCAAGTAACATTTAATGAACAGAGCTCTAATGATTTCATTAACATAATGGCTGTTCACAGATTTAACTGTAACTGAGCCAATGCATTGCAATTTTAGAGATGTTTCGAAAAGTTCATTAACCCTGGATTTATTTATTTATCACTGCTGCACTCAAATTTTAATGTAAGAAATGCACAGGTCACACATTTATTTGTAAATTTGGCAAATTTCATATGTAAACATTTTCAGAAGGATTTAATATATTTCTGTTTTTAGAAAAAAATGTCTTAAAAGAATTGCACAGTACTGCACACAAGTCTTTGAACACATTCTTTATAATAACATATGAACATCTAATGAAGGTGGGGAAAATGGTCAGTAAAATTATGTGTATTTTCTGTATCAAGTCTGTAGAATGAATAGTTAAAAATTATGCTGACTTCTATTTTATTAATAAGCAGATTTTGGTCATTCATTCACTCATTCATTGATATAATTTATGAATATTAACAGGAGTGATTAAACTGGAAAAAAGTCTTACAAAAAACATCCATCAAGTTGTGCAAAAGGGCATCATCACTTTATGACTCAAAGTGGATTTTTATTTGGAGTAAAAACCATATCAAGTATGGCAGAGAAAGTCATTTAATGTTACTGAGGTGATTCTAACTAGACAGTAGATAAGAACTTCAATTGAAGGATTTAAATTTCTTAAGATGCACTTTGCATTATAATTGCTTACATAGGTGGCTGGCAGAAGCATCAGCCCTGTTCTCTGCTCCTGTTTTTTCCCCTAACATAGAACTAACACATCCAGATTGTACCAGTTTCTAGTAATTATTCCTCTACAAATACTCATTCAAGATCTTCAGAAAAGCCCTAGAAACAAGCTCTAACACACACACAAGAGTGATAAATAACATAAGGGTAGCCCTGATAGCACAATTCCAAGCTCGATATTGCTTTCTCTCTGTAAGGTCGAAATACACTATTTAACATTTAATTTGCTATAGCAAAAAGACTAATCTTCAAATTTTAAGATTTTTAATGCCTTTCTAGAGCCTTCTTTCAATTATCTCCTGTAAGGAGACAATATTTGAGACAATATTTTTTTTCTAATTGGGAATAAATCAAATTATTAAGAGAAAAAGAAACGAAAAAATAGGTGTTTCAAACCAAAGAAATTTTGGGATTCATTCTCTGGATTTCATCCTTTTCAATTGGATGTATGGACTTGACAACAGCCATCAGCATCCTACAGTAGCTGCTGTGTGTCAGTCTTCTTCAGCTGCTGGCTGTGATGCATCACCTTTTGCTGTGCAATATCCCTGCTAGGCAAGCCCAGAACACACTGAAGGGGACTTCTGCCCTTCCTTTGCTGATATTGCACGCTGCAGCAGTTCAATAGCTCTTGCTGTTCTTTCACTACACCATTTCTTCATCCATAAATGTCCACTCTAACTCTTTCCCTTCTGCAGTCATTCTGGATTTCTAATTTCAAAAAATCCTGCTGATACTATTGGCCAGCAGTTAGTAGGAGAAGAAAATAAGCTCATTTTTCCCTTTCTACATGATTCCTTTTTGAAGTTCACTTTATAAGTGTCTACTGTGTCTACTGTTACTGTAAAGTATTATTTTTCTCTTTAGAGCTTGAGATCAGATTTTTTTTCATTCATATGTGGGGAAGACCCATGTTTAAACTAGGTAAAGCACTCTTCTAAATTCCAGCTGGTTTTAATATTACTTTATCAATTTGGCCCCTACATTTTCCACATCTTTTCATCACACCTTCACAGGTAAGAGGTTCATTCACGTTCAAGCTATTGGAAATAATCATGTGGTCTCATTTATAGGGTGGCATAGATGAATGGAGCTAATACTGTGCAATCTGTGCAGCAAGAATCTCAGCAACTAGATATCAAAATAGAAATCATCTCATTGCAACCTACTCAATACTTATACAGTAGGCAAATTCATTTCTGGAAATCCCGGATAGAAGTTTGATATCCCCATTATTCTAGATGCCACTAATCCATGTGATCCAAGTAGCCAAACGCTGTCGTGCTACTAACGCTCCTGCTTCTCCTGCCATTGCTACCATGGACATTGCCTGGAGGAACTCACAGACTTGTAGCCCAATAATACAGTTCTGCCGTGGTCACTGACACTCAAAGTTCTCAGGTCTGAGGCTCATCAGGCATGCTTTGTCTAAACTTGGTTTTTGCCTGCCTGGAACTTTGTTTTGGCATGTTTAACTACAACAGCAATTTCTCCAATGACCCAGTGGCTATGCTTAAGTTATTTTATTTCTTATCTTTTTATGGTGTGACCATAATTTTTATATACATAGCAGTAACAAAGAGCTGTTCTGTGTAAACTGGAATACTCCAGACTGCAGTGTGGTGATGCAATATATAGAAACACATATAGAAAATATGTCTGGTATGACAGCAGAGCCCTTAAAATAGAGGACAAGAGATGCAATGTAGGGAGGTCAGGCATAAGATGGTAAGACACAGGGTGAGGTTGAAGACTCCAGAGCTAAAAGCAGTTCACCAAAGGGCAGATAAAGAAATGCAACCACAGAAGCATTGAGTAAAACCAATTTAAGGGTAACAAAAAGATCAACAAAAAAGTATTCAACTTATCTAAAACACGCTGTACAGAGAAAACTCGAGTGTGAGGTGGACTTGCAAAAGAAGGATGAAAGACCAGAATGTAAACCATGTTAGAAAACATCTAAAGTTAGTCCCAAACAGATCCTAAAGTGAGGAAAAATGTGCCATTGTGATCAATTTCACACTTTTTCTGGCAAAAAAGAAGCAGCAGCCCAATCAACAGAATCACTGTCTTCCTAGTGAAGACTCTAAAACATTGTCAACTCCCCGTAAATCTCCTCTTCCACCTCCAGCCAGACTGAAGCCACTCATCTTAGGACTCAGGGGTCTATAGATCAGATGCATAACAGCAGAGAAAAGGGATAAGTACAAGAAAGTGTGCGTATATGTATTGCTTTTATTTATTGTTTAGAACCTTTTTTTTTTGTAATAGTATCCTTTTCTTTATTTTCTTTATGTTTTTTCCCATGTATTAATTAGATCTGTACTAATAATTATTTGATTAAGCTTTTAAGATTTCAATTACACTAACAATAGATTCTTAGCTTTGCATATAAGGTGTGTTTCTGTTCTGTCAATGCAGTATTTTGACTGTAACAGGCTATCTGAATAATGTAGGAATATTCAATCAGAGATCTATATCTATTCACCTTTAGCTTCCTTTAGAGTCACTAAAATCAGTCAGTGATCAGTATAGTCAAATATGTAGTCTATCTTAAAGCACATATTTAAATTACATCCTCTGTTTCAAGTTATTATAAAGAGATCTTCAATTTGTAGCTTCGACAGAACATCTACACTGAGGATTTCTGAAGTTAAAGGGAGGAGTTTCATTGTGTTTATTACATGAAAGTTAGTATCACTTTTGGTTTTCTATGCTTTGAAAAACTCACATTTCAGTGCACATTCAGCACAACAAAATGTACAGCTAAAGAGCATAGCTTTGAACTAGCAAATACCATGTTTCAGGGTTTCAAGTAATCACACAGCTTCGATATTTGGATCAGTGGGAATGATTCTACTCAGTGTAACACCAGAAATACACATCACCACAGACTTTCAAGACCGTTCACATATATAAGCAAATCTGACAAGGTTTCTCCTTCCATGTTCATGACACCCTTTTCTCTTAAACTTGCCTGCAGTACTTTAATTCTTACAGGGGTATGTCTCATAAAGCAGTACAGGTTAAATTAGCAGATGTTGTAACCAGAGTAGGACTGTTAACTGTAATGCTTTACTAGGGAAAGACCTACTCTAGTGTTCAATATAATACACATCAAGAAAGGAAAACTTAATTACTTGTCACCCAGTCTCACATTATCTTCTTCCTCTTCCAGACTCCTTAGCAGCAGAGCCAAGAAGTAGTCTTATGGTTCCTTCATTCACAAAACACACACAAAAATGATCATCCAATCGATTGTGACACTACTTATCTGACACCTTTTTACTTCAGTATGGGAGGCTTCCAAACCCCAAAGATAAATAAGAAACAGCAATCTCAAAGTTAAAAATAGCTGTGGAAGGTACCAACTATTCACAAAAAGAAAATTGGTAATTTTGCTCAGCTCTGTCTTCAAGAAATAAATTAATCTGAATCCTGTATATACTAAAGCAATCAGCATCCTTTACAAACAAGCCCAGCAAGAGAAGACTGCAATTAGTAAGTGTGGGCACAGCCTTGATTTATAATGAACCATGAAATAAAATAGTTTATATATATGAACACAAAGAATTTTGCATACTCACAGTGATTTGATCTTTAAATTTCAGTTTGCTGCTTCTGGACAAGTGACTCTGGGTGACTTTGAAAGAGTTGCTCATACTCAAACAACTTTGCTCGCTTCCACTAGCTTGCCAATAAACGTTGCTTGCTTTCATTAATGAATGAAAACTAATATAAAAATATTGGTGAGAAATATATTTATTTTACCATTTTGATTAAATTTTAAAACTGCTTACAAGTTAGAAATACCTAGCTTCTTATGTATATTATTCTCAATTTGTTGCACCATGTTACGGAGGTTGCTTTAAATTTCACTAATTTATTAGACTCAAAATTTTCTTATGGTCAAGAGGAACATACTCAGTAATTATATTGTTAGTCTAATTAAGTTAGTGGTGTCCAATGGCCTGTGCTTGGAGGAGTATGGGTCCACTTTGGGTAATTTTTATGTGTTTACTAATAAATTCTACACTATGCTCTTTCTTCAATGGTTTGCAGCTCCACTTTACATCCAAATTTGCTAAATATGGTATTAGATACTTGTTCATTTTATTTCCTTAGTTAGCCCTGAGGTCTCTTTAGCTGGCACCCAAGGTTACCTTTCTTTGATGACCAGTAATCATCTTAACTAAGGTTTTTACAGCCCTGAGTCTCCCATACCCTCTTGTTGCCTCTCTTACCAAATGATGCTCATACTTCTCATGCAGTATTTTATTACGGGATCATTTACACAGAATACCTACTTATTATTACAACCTGTTTTTTTTATATAATATATACACATAAAATATGTGCGTTTGTGTTTATAACAAATATACTCTATAGAATTGTACAAAAGCTTAAACATACTAGGAAACAGTCATTAGATAATTGCTTTTAGTTACACAAGCTAAAACACAGATCCAGAAAGGCCAAGAGAAGTCCAAATATAGCTCAACAAGCACAGAAGCATTTGCTGTGAGCTTAATGCAAAGGCTGTGGTCTGTTACTAGCAATGGCATCATAGTTGCTGTGCTACAAGGTTGTAATGTCTTTTAAAGTAAAAATAAAAATTGGCTATGAGGAGATAATTTCAAATAATTTTCTTGTTCAGGCCATGTTAGAAAGAAAACCCATTTACAAAGCTATAAAGTATAGCTTTCCAATAACAAAAAGAAGGGTTCTGCATGACTAAGAGAACAGCACAAAGACAGATCAGTAGTCTAAGCAAACAGTCACTGATGAAGAGCTGGGCTTGTACTAGTCAGGATGGACTAACATGAAGGGGAATACTGGTTCTTTCCATGGATGAAGAGAATGGAGTGAATGCTTTCTTCATACCACTAGAGATCAAAGAAAAGATAACAGGGCTTATTTAAAGTAAGGAAGTTAGATTAGATTTTATATATATATTTAAAATATAAATATATACACATATATACTTTTCGTAATGAAGGATGAAAAACATTGGAATAAATTGCCTGGAAAGGTTGTAAAATGACATTCCTGGGTGAGGTAAGATTCCAGAATAGGCTGGACAACCATATTTGTATACAACATAGCCCAATCCTCCTTGGGGATAACAGCTGGATTTTGCAATCTTTAGGAATCTTTATAGTTTTTCTCTATATAATTCCTTAGGTAAGCTCCTGTCAGCCCCCCCCTCCCAAAATAAGTTGGGATAGTCAAGTACAATACAATTAAGAATAATTCTGGGGAAAAAAAATAAAAGCAAAGAATGTGGGAACCTGCAATACAGCCCAGGTGCCTCAGATTTCAGGAAAGAAAGAAATTGATTTGTTGATGCCTATGAAGATGCAGTGTTCCACTGTAAGAGACTACAAAGACTTTGGCTAGCGTTTGCACATTTCTTCAGATAAATTGACCTAAATGGGTGAGCATTCTTGCCATATTCAGAATCGAACAGGGTTTAAACAGTGACAACACAAGACTTCTCTGCTCTTTCTGGTTCTTCAATACAGCTCTGCATAATTACCATATGCCCAGCTCTTATTTCACCAGTGCAGCATTAGTTCTAGTAACAGGACTGATTCCAGTGGATATATTCTTGTCTCCCTGTACACAGATCCTGTGATTTTAAGCATGCATAAAGATTCAGTCTTCCCTGTAAAAAAATTCAAACTACCTTAATAGCAAATAAATTTTTATTATGAAATGCATTGCTGCAAAGTTTATGTTGCTCTACGTGAATCCTTCACCACCATCCATAAACAAGTATGAACTAGATGTTTAGTGGACAGACTCCTAAAGAGCTTGTGCTTGTGAATTCCTGAAGACATATTGACTGGAATTATGTTTTTCAGTGAATTATTACACTAAAAACATGATTAAGTTACAAATACAGACAAGGCTCTTGTTTTTTCTAAGCAAATTGATACTAACAAAACTACCATACAAAAGTATACACATGAACATCTGCTTATGCCAGGCAGGAGCAAACATCTACTTTTCATTTTGAAAAATAAATCTGGAAAATCTAAGGCTAAGAAAATTAACTTAAAGCTTGTGATGTTATGTACTAGTGTTGTGACAAAATACGCTGCACCACGGCATGCTTCTGAAACTCCAGAGTACTTGTTTTCTTTTTCTGTATATCTCATGGTTACAATGTCAAATTTGCACTATAATATGATTTTGAGAGAACCATTAGTATATAAAACTGTCCCTCTTTTGTAATGTATTTCTTTCTTAATTAAGGAGAAGGTGGGTTTTCTTACCCCAGGGAAGGGTGGATGGTTAGCTGCTGACAATGTTTATTGGAACATTTAGTTTATTACTTCAGGGTTTGAATGTGATCCTCTCCTTTATGGAAAAGTTGGGTGCATTAAGGTATCCTGCAGTGATGTTAAAAGGCTTAAAGTGGTGATGTTGTCAAACTAGCTGTGTCACCACATTCAATGCTATAAAGTGCAGTTACAGCTTGAAAAAATATTATGAGAAATACCATATTCTTACCCAACTGATCTAATCCCCATTTGTACTTGATGTATATCTATCTGCTCACATTACTGACTAAACCAAACATTTTGTACTGTTAGCACTGCAAAACCAAGACAGCTCTGAAAGATTGCACAGGATTTCTCTCTGGCTCATATATCACCAGCAAACCTGTCAGATGAATTCCAGCTGCAGAATATTTATTACTGATGACGACGTAATAGAGAGGAAGAGCAAATTCCTAGTTGAATTTCTACAGTAGGCATATAAAAAATTCATTTTTTGACTCACAGAAAAAGAAATTAAAAAAACCAAAAACAATTAGGCAACCAATACAAGAAAACAAATAATATTTATCTCAGTTATTTTGGTCTTGAATGCTGGTGTCATTCAGAAGATCAAAAGAGGGAAGATAAAGTCTTCTGTCAGCCAATGAGAAAAGGTAGGTGTCTCTGAGAAACAGAGAGAAACATGGTTTGTGCATGTGAAATTTCAAGTTAGATATTTAAAACAACCTAAAATGAATGATGTGAATTTGCAGTAATATGCTACTACACATCACTTTAACAATCTGTTTCTGAGGTATCCACACTGTTATGAATGTATACATGTGAAGTTTCTCAAGTATACCTTCTTTATCAAGAGTACTGACAACTTTCCAGTGTACATAATAACGTTTAGTTTCAGAAGCTTTTTTTTTCCTACCACAAGTTATTTAAATAACTATCTACCTGTAATCTGCAATTTCTTCTTAGAATTTATATCAAGCAGAACCACATTGCCATAATACAGACACTTTTATTGGAGTCAGGACTGTCTACTGCTGTTCCCTGGTAATTCCTGCGTGGTAGATACCACAGCCAG
Organism: Calidris pugnax; assembly: GCF_001431845.1. Lineage (NCBI taxonomy): Eukaryota > Metazoa > Chordata > Aves > Charadriiformes > Scolopacidae > Calidris > Calidris pugnax. The sequence goes on from NW_015090810.1 coordinate 1,415,616, forward strand.
CTAAAGAAACTAAAGGATATGGATGCTGTGTATGCTACTTACAAATATTTCCGAGTATGTTCTCACTGTCTGTGAGATGCAAGTCTCCATGCATGTTCCTGTAAGTTCTTCAAATCCGGTGCCTCAATGTTCTTCACACTGACCCTTGTCCTTTTTGATCTGAGAGCCTGGAGTTCATAGCTCTGTGCCTTAAAAGAGCCTTGATGCATCTCATTGTCAGGAAACATGGAAAACCAGTAGTTCATTGTAGGAAAAAGATGTATGTGTATAGTCTGATTTTAAACTCCCCTTAATGTGAAAAAGCACAGCAAGTTTTTCCCAAACTGTTGGAATCCACAGCTGAGACCTGAGGATTTTGTTCTTCATTTCTAACCGGTACCACTAGAATCATTATGAAATGACAGTGGAAAAGAAAGATGCATAAGGCAGTGGCTTTTATTTCTCTCTGGTCAGAAAAGAGATTGACTTGCTTAATATCTAAAGTTGAGTTTCTGTCTTAAGAACTTACATATCAAATTTTAAGCTCAAAAGAAAAATAAAGCATACAAAAAAGTTATAGACAGCTGAAAACAAGCCTTAGGAAGAAATTTATGAGTATCTTTAATCAGAATCAGTTAATTTTCTTACACTGCTTCTGTGAAGATATAATTCCAGCATCTAGAATTCAGCTATTTCTAGTTTAAAGTCAATCTCTTGGTCTTTGGAGGCCTCCATGAGATCATATCTAACTGCCAGACATCCACTCTCACACTGTGACCACAAGATCCCAGCAATAATGTCTTTTCACTGGAATCAATAAATTTGCTGTGCTGCAGGAGGAACTTTGTGAATATGGGACACAGAATTTTCACAGGTGCTTAGCTGAGAAATGACCCTTTATTGCTTTCAGCACTAAATACAAAATTCATTTATTTCAGTTGAGCTTTCTTCCATCAATTCTTCACACATGTAAATCCAATTACCCCTTCCCCTTTACACCCCAAAAGAATCAATCTGTTGCTCCCAAAGGCTGTAAAATAAAAAGGATTGTTCATTTCTTTTTTAAAATATTAGGCAGGTTTTACAAGGATCAGGACTTAGAAAGCATAAATATAAAAAAAATACACAGAAGCAAAGGCTAGAATCATCCACAAAATTTAGATGGAACCAGATGTTTTCACAATGGATAGCAGAAGAAAAATGTGGCTGACAGCTACTAAATGATTTTTGTTCCTTCCTTTCCTTGTCCTTCTTTTAGTAGGGATCTACTTTGCTACTCATATTTTACAGATAGGCAATGTACAATGTGACACACAAGGGAAATTCAGTGGTTTATCTGTGGAAACTGGTTAGCTCACACTAGACAAAAATTCCAGTAAAAGTTTCAAAAGCCAGCTTTGAAAATGTGAAGACTATTTCTTACTCTCCTAACGGGCTCTCTGTTTTAGGACAATACCAAGACTTCAAAGTTTGAATATGTGCTAAGCACACTAAAAAAAAACATGAATAGTGTTCACAAAATTCAATTTTGAAAAAAAAATGTGCCCAGCAAGGTGATGTACCTGAGAAATTTATTCTAAATCTTGTGTACGAGCTACATCACACTTTTCTCTCTGAGATCTCTTTCCATGTTTCTGATTCATCTGCTTGAAGCTTCCAGTTTTGTACAGTACTGTTCTTTGGAGGAAAAGGCATAATTGTTTTGCCATGGGTGTCCTAATTTCTCTTTAAAGACATATTCTGAGGCCACAGAAGTACTTATCTAGAAAACATCAGGCAATCTATAGAAAATATTGGGAGAACATTCCCCTGACTTTGATAGTGGCACTGAAACTAATGAAATGCCCCCCTCAAAACCCTTTGACAGGTGAATGGTGGCACTAGGGACTCTGGTGTCCTATTGCCTCTGGCAGCCACCATATCATTTTTTGTTCCTAAAATCAGCTGTTAGTAGCTTGGCCCTGAAATTACAAATTGCCTTATCTTTGAATAGAATCAACAAGGAAAAATTAAATAAATAAGGTCACTGAATTTTTCTTAAGTTATTGAGAGTTTTATGAGGCCAGCTAAACTCATTTTCATATTAGCTTGTATCCATATTGCACACATATGCCATCTTATAAAACACCCTCAGTGCCAGAAAATAAAAGCAAATGACAGACCTGTAGAAAAAGTCACCTCTGCAGTGTCATTTTAGTCTAGGGTTTTTATTACTTGGTCAGATACTTGCACATGACCCCTGCCTTTCTCAGGGGGTGGATTGAAAGGATGGATTGCATTCAGGAAAATAATGAGGTGTTCAAAAAAATTTTTATCTTCTTTTTTTTTTTTTGTAAAGCGTGGCCTTAGGACTTGTTTGCATTGCATTATTCGAGCTCCGCTTTGAAGCCATTTGTTTAGACTTCTCTGTGGTGCCCATGACTGTATTTCATGAACAGCAATGCCTTTACTTTTACAACTGCCTATAAAGTGTGACCATAATATTATCCTGATTTTACCCTGGGTAGCAAAGGACCAGTATTAAGAACCATTGACATGGGGAGCTCGCTGTCTGGTAAGACCCAGACTTGAACGCTCTGCCTGCTCCACCCTGCTCAAATTATATTTCCCAAAGTCTGCAGGCTCCATACCAGTCCATCAGCATGAGCTGCCTTCCCATTTGGGGAACTCCTACTACCAAGTATCAAAAGCAGGTTTTAGAGAAATGGGAAGGTCATTAGTCAGCACTCTGAAAAATGTGTTTTAAGCAGCTTGCCTAGCATCAGGCAAAAATTCTGTAGCAGTGTCAGGGACAAAAATAGAAACCAGCTTTTCAATGACCTCACTGTGAGGTAACCTTTGTAGCCTTGCCTCATGCATGGTATGAGTTCCAGCTTCGTAAGAGAGAGGCAGGGGGCCCTGAGGAAGCAGCCTCCCTCATGCTCCAAGGCACTTTGTTCTCACAGCCCAGTCCACCATCTCTGAGATAGAAGCTGGGACCTGTGGTATAAAAGAGTGAAGAGATGTGTCATTAAGAACATAATGGGAGCTATGCTGGAACAGACCAAAGGTCACAGAGCGTCATGTCTGACAATGGTTAGTAGAGGCTGCTTAAAGAGTGTAAGAAACAGAAGAAATATGGACTGACATCACTTTCTGCCTTGCATCAACAAGGAGCTTAAGGTTTCCCCCACTCACACCCTTTTTTTTTTTCTTTCTTCTCTTTTTTAAGCCAACTTTAAGAAGTTGCAGACAGGCTAGTGCATCTAACAGTCACCAATGGGCATTCATGAAATAAAGTTGTCTAATCCATTTCTAAGACATTTTTCCCCTCTATAATACCTTACAGCAAAAGAATTGCAAAAAATATTTTTATCCAAAACGGTCTACAGTCCTGTTTAGGACATTCTCCTTGCGGGATGGGGTTGTGCATTTGAAATCCTTGGGTTCAGAAGAGAAACTGTCCTGAATCCTGCACGTTAAAGTACATTTTAACCGAAATTCAAAGGATGCTTTAACCCCAATTTACAAATCAAGGTATTGATTGCTGTGTGTAACCCAAAACAGTGACTATGTCAGGCAAGCTTTTTGAATGCAGGTAGCAGTTTCTCTGACACAGAAATAACGCTTGATAACATGAACACAAGGTATTCATATAATGCCAAGGGGCATTATATACTTGGAAGCAGATGGTATAGAGGAAACTTCATTGATACTGCTCAATAGACCTAAATGCCCAGTAGAAATAACCCTGCCTTCTTTCTCTTCATGTATAAATATACTTAAGCCCACACAAAAAATGATGCAGTCCTTTCAATATTAAAGAAATGGCTTAATGGCTTAGGAATCCCCAGCTCATATGATTAGAAAGATTCTATTACATAACCTTGGAAAAATTAAACCTTGCAAGTAGACTAGTAGCCATACACCAAAACCATACAGGTAGATAACAGTTAAATGAACCACAGTTCAAGTAAATTATAAATGACTGACCTTTATCAGGTAGTCATAAAAAGGAGGAGTAACTATACATCACCCCCAAAAGCTTTCCTTTTAAATCTCAGACGCTATTCAGCCCATTATAATTATCCTAACTTATAAGCAGTAAAATGTTTAGCTGGACAACTCAGGGAAGCAGAATGTATGAGAGAAATTATGCAGTTAATGGAGAATTGCTCAAGTTGTAATTTACTAAATATTGGTGCAGATTCCTTGTGTCAGGTTGCAATAAAAGGAAGATATTCCTGAATTAATTTATACTGGTTAATTAACTCCTAGAAAATATATAACTATACTTTTATGCAACATGAACCCAATATTTTCAGCTGGACATCTGAGGTTAAACACCCAAAATTTCACAGTACCAGCTGCTGTATAGTTCCTTAACCTTGGCCTGGACTTACATGGCTGAAAGTAGGCAGCCACTTTGGGATATTGGTCTGTCACAATGCTACTATGTTGGTTCCACAGCTAATATAATTTTTTACTTCATTCTGATTGACTCCTCTATATCTGAAACATTTGCTAAAAAATTTGCTTCCTGAAAAATGAAAGTAAGGACGAAAAATAGAAACTGAGCTGCATGTGTATTGTTATAAACACTGCTCAGGAGTACAGAGGAGTATAATAGGTAGTTATTTATTTGAGTGGCCCATATTTACTTGAGAGTGCTGGACACTCTTCAATAATGCATATCACCTCAAGCTAGGAAAGTGTCACTAACTATAGGCAGGGATTCAAATGTTGCTGTGTAAGCCTTTTCTTCCTCTCTTCAGTCCTTTATTTGCAGCAGAGAGGGGGGGAAGAGGGGAAGTGAGGAAAAGAAGGAAAGAAATTATAAGAAAAGACTTGACGTGCTACATTTGCTGCCTGGGCTTGCTCCTGCTGTTTACCTTTAAAAAGATCTTACATGGTTGTTGCTTTAAGAATAAATAACAAAAATAAGTTTAAAAAGCCACATTTTCAAAGAATTTGCTTTGTGAAAAGCCTTGACGGATTTTTGTAACTAACTATGAAAAAAAAGCTGGAGAAAAAGTCACACCTGCACCCCAGATTCAAAGAGAATCCAAACCAAGACACACTTAATAGCTGAAAAGGTTAGCTTTGCTTTTTTGGGAAATCCACTTTTCTGTTCATTATCCTTCCAAAGTATGGAAGAGAAAAAACCCTGATAAAAATATTTTTAAAATCCTGCCCGTAATTGCCTATCTCTGTGCATTGTTAATATTGAGACTCTACAAGATACAAAATGGAGCAACTCACTGAAGCTAACAGGGCTGAGGATTTGACTTCCAGTCTTTTCACATTGTTCCTCTGATATATGACACTTCCCGAATAGAAAGTTGGAAGTTATAACAAGTGGCCACTGACAAGTTTAACTTAGGACCAATACATCAGCTTTCAACTGTGTATTCCAGAGCTCTTTAGAAAGAGTTATCATCCTTAACTAAATCTTGGATAAAGGACTTCTAATTATATACAGCATATCCAATGAAGCAGAAAAAGTCAATGCCAGAACAAGGATCAGAGCAGAATACATGCCTGATGGCATTTAACCAGCAGGCTGAACTGTAGCTTTTAGTCAAAAGTTATAAAACTGCATTTTAACATCTAGAGAGCTCGCTGAGGGGAAGAATTTCCTACTGTGGGTTGGTGTTTCTCAAAGCTTCATGGACATTTCAGATCAACCTATGAAAGTATCACACTAGGAAGGAGGCTGACCCTTTATGTTATTCATTGACAATTTTTTTTCATTAATTGAGTCTAGCTCTATTTTTTTGGAATAGAGTAACCCACACACTAATGGGAGGAGCCAGCATGTGCTCTGGGACAGTGACAGACAGAGAAATCTGTATGATTTCAGAAAAGCCCACAGCAGGCACAATGTGGAAGTCCCCCTGCTCTTGGCCCCCTCAACCCTCCTGTGGGCTGCTAGAGGAAGGAACTCTGCAGGCATCACTTTGCACTTTTCAAGGTCAAGGATGCAGATGACTTCTTGAACTAATTGCAAGAAGTACAGCTGCTTTTGGGCAATTTTTAACTTCCTTAGTGCTCTTCAGGCTACCTGCAGGAATCAGACCACTGTGTTCAGAAGGAAAGTCCATCTTTCTTTACTTTGTGCTTTCACAGACTGTTACAATTTACTAAATGCTCCCCAGGGGTCAACTTGTGTAGCAGCACTGTGCATTATGCAGCAACTACCATCGCAGTACTTACACCAGCACTGGAGAGAATGACACCTGAAATGCTCCCTTTGGTTTTATAGTACAAACAATGTCTTCTGCAATGCCTCCAACTCTACAGTATAAAGAACTAGAATGACTCACCGTCCTACTTCAGATTCAAGAGAAGGCAGACTTTTTCCTTGCTATTAAGGGAGGGGGAGGGGGGAAAAAGGGAAAGAAAAAAAGCTTTCACTCATCTTCTGTTACAGCTGTAAAGATGTGACAGGCAACATAAATTGAACATTCTTGGCAGGTAGCTTCTTTCTAATGTTTATGGGTCAGGTTGTCAGTCATGAACAGCAGGGTCAGCCAACTTCTTTTCTACAATAAGTGACATACATTGTAGAGATCTAAGCAATTTTGTGCTCTGGTCATCTTATCCGTGTGTTTGTATTCCAAGTAAAATTTTAAATTAACTTTTAAATGATATTTTCTCTTGGACTCTTATTTTGTGGAAGAATGGAGTAAACTATGGAAACCTTAAGAGGGCATTGGTTGCCTAAGCACAGGCACCTAGTGCCTAAATGGCACCTTAGGTTATCCTGATTTGCCTCTAGCACTCTCAAACAGGTGTAGGATCAGTCTAAGTTCTGTTATGCATTTGCCAACCCCATGCCAACACCTGGGGTAGTCTAGGGAAAGTAATCATAGTAGCAGACACCTTTAGCATTATCAGATAGATTGCTGCCCAATTTTGGAGCAGTGTTAAAGATCCAAATAGAACCAACAAAGCATGTCTTAGAGATGTCATTTTCATAACTCCTGTACATAGAGAGGAATGGCAGCAACAGGGATGAAGTTTAAATACTTTCTGATTCTCCTTTTAAAATACACCTCACGTAGAGAGAGAAAAACACTCTGCCACTCAAGCTAGGTCCCAGAATTAGAGAATTATCTTGGACAGACATCTTTTCACTCTTCCAAATGCTGTATTAATTAAACTCTCTTGTAATCTTCTGCAGTGGCAGCAAAAAGCTGCTGTTGTGGCAACCCCAGAGCTGTCCCTCATGAACAGGCTCATGCTGAAATCCTCAGTTTACAATATCTTCTTCTGAACAGCCCAGAAACTTGGCTTGAATTGGTATGCATTGCAGTTTTCAGAGTAATTGTGACATTTTATTTGTGTGACTACAGAGAAAATTATAAATATTTCAACAGAGGGATGGAGCCAGTTTCCATTTAGATCAATGGAAATTCTCACATTCTTTTTCTGAAATTATATCAAGCCCTTAATAAATAAAACTTTATTTTACTTAAATAAAATATGGAATAGTCCTATTCCACAAAAGGTAAAAATAGGTTTTTTTTTATTTAAAATGCCTATAGCTGCAGGTTCCTTCCATTTCCAACAGACGCATTAGCGTCACATTTCAATTTTGTACTTAATGTCAAAATATGATATTGAAAAAAACCCAACCCTGGTTCCTCATTATACTGAGCTGTACTTGCATAATTATTCTTCAGGCTTCACTTAATTATATGCCCCACCATGTGTTACTTTTCAACATTCTAAGTGGTACCACCTTACTGCTAGGAATATTAAACAATGAAAGGCAACACTCTTTTGTTTGGTTACACAGCATGCTGTGCCTGAATTCAGTCTCCTCTCACAGGTCTCCCCTCCCAGCTTCTGAATTATATTCTTTACAAGTGTTTCAAAGAAGGGCACTTGCAGTCATGCTTGCTCTACAATGTTAGGGGTGGTGTGTGGCTTTTTTATATTTCCTGGGTCCCAGAATTTACCCCATTATTCACAATGAAATAAAAAAAAAAAAAAAAGAGAGAGATAGAGAAGAATGAAAAGAACAGAAAAAGCAAAAGAAAGTATAGAGATTCTGAAATTTTATTTCAGGTCATTTTTCTTCTTACCCTCTCAAGGCCACAAGCTAGTAATCAAGGTGAAGAGAGAACTATTGGAAAAACTACTTATGTATAAATGGCATTTCTTAAGATACCTGACACTGTGTTACCCTAAAAGAACAGGAATGTTGAAAATTAAGTGAAGAAATAGAGGCAGTGACTAAAAAGACACTGAAGATTTTGCTCCAGTTCAATTGAATTGGAGTTCTGATCAAGCTTGTACAACCTGAAAGTTTTTTCATCCTAGTCCAAAAACATGGGACCTTGTCACCTCACAAGTGTCAAATGTTGGCAGATTGACTAACACACCCAGAAATGCTATTTTCATGTAAGAATTCTTTTTCTGAGAATAATTTAAAACAGATGGGGTTTTTACATGGTCAACACAATTCTTTATCAGCCAGAGAAACTGTGAATCCTAGGCCATTGAAGTTAAATAAAAGACTCCCATTGATTTAAATCAGCTTTATGTCAAACTGAAAATGAGGATATACTAGGAATGTGCTCAAGACAGGAAGCTATTTTAATAGTTTAGCCCAATAAAAGTTAACTTTGTTTTATTTTATGGCTTATTTTGTATTACAGTATTCTAAATTTTAGTCCTAAAACAAAATCCTTCAAAAAAACCCAAGAACAACAAAAATACCTCAAATTAAATCATACTGATAAATAATCCTGAAAAACAAAGCAACCTATCAATCATTTTCAATCAACAAATCCTAACATTTAATCACAGGCATATTCACACTTCAACATGGATCCACTTCTGTCTTTAAGCTTCTAATTAATAATTGTGTTGTCAAAATGCAGAATCATGAATAGTCCTTAGGGCTTTTCCTGTACTGAAGCTGATGAATACTTGTGCTTAGCCAATCAAAAGTTTATTTACTTGTTAAATAATATGTCCCTTTAAAGCAGGTTCAAACAATCAAAATTACAGGCTTTTCGCTATTTTAAATCCAACTTTGAAAGTTGTAGAAAGCGAATATCTCATAAATAAATACTGAAAAAGGCACTTCTTTCTGGGTTGTGGACTGCTGTTCCATGGATGTTACCCAGTATGATGGATTTATTGTACCATGGTGAGTACTATGGGGCAAATTTTGTCATCCTTACTCACACTTCATTCCAAGGATGTAATTTCCTTTACAGAGCAGGGATGTGTGCAAAAACAGTAGAACCTGTTCTCACTGATTCACTGGATGAGACAATACTATGTAAAAAGATGCTGAGAAAAGAATCCGTTTGTTTCTAAGGCGACTATGTCAAAGATTAGATAGTTTCTTTTCAACAAGACTCAGATGAAAACTAAACTCTGATGAGCTTCTGGTTACCAGCTGCCTTTGTAACCAAATTGTTCCTAGTGTGCAATCATCTCTGAAGCAACCAGTCCCCCTTGGCTTCTTGGTCCTGCATTATGAAGATAGCCTCACAGTTATCGAGCCAACTTGAAAGCTACTGTCTCACAGGCTGGCAAATGCAGTAAAATAATGCCCAAAGACAAATCCTGACAGTCTGTCTTCCTTTTTCTTTCCCAAGAAAATAGTTCCTTGCACAGGCTGAAATGGCTATGGTTGCTGTTTCACTGAACTACATAAAAATTGGAAGAAAAGAAATACCTGCAGTTAAAATGGTGGAAGTGGATTTATTCACTGAAAAATGAATAATTTTGTATATAAATAAATAGCTGAAACTACCCCACTGTTTTTCAACATGTCCTCTATGAAACTTTCCAATGTGTTGAAAGGGCATTATAGCAAGCATTTTGCATTGTCACTGGCTTACCTCAAAGGGATATGCAATATCCATTGTTGACACAAACAGACTGCTCTATTTTGAAATTCTTATATTTGCTCTCATCAGCAGCATAATGAGAGATTATAGTTTTATGAAATCAGCAAGCTCTCCCTTTTCAAGGTAGGTGTACTTCACTGCATTGTTTTGTGGTTTTTGTGTTGTTTTTAAAATTTAAAAAAGCCCATAAAGGTTGGGGAATAGCTGAAATGAATTGAATTCTGCAGATGAAAAGTTTTGTAAGTGCCTCATGTTTTTCTGGATGAATAAACACAAATAGTATCTAGTGATCTTGTCCTAGCTGACCACAGACAATGATCAAATGGTACTTTCCACAATGTGGCTTATCTGCAAGTTGCACTGACTGTCTCCAGTTTTCCAGCTTGCTGGGAAAAGTTGCAAACCACTGTTTGTATCCTTAGCTGTTCCTCATTGTCTCCTTGCCTAAAGAACTGTCTACAAGAGGGCTAGGCATAGCAGAGATTAAAAACACAACCCAAAAATTCACAAAAAAACTTCATACAGACACCAATGTCATAATTTGATTTTGATACAGAGTGGAATTTTTATGAAATGCAACCGCTATGATAGGAAGAAATTTATAAGCCTGTAAAACATTTAAATTTATACAACTGGTGTACACCCATAAGGCTTAACTGTCAATTAGAAATGAGAAGTCAACAAAAATGACCACAGAGCAGTGGTGTTCATAAAGACCTATTTGAATAAGTAGATTTTGTTTCAAAAACAAACGAACAGATAACACCTACCATGCAACAACACAAAAAGCATTTTCAAATGCTAAATAAGGAACTTGTCTTGAAAGAAAACAGTTTTTCCCTAAGGCTACTCTGTAACTTCATGATTCATTGTAAAACTTCAAACTGAAAAAAAGGAAAAAAGAGAAGAGAAGAGAAGAGAAGAGAAGAGAAGAGAAGAGAAGAGAAGAGAAGAGAAGAGAAGAGAAGAGAAGAGAAGAGAAGAGAAGAGAAGAGAAGAGAAGAGAAGAGAAGAGAAGAGAAGAGAAGAGAAGAGAAGAGAAGAGAAGAGAAGAGAAGAGAAGAGAAGAGACAAAGACAACAAACCACCATATACCACCTATTCTGCTTTCTTTGTTGCTATTTCAGTGTGCAGTTGTGTGCAGTTGCACCCAATATGCCTGTGCCACTGAAGGCAGGGAAAAAAGAGAAACCAAAGAAGTGAAAAAGATAATTCTCCAAGAAGTACTCCTTTGTTACTCCATTAAGAAAATTAAATATGTTTGTTGAGAACACTTTGTTCCTTCATCAAACTGTCAGATGTTAAGGAACCAAGCAAATTTTGGAGCAACCTCCACAAGGAAGTATTAATTCTTTCATGGACAGGGTATGATTTGCCTTAGTGCAGTTCAAAGAAAGGAATGAAGTCTTTTATCTGACCAGCCTGATAGCTGTCTCCAGCCTCCCCCCTTTTTTTGAAACTGGTGAGGACACCCCTCACTAACTGCATAGTGTGGACAAAACAGCCCAACCACTGCCCTTCTCTGCAGTGTTTCTTTCTTCCAAGAAACCCCCTCCACCATTACTGTATTTGGGACAACACCACCATTACTGTATTTGGGACAACACCTTCAGAGAGGTAAAAATGTAAAAAATGGGGACATCAAACTGAAATTTCAGTGAAGCTTGAATTTAGAAAAGCTGCAGTCAGTATGTATAGTTCAGAGAGTATAAAATCCTACAGTAGAATTTATGCACCTGATTTTTTTGTTTTGCTAAAAAGCTCTGACAATATGATCGTTAGCAATTTAGGAACTCAAGTTTTTCAAAATTCACTGAAGCCAGAAATATGAATTTATCATACTGTAAAGATACTTCTACACTATTCACCATTCTGGGTATGAACTACTTGGGACAAAAAAAAAAAAAAAAAAAAAAGGAAAACAAAAAGGAAGGGGTTCATAAGAAGGGCAATACAACACCAAGGCTTTCTGCATACAGTGTTGAGCTTCACGTGGTTTCCATAAACCCAGGTTACAGACTGTGCTTAAAACAGCCTTTTTTTTTTTTGCTTGTTTTTTGCATTTTCTCTAATAAAAACAAAAAAGAAAACCAGGAAAAAAGTATTTGGATTGATGCCCAAAGTCCCATTTTAAGGTTATGTGAGGTTTTTCTCCCAGCTAACTAATGGTAGAGAGAGACAATGGTAGTGAGAGAGCTATAAAATGTTCACTATATGTAAAAAGCTGTACCAAAAGAGCATTGTTAAACTTGCAAAATTATGTACTCAGGTACAGCAAAGCACGAATTAACGCTGTCTCCTTTCACATGCAACATCATGTAGTCTTTAAATACACCATGATGTGGGGTTTTTTCTAGAGCCTCTCCCCACCTCATTCAGGGTATGTGAAGAATGGAGTTCAAGTAACAAGTAGATCTTTGATATTCTGGTTATTTCAGTTGTTCAGTGTGTCCCTGGGCCTCACCCATGCACAGCACTCTGAGTCCTGAGCTGAAGACAGAAGTATTCATTTCTTTATAGGCTTCCCTATGGTGCTCATCATGCAAAGCTCTGTAAGCTTCATGAAGGTTAATTTATCTCAACAGAACCTCTCTGAAGTGACAGGATAATATACCCCACTTTACAGACAGGCAGCAGAGGCACACAGGCAACAGTAAATGCTGAGCTACCCAGGACTCAGGTGGTGGGGTTGTGTCACATTCTGTAATAATTTGCACTTTCAGGCACAGCACCCACTCACTTTAATTGCAGCTGTGACTGCTCAGTGCTTCTTTGTCTCAGCCCTCAGGATCTTAAGGTGGGCATTCAGAAATGAGAAGCACACACATCTGAAACATCTGACGCAAGGGAATGTGCAATATCGGTCAGGAACCCTGGCAGTCAGAGATCGACTCTACTTCCCCAAGCCAGAGCTTCGCCACCCTGAGGGGAGGGCATCCTTTCTCTTCCAATGCTCGTAAGAAATAAGGCAGAAGTACCGTGTACAATGGCATGCTTTACTTCCTGGGCCTGAGCAGAAAGCCATTCTTAGACTAAGATAACTTTGGCTACTGAGTGAAGTACGAGCATATGTTAAAAATAGGAGGGGTTCACCTGGAGTAGAACTTGCTCATAATTGCATGCAAATGAAAGGAATGAATTAAGATAATGGACAAACTTCATTATGACATTTTTTAACATTCAATCTGTTCACTGATGCTTCAGCTCTTTGACACACCTTTCTTTTCTTTTGCCTTTCTCCTGTTTCTCCAGATTCTAATTGCAGGGTTTTTTTGTGCAGTCTATCTGTTTGTATGTCTGTTCACTCTGTGAAAATGCCATATATGCACTTAGTCAGCATTCAAGGCTGTGAGAAGTTTAGGCACAATGAACACAGGCTTCTAAGGGATATGATCTGTTATTGAGTATATGCAACTGATGTTTTTTCAGATCTTTGAATATGGCAAAATATGCAGGAATTTTCACAAGAGTGGCAAAGGTACAATGTCCAAACACAAATGATAACTCTATAAAATATCATATTGATGATCCAAAGAGCAAGAGTGTGAGGACTATGACCTGGGAGAGTGTCCAGTGATGACTCCTCTGTTAGAATCATTGAAAGGGGAAAAAAGAGGTAGTAAAAACCTCACATAAACCATATCATTCATGCCATAAAGTATAGCTGATACTTCTCACTTAAGTTAATCTACATGAAAACTCTTTCTACAGCACAGAAGGTAGAGATTTCACACAAGGTAACTAGACACATTCACTGCCCAGATTCATACATGGTTGATTGTGGGCAATCCACATTCATCAGGGTGAAATTTAACATTGACAGCACGAGTGGATTATTTCAGTTTTCTGCTGCAATATTTGACAGACTTTTATGGCTTGTTGTAGCACAAGAATAAAGTAAAAATAATAAGCATGTAACCAAGTTTTAGGAATTTTCAATTAAATCCATTTTCTAATAAACACATCCTCTGTTTTGATATTTTAATAACCATATATATTATTTTGTACCCCCCTGTGACATTAATTTAAGATTTCATTAGTTCCATAAACTTCAAGTTATTTGAGAGAATTATTCTTGTTTCTAAATTACAAATTGATAAAATTAAATTCACCTATCAAGTGTCTGGAATTGGAATAGGCAAAAAAGAGAAAAAAAATTGATCTATTTTTGTTTTCTGCTTTCCTTCTAAACCAGGTGATGCTGCTTAGATTCTTTTTCCTCCTGTCTAATTTACATTTAACTTGGTTGCTGATAATATGTCTCTAATTTGTAATTTCAACTGATTACTGATGACGTACATGGGTTTGAAGTGAATCCTATAATCAGCCTTCATTTTCAGGAGTGACTTAGGATTTTGGCTGCCCAGCTGAAAAGGATCTGATTTCTTTTATAGAAATTATTGAAATATGCATCATCTGAACCTGTCAAGACCACTATAGTGTGTGTCCAATTGCTGAATTACTCACAGTCCTTGGCTACTTCACATAATTTAAGTCCACCACTTTTAAAGACTTGTGCTTTTCTTTTGTTTTGTGGGTTTTCTTCGGTTTTGAATATAACCATCATTACCTCCTATAAAGTAATTAAAACTCTGTGGTAAGTGAAAATCTTTCAGGTAACATAATTGTTTTCCTATTTGGGTGATCATTTTAATAATTTAAATTATTTTTTATTTGTTGTAGTCTTTTTTTTTGCTCATAATTATTGCTATCCTTAAGATATGACATCAGTGGAATAGACCATTACCATGGGGAAAAGTCTCCTTTATTTTCATAAAAAATGATGGGAACTTATGCAATTGTAAAACAAATAAATGTTAAAATGTAGACACAAAGATTGTTCTGCAGTCAGCCGGCATTAGTTCTGTGAAAGAGATCAGGTATATCAGGTGTCTTGTATGCATGTAGCAATTTAGATGGTGCAGTAAGTAAGGTGAAAGTTGCATCTCCTACCATTGTGGAACTGCTGCACTCCCATTGCCAGGAATGACAGAATCTGTCCGGTTCTCCATTCAACAGAAAAACGTATTTCCCATGCAGATAAGATTCTCTTTAATTTAGTATGATTTATATCTTTTTTTAGTCTGTGATTAACAGTTCAGCTATTTGGCAGCCTGAGTGGTTATCAGGTGTTCTTTTCAGATTCTATCTAGTCTTTGTCTCAGCCTTGTGAAGGTATTTGGTATTTGCTTAGTGCAACAAGCACTTTCTAGATGGCTTCATACTACAAGCAGCACGATTTTAGTCAGAGAACTTCCCCCAGTGAAGATGTTTTTCAGGGTGTTTTGAACACCTAATACAGTCAAGGTTAGTCTGTTGTCTAAACATTATTAATATACATAGGCAGAAAACAAGGAAGATAGAAGGAAACATTCACTGCAGGAGGAATCATTCTTTGAAATGCTGCAAACACCTTCTCTGGTGTACATAAATATATATATTACTGTGAGTAATCTGTAGGATATCAAAATCCATTTTTATCTGGCTAAATATTATTTCCATAGAAAGCTATATAAATACATGTATCCAAAGCACACTCCAAGTATCGTCTTCTTTATCTGTCTTTGAAGGAAAACTGAACATTTTAATGTAAGATGCTAGAAGCATAGTTATTTGGAGCAGGCAATAGAGAGTGCAATAGGATTACTGAGAAACTATTTTCCCCTCAGACACTGTAAGAGGGAAAGAAAAAGGAGAAAACAGAAACAGCTTAACTCACCAAAAATCAAACCACTGCATTGCCCTCTTGGCCACTGAGTGTTTTGGGATGTAAGACCGAAGATTACATCAGTACAATAAAGGCTCCCTGCTCTCTCTACAATCGCAAGCTGTACACTATGAGGGAAAAAAAAAAAAAAAAAAAGCGCAGCTTTACCCCAGCATCAGAGCCAGTAGAAGTCAGAACAGGTAGAGAGGTGTAGAGAACAGGCAGAGAGAGGGAAGGGTTAAAGGCATCATCGCAGCCATTAGAGGGAAAAGTTGAAGCAATACAAGCAGAGTAGACTTCTCTCTCTTCCCCCCCCTCCCGCCCCCCCTTCCCTTCCTTTC